>NW_026534838.1:2120136-2256499 GCF_026225885.1 Hylaeus anthracinus
CTATAAATATAACAGTTCTCTATAATTGACCTACCAAGTATACAAAGCCGTCAATATAGAACAAAGCTACTGTCACCTGCTGGTACCCCTCAAAACTGCACATCTCAACTCCATTTTAAAAAACAACTAACGGTCCTACCAACATGCCACGAAGATATACAGAGAGAAACTCACCGCGTCCCAAGGCGCGCCCTCCCTGCCCCGTTTGTTCCTCCGACAGCTCTTCAGGTACGTTCTGATCCTCTTCCTGGCTCTCTCGGCGAACTCCGGGAACTGCCTGGTGCAGCTGTCGATGATCGCCTGTATCTTCTCCTTGGGCTGCTTGGAGATGGGCACTATGCGATCCAAGTTCTCGTCGACGAAGAGCCTGACGAACATCTGTAAGGGAACGCGGACGGACCGCCGCGGAATGAATTAAACGAGCCCGTACACTTCGCTGCCGGCGGAATTAAGAATTTTACGGTGGTGGGAGCGCACGGGGCCCCTATTAAACTAATTGTAATTAATAAAGGAGCTGCTCGTTGCCCGGCTCACGGCCAGCTGCGGACCCTGGTTAGATTTCAGGTTCCGCGACGGAGAAGGGGAGGAAACGTGCCCGCTGAGGAGACCATTTAGCGTAAGTTCCGCGCGTAGCGTTCGAGAGTACCGAGGATTTAAAGCCTGTGACCTCATAGGTCCGAGGATCGGCGGGCGTTCCCATCCTTTTCTCAGTATTACCCAATTAGGAACATGATAATTGTAGTCAGTAATCTGCTCTTTGATATGCAATTCAACTATAGCCTCCATTGGAGTGCTGAAGACTCGTTTACTTTTGGGTTATTTTTCATTATTGGCGGTGAACGTGACGCTATCAGGAGTTTCAATCGAACTAGTAGTGCCACAGGTACATGCCCCGCCTACTAGTGGCGCCACAGTTAGTTTAAGGTTCGCATATAGCGCTCAAGAGTTTCAAGACTTTAAAGTCCACAACAGCATAGCTTCAAAGCTTCTTAAAAATTGTTCTTTTCCTCAGTATTACGTAATTAGAGACACGATAATAATTAACCTTCTTTTTGATATAGAATTCGACTGTAATCTCCAGAGCAATGCTGAAAACGTTAATTTGGGGTTATTTTTCATTATTGACTTGTGACCGTGACGCTATCAGGAGTTTCACTAGAACTAGTAGCGCCACAGGTGGATGCCCCGCCTACTATTAGCGCCACAGTTAGTTAACGTCCCAAGTGATTCAAGCCTGTAACCTCACAGCTTCGAAGCTCCTTAAACATTGTTATCCTTTGATGATTACATTAATTAGCTCTCTCTTCGTTATGCAATTCATAAACCTGAATTTGTAACCCTGTTGAACCGTAGTGTTCAACAGTGAGACCGTTTTCTCGTGGGTTGTTTTTTACCGTCGGAGTTTAATACAACACCGCCAGAGGTCTATCCCGGTGCGGGAGGCCAGCGACGCCTTCATAAAATTTTACGATAATTGAGGCCTTTTCGGCGAAAGTCCGACGCCAGCCGGCTTCATTGGATCGCTCGCCGCTGGCCGTTTTCCCTAAGGCTGTTTTCTTCGTGTTGAAAATGCGCGAACAAGTTCGTACCTTTTTACGCGGTTACAGCCGGTAACGGCAGCCGCATTAAACTCGCCATTTCCGGTTTAACGCAACCATCGCGGAAGGAAATGGCTAGAACGCTCTGCGACCGGGATGCGGTTTCAGGTGTTGCACTTTCCTTGCGACATTTATTACGCGTAATTAGATTGACATAGCTGTTTGCCGACGGTGTACGATACGCTGAAGATGTTCTAGTGGGATTTGAGTATTTGGATGATAGTTAATTTGGAATGTCACATGCTGAAATAACACGTGTGGTCATTAAATATTGTTAAGACTCGTCAGTTAAGGAACAGTGGCGCAAATTGGGCGAAGGCTGCATAGAGGATAGGTTGGGAGAATGAGATGTCTCGTCTTGAGTTTATCACGGGGGGCTCATTAATGAAGCTACCTATATTCCGGACGAAGAAAGAGTCAACTTGGGAGACCTCCTACCATTCATCTTAATAGGTGGAACTATAACCTAACTCTAAGTGATGACTAGTGATGGGACGAAGCATGTTGCACGCAATATTCAGGCCTGATTGAACAACACTTGTTGAACCGTTCACGGTCTTAGACACTCGTAGGATCTAAACTAGG
The DNA here is from genome assembly GCF_026225885.1 of Hylaeus anthracinus. Lineage (NCBI taxonomy): Eukaryota > Metazoa > Arthropoda > Insecta > Hymenoptera > Colletidae > Hylaeus > Hylaeus anthracinus. The sequence continues at coordinate 2,122,320 of NW_026534838.1, forward strand.
ACGGATATTATCCAAGAATCTTATTATGATCCTCGAGGGAGTGGCCCGGGCGAAGAAGTAAGGCCTGTAGACTGTTATGCGGTACGGTCTACAAGAAACAGAACTAAGGAAGAACAGCATGGATCAACGACGAGCTGAATCCATGGAGACATCTAATAAAAGATGGGGCTAGGGCTCCAAGGATCTTAATGCAAAGTGCATCCCTACAATAAATCCCAAACACTACTAGACGAATATATTGTTTCTTTCCACCCTAACCTTGCCCGCTTTCGCGATTAGGTAACACTGTTTAAGAATTCTCTTTGAAACTGGAATTGAAGTTCGCGATCCTCCGAAACGCTCGTAACCCAGAAGTCTCCTCCCCCTCCAGTCCTCATCGTCCCGAAAAAGAAGCGGACCGCGAGAATTACGTAAAACGCGCACTCACGTTGAAAGCCTTCAGACGCTCCGGGTCATGATGTCTGGGATCCAGCCTCTCGTCGGCATCCTCGTCGTCGTCGTCCTCGTCCTCTTTATTGCCGCTGCTGCTGGTCTCGTCGTGAGCGCTCCCCGTCCCTTCGCCGCCCGGTGGACTGGACTCTCGATCGCGATCGGATCGCGAGGGTGTCGCTGACGACCCAGGCGGCGGCGTCTTCTTCAATCCCATGGCGTAGGATGCCCACAAGGATGCCATGTCCTCGCTCCCGACTCCGGCCACGGTGCCCAAATTAGGAACGGTTCCGGCGGGCATGTCTACCAGATCCGAGGAGCCGTTTCGCGAGTCTGAAAAATCAAAGACGACTGGTCAAGATTATGGTGACTCGGGAAAACCATTGGAATAGATGTAAAACTGATAAAAATGTTCTCAAGGAGTTTGAATGGGTTTGAAATGAAATTGAATGGCAGTCGACGTTAATACTGTACTGGGCCACAGCGACTGAAACGTCATCTATGCTGATACAGTGACTTATACATCATCCTAGAGCCTTCTATGTAACTGTAGCACCCCCTAAATAGTTGCAGTGCCCCCTAGATAACTCTAGTACTTTCTCCCAACTAAGCGTCCCCTAAGTAACTGCAACGCCTCTTAGATAACTCCAGTACCTCCCAGAGCGGCCATTGTTGACTTAGAATTGTGGAAAATCTTGAATGTCAGTTGGTGCCAATGACACATAGTTACCGGTCCTTAAACTCCCTACACACCCCACAAATATACAATGTTGTATACTCACATGCGTCAGTCTAAATTACCTCCCCAACAATGCACCTAAATTAATTTCATTTGCAAGTGCAAATTAGTTCCCTTTCAATTATTTCTGCACGGGAGTATCATGCCCGACGGAGGTTATAGCCTCATCCAAGGGAACAAAGAACAGCTTTCAAACATCTGATTACGCGAAGAACACGTAACAACGCTCTATCATTAGAACAGTTTCTTTCACGCCGACGAATTACACCAAACCGTGAAACGGAACGTCCCATTTCGCATTCACAACAACGCACCCACCGAGTTGCGTAACTCGATATTACATCGTAAAGTTTTTCTGTATCTGGAACAGCGTCTGTCAACTTGTTGCGCCTGGCCGCGAAGACAATTCAAATAACTTCTCGGCTTCTCGCGGAACTTAGGCGCATCTGTCGATCCGGCAACTTTCTTCGAAGCTCCGTCCCCCTGCACGCTAAATAAATCAATAAAACGTCACCGGCAACAACACCATCGCGTGAGCGACGCGTTAAACGATCGCCGATGACAGATCCCAGCTGCGAAATTTATGGACTATTCATTTATGGATGTATTATGTCCAACTCATATCAACGCATACTTTTCGTCATTATAGCTTAGTTAGTTAGGGGGAAGTACTGGAGTTATCTAGGTGGCGCTGCAGTTACATAGAAGTCTCTAGGATGATGTAGAAATCACTGTGTATGATTCACATAAACCTTGGCCTAACCTAAACATTGAGATTCACAAAAGTATAAGGCTTCCTGTATGCTTTTGAATAAATTTTGTTGATATCATCTACAAAGGATTTCTGATCAGGAGCATTGCTAGTAGGAGTCACTTAAACCCAGACCTAACATAGACATCTACATTCACCCAGGTGCAAGGCTTCCTGTATCCTTTTGGACAGATTTTTCGATATCATCAACAATAGATTTCTAGAAAATAATATAAATTTTAATACTGAATCCTAATTTGTAGCATTGCTGCTAAATGAAATGCTTCTAGTCGGAAGCATTGCTAGACCCCAGAGAGCTGAGCAGGGTGGTTCGTCTTAATTCCTGACCACGGAAGGAACGGAGGACCGTTTCTTCCCACGGTCGCATTGGGAGCTATTCACTGGTTAGATGCATCGGAGAGCAACAAACACATGGGTGGTATTTACGCCGCGAATATAATAACGAGGAACGCAAGCCACTTTCGGATCGCGTGACGCCGCTGATTAGGGATGATCGAAGAAGTAGCATTTCCTAAGAACTTCATCATGCTGGTATCCGAGGGTAAACGTGCTGTTGGCATTAGTTGTTCCAATTTACGACACAAACGCGACAGGGTAACTAGTCCTGAGTTGTTGTCATGTCCAAGCTGGAGTATCGTACACCGCTGAATAGAAGTTGGCGTCAGTCTTCTGTTTTAGAGAATATAACAAGCAGCAGAGGCGCTAGCAACTTGAAAAGCTAGAGATAGGAGGTTGCGGGAACACATTCTCAAGGATTACGAACCTGAGTCTTAGAGCACTACCTGAATCGTTAGATAACATCGTTCCTTAACTTCATTGCAAATATGTATAATCCAAACGAGAGCACAAGAATATCGCCAAGTGTTAGCAAGGACTCGTAGCAAGGAGCCAGCTGGTGTCTTAACGGTTCCTGAACGAGCGTGGTTACCAACTTCGAGTTAACCCGTTAAGTCCATTACGAAGTCGTTTCCAAGTCTCCACGTTTACAGCTGCATATTATTTGAAAGCGTCAGTCTCCATCGAGCCAAATTAGTATTCCATGGATCCCACTTATCCTAATCATATTAGCCGCAAACTAGCCAACGGGTTCAAACTTCCTGCGCGCTAGGTTCACGCGTTGACCCAGGTCAAGGATTATTCCTGTAACTCTATCGCCGAATAAAGTCTGCGCTCTTCGCAGAGATTGGAATAAACGTAAACGAGGTTTCAAGAACGACGAATTTATCGGACTCGATTTGCAGTCCACGTGACACTGTTCGAATACCGACCCCTGTCGTTATGGCGGCATTCTCAGCGGCGAGTCGACGCGTCGCTTAGGAACGTATCCTTTCCGCGCAAAAAGGCCGACCTGTTTCCAAAACCCGTAATAAGTCTAAGTAGATCCCTACCACGAGGTGCAAGAAAAAGGCACGCTGCTCCATCGTCACGATCCCGGGAGAGAATGTACGGCAAAGGTGCTTTCACGAGGATATCGGCGAGGACAGGTACAAGTCTGACCGGCAAGAGGCTCACGTGAACCTACGAAGTGTTGCTCGTGGATCGTGGGTAGGGAGTGCCGCAGGGGAACCGTAAAAAGGCTGCTCACGGACTTTTGCCTCCTCCAGAGGCTCGATTAGAAAAGATGAACCCCGGACTCTCTCCAAGATATTCGCTTCGAGTCATTTCTAAACCGAAACAACTCGGTAATCGGCAATGAAAAGAGAGATGGATGTAATTCACCAGATTGCTAGCTTAGGAGTGTTTAAAGAACTCGATGGGGGTTCTTGAAGCTTTACGAGGTGAGTTAGGTTAGGTGGAGACACGAAATGTAGCAAATAAGCAAAGAGGATATTCAAAAGGAAGATACAAGAGGCATGTATGACTTGAACACTGTAGAACCATAAATGAATAGTCAATAACTGGGTAAACAAATTGTTATTCAATAAAAAAACCCTCATGAAGTCTGGACTCTCTTCAAGATATTCGCTTGGTGTAATTTCTAAACCAAAACAACTCGGTAATCAGCAACAAAAGGAAAGTTGTATGTAATTCACCAGATTGCTAGGTCTGGTGTGTTTAAAGAATTCTATGGGTATTCTTGAAGCCTCACGAGGAGAGTTAGGTTAGGTGGAGACACGAAATGTACCAAAAAGCAAATAGAACATTCAAAAGGATGTACACAGGCTATAAGGATGATAAGTATGTTTTGCTATGACTCGAGCACTGTAGAACTGTAAACGAACAGTCAATAAACTGAGTAGATTGTCATCCAGTAGAAGACTTCAAGAATCCTAACGAACCCTCGCGAACATGAATACCCATAGTGTAGGCGTAAATGATGAACACAATTAACGTCTAGTAATCTAAGATTCTGAACCAGAAAGTATACTGTATATTAGGTCTGCACAATGTACTCCGAATGTATTCGGAACGTGTTGTAGAAGAAATCTGGGATGAACTTGATCTTTTCCAACGATGGCAAGATACGAATTCCAGTACACAATTAAAGTCTTCCGTTGCGAGGTACATGTAGCCTGATTAAATAACCAACCTTGTTTTGCAGATGCGTGTACATATTGCGGTAAACACGTCTACCGTTGAGTTCACTAACCAGGAGGTCCCAATTCAGCAAAGGCTTTGGTATATTCTTGACCCCAAACTTGAGACTCCAAGCCCTCAGTTTCAAGCCCACAATTTCTGTATATTGTCACTAAGACCTCGAAAACCCTTGAAATCATAGAAATAATAAAGAAGCCATTGCTGAAAGAAAATATCTTAGACTGATCCACACTAGAACCCTCAATGTTTTGGTCCAACCTGATACTTTCAATATTAGACGAAGTAGATAAATGGTGGACTATCTAGGCACTCAATGAAGTCATTAAAAAAAGAAAGTACAAACCAAAGCACAAGGAAAGCATCATAGTTCCCACAAGGTTTTAATTTAGGTAGTAACTCAGACCTAACCTGATCCACACCAGAAACCTCAATGTTTCAATCTAACCTGATGCTTCTGTTAGAGAAAGTACAAGTATCTAGTCCCATCTCCTTATCTTGTTTGTTTTGAGCGTGACTAAAGCGCCATCTGTCCCTCTATCTCCGGAAGCATAAAAAAGAACTAGGTACTAACTCAGACCTAACCCTGATCTACACCAGAACCCTCGATGTTTCAATCTAACCTGATGCTTCTATTAGAGAAAGTACAAGTATCTAGTCCCATCTCCTTATCTTGTTTGTTTTGGGTGTGACTAAAGCGCCATCTGTCCCTCTATCTCCGGAAACATTTTGGTAGGTAAGGAGATACAGTGTACCCTCTTTAATTTTTCCTTTGTTTCTTCGTTATTTCTTAACGGTCATTTAGTCGTTAGCTGGTCGTCATACGAACCAAACTCTCTGCTGCTGTGCTCACAATCAAAAGTGCGTTAGTGTTGCGGACTTATATTATACTATTTCCATTTCCATTTTCATTTCTTAATTAAAGTTATATTAAACAATCATAATGTGGCGTGTGTTATTTAGAAGATCCACATCAAACTAACAACTTCCGATATTAGACGAAAAATGGTGGACTATCCATGCTCTCGATGGCATCATCTAGAAAAGACTGTACGAAGGAAGACACCATAGTCTCAGCATGGTATTTGCTTTAGGTTAGGTACTAAGGAACCGAGGATATCGAAGAAAATCCCTGCTGTATGGCAAAGTAGAAAGCCAGGCGCCGGGTAATCGCCCACCCTACGTCGTCGATTCTAATTCTGCGTTCAACGATCGCACACACGCTTCCAGGAAGATTCCGGTAGAACCAGTAACTGAACGCGCGAGTAGACGACCCAGGAAACTGGACCCTCGTCCAGGAGGCGGCGCAGCACTGACTCTCCTTCTCTCTTCCTACCTAGTTCAAGCGGCTTCGAGGTTGCTGCACCTTGGTTCTTGCGCCTGTACACTCGGTTCAAACAATTCGAGGGCATGGCGAACGCGGCAAGCGCTGCTGGCTCCACTTTACGTTGCCCCTGGTCAGGGAAAGGATTTCTTGGTTTGGTCACGTTAGCCATCGTTGGACTACAGCAATTCTAACCAACAGGTAACATCAAACTTTGTAGGTTTGTATCAGTTTTGGGGAGAGAAAGGTTTGGTGAGTTTATGTCAACATTCCGTGACAACAGAGCCCCCATGACGCAAGAATTATCCTAAATGAATTCGACGAAGTATGTACAGGAGGAATGTAAATTCGTGTAAATTAAGGATAAAGTGCACTGTGTACTTGATTAACTCTAGAACGACTCCTGGTGTCTTGAAATTAATTCATCCCAGGCTATTTTCAATTAATTTCATTCACACCTGGGAAATTGAGGTATGTACATCAGAAAGTGGTTTGCCAAGCTACGTCAACAAAACACCTGTCACAACAGGTTAACTAACTTTAGGACGACTCCTGGTGTCCCCAAACTGATTCACCACGTTCCCATGCCACTTTCGATTAGCTTCATTCACAGCTGGGAAACTCAGCTCTGTCAGAAAGTGAACTACCAAGCTCGGTTGCCCCACACGCACTCGACAAACTCAAGTTTCATTGGTGGAGATGCGAGAGCCCAGGTGTGAGAGGATCTCGAACTCCCCTCGGACGTAACAAAAGTCCTAGAGTTCGGCCATTAACAGAAGGTTATTTATCCGTGGCTGGGGTCCGGAGCTAGAGGAGCCACATTACTTACGGGATGACATAACACGCTTGAGCCGAATGTACACGCGGCATGTACGAGCTCGTGGGGTACGGTACTACGTGCGCCGAGGGTTCCCGGCCTCGGGCGAGCGGATGCCGTCGTCGCAAATGCGGCAGAGGGGGCCAGGGGGTACGCGCGAACCCGGCTAGGTTGGCTAGAAAGCCGGTTACCAAACCCAATCCCGCCTGCGTCGTTCCTGAACTCGCCGGCCGGACTGAACCTGAAATCAGTCGCCACCCCACCCGGCAGTTCGTCCTCCTCATTCTTTTAGCCGCTTCCCGCAAAAGGAAACTAATACCCGGCCGCGGCGACTTCCTCTTTTTCTAGCCGCTACATAGCGACCGTGCAACAAAATTCACGGACGAGCTGGCGCACGCCCACGGCTCCGCCGACCGGCTACGGGATACCACCGTGCTGTGCGAACGAGGATGTTTTATCTCGTCGCTCGGACTGTTACACGGCGGAGGAGAGTCCACCGGGATCGTGAACGTCGGAGGAATTCGGAAGTCGTGGGTCTGAATAGACTGGACCTCCCCCCCAAGGCAATATCGGGAATCCCGATTCGAGATTCTTGAGGGCGATAATGAGCCATTAGGTTTTGGAGGTTTCCTTGGCTAGGTGGACTAACAATAAGTATGTTAACAATAGGTTTACGGAGATTTCTCATTAGACTTCTATTAGTGGAGGAGTGCTTTTAACCTTCTGACTGTGAAGGGGGTATACAGGGTGTCCACGCTAAAGTGTGACAAACGCGTATTTCAATAACTATTGATGATACGAAGGCACATGTGCCGATGTTCGCCAAGATTCAAGCACATGTGTCTTCGATTGATTTGACTCATTGGTCCCTACGCAGCTTTGTAACAATATGACGACGATCTAAGGCTATATTAGTGTTTAGTTGCGTGTATGAAAGCCAAAGAGCCAAAGCAACTGACAGCACATGTGCTTGAATCCTGGTGAACGTTGGCACATGTGCCTTCGTATCATCAATAGTTATTGAAATATGCGTTTGTCACACTTTAGCGTGGACATCCTGTATGTACGTCCTCGAAAATTGGACTCAGAGAATTTTTACATCAATCTATTTTTATCCATCTATCTATTTTTTCATCTATCTTTCAATCTATTTTTAGAAAATATCACCTTATAAAGAATGATAAGGGAAAACTTTGACTACATTTAATTTTTTGAAACTGAACGTCGTATGAATAAACTGTAAATGTAACAAAAGTTTCATCTTATCATTCTCTATAAGGTGACATTTTTTAAAAATTCGACTGACCTTGACGTACCCTTTAGAATTTCGCAATCAAAAGATTCATTAATAAGATTTACTAAAGTTAATTAGCCCCAAGTTCGCGGCTTCTCTTTGTTAGACAGAATTAAATTTGTATATATCCTCGTCGTGTTATAATGTAAAAGTCAGCATAACTGGTTGTCAAAAAGTATAAACAATTTCTTTGAAACCTTGTGAAAATAGGAATGGGTACATGATGCTCCATAAACCTAGCGTTAATGTCTTAATGATACATGGTTCAACGTGAATTTAATTTTTGATCAAGCCAGTACCTGAGGAGGTCTTCGTCGATCTTATCGACGAACATTTCGTCATCCCATGAATTGGTCCCGGGTCTGAAGCGTACGACGCTTTTATGATACTCCGACATGCAAATGCGAAATGATTCACCGTCGCGAGGACTTATCAAGATTCTCCTTATCCGAAAATCACCTCACGATACGCGCGTACGTCCATGACGAGAAAACGAAAGTATTCGTGACGAAACAAACCAACATATGGGAAAATCGCCGGAGATACGATTCGCCTCGCTGCAGACGTTTCTTCGCGTTACTTTCGTAAATGTCATTGGTCATTAAAGCGGAGATTCCCTATCGCGAAGTCGACTGCTGATTATACGAACGACGAGATTCGGAATTTCGATATTCGTAAGCGCGATGAAAAATCGTCGACGCTCCTGGAAGAATCTTCGTCGTGGAAAGGAGGAAGAACGTGGAATTCATTTGGCAAATGGTCTTCTCGAATGGAGGACCTCGCGATTCGGTTGGGAATGTGTAGTGTCCATTTAAGGTATTGGGAAATAAATTTTTGTAAAACGACAGGGTCCCGGATTACGAAATAAATTTTTTAAATTGCAAAATGCTAAGGATACGCAGATATGCTGTTAGACCTCCGTCTCACTGAACATACGTACAGATCAATAAACCGAGGGTACTGAAGGTATATGTGCCAATGTGCGCCAAGATTCGAGCACATGTGCCTTCGATTGCTTTGACTCATTGGTCCCTACGCAGCTTTGTAACAACATGATGACGATCTAAGGCTATGTTGGTGTTTAGTCGCGTGTATGAAAGCTAAAGAGCCAAAGGCAACTGACAACACATGTGCTTGAATTTTCTCGAACGTTGGCACATGTGCCTTCGGTTGCTTTGGTCCTTTCATCTGTACGTGGCTTTCAACATTCGTTTCTTTATCGACATTTCTCAATTTTCGTGCACTTCTTTTGATTATAAAACTATTCTGGCTTCATAAGTAATGTGAAAAATCATCATGCATCACAGCCAGAAATTTCTTTCAAAGATTATGCGAATTTTACATAACATAACGCGGTATCTTTTGCCACGAGTAAATTATTTTTGTCCAACCCCCATGGTCAGCGTCTTTTCGGCTAAAAGCATTTCGCAAAATCGATTTCTCGATGAAGACCTTCCATTCCCCGGCTGAATCAAGCTGAAAAGATCGCTGGGAAAACCTGCATGAAGTTTCATTTTGCAACCGTATCTCAGTTTTGAATCTCCCGTGAGAATTCACCTTTCTGAAAAAGCAAACGGTCCCTCGCCTAATGGTCAGTGAAATGTCCTTCATTTGAATTTCTTCTTTTGAGAACCCGACATCATAGGTGGATTAATTTTGCATGGATCATTAATAAATGCCGCAAAACTTTGAGAGGAAGAAATTCGAGAATGATAAATGATATCTTTAGAAAACAAATTCATCGAAAGGATATTAAATCACCAAAATTTCGAAAGAACAAAATTGATAAATAAAAAGTCGCGCTTTGACAAGAAAAATTGAAAGACACTTTCTTGATAACTTTCGTGAAATACGAGACAACAAATTGAAGAAATATTCGTAATTTCTAAAACTATGTTGAAACTAACCTTCGTAAACAAACGAAGACAAGTACGAAGGAATTGCTTTTGTTGTAAGCAAAATCAGCATTGCCCATCGCAGGAGAGGAGCATCCACCATGCAATACGCGTTCTCTTTGGTAAACATCACCGAGGAAAGATTCTTTACCGTTAAGGCGCATCTTGAGCATGGTAAGGAGCATATTAACTGATTAAAAATCCAGATAACCACACGATGACAGAACGACGATTTATTCGTCGTGTTGTGGAAATTATTTCTTCGGTTACCATTGAAGAGAGAAGTAGCATTCTTGAAAACTTATTCACGTGAAATATCAGTAAACAAAAGTTTGTTGTGCTATTATTAACCCTGCGTCTAAAATACCATTCTCATATTTAATATTAATGTAATATTACAAACGTTAGCCTGAACTTCCTCCAAAAATTAAAATAAATTTAAATGAAACTTCTACAACCCATTGAAGCAATCGTTCGCTACCGTTATCAACGAATCACGATTCCCCGCTATCTGCCGCCACTTTCCTTACCGCAGACAAAAACAACCGGAAGGGAAAAGGATGGAATTGTTGTTGCAGAACTCTTATCATTAAATAAAATTTGTCGAATTTTAAAATCGAACCGAAATTAAACTTGGGAAGTCAAAAATATTATTCTCTCATAAACCTTCTAAGATACGAAACCTCAACCAACAAACATCCATAGACACACCCATACTCGTACAATTTTCTAACCGATATTTCTAAGCATTTTCAATCAAAGAACGCTCTAAAACATCGATAAATACACAGAACCGAGATCAAATTATGTCCAATACCAATACCTCTCTTCCCTCGTTAATAACATTCTAAAAAGACAATAAAAACTCGCAACCCTCGAACCCTCGAGCGTCGAACATTTCAATTAACGGGGTTCCGAACTTGGAGCGCGAAGAGGAGGACGAGACACGTAACGAAGCAAAGCAACGGTAAACCACCGAGAAATATGGTCCGTCATTTTCCCGGTGAATTTTCTGCCGCGATCATAAACCGTCGAGCTCGCGTTTATCGCGAAATCGATTTGCGAAACGCTAGTCGGGTAACGTGCAAGCGACGAGTCCCGCGCGAGACGCCAACTCTTCGCTGGTCATCGCCGTCAGCGCCACGGGCTGGGAGGAGGAGAGGGGAATGGGGAAACGACGAAGCGTAGGAGGGGCGGGTAAGGGGAGGGCGAGAGATTGGACGATCCGCAGGTCTGGTTGCGCGCGTACCATCGCGTCTACGCCGGCTGGTTCATTACGCAATGATCACGTCCGAGATGCGGAGGCCCGCTTCGAAACCAGTTTCGAATAGCTGCCGCGGAGGAAGATAGGCCGCGGGGAGAGGTAGGAGGGGGGAGGGGGAAGCAGAGGGCAACGGTGAATTATCCTTCCGCAACTTTGCCTAACTGGACCACTTTTGGTACCGGGAACTGCGAAGAACGAAAAGGGTGTGTCCTGGCACGCGGCAAGATTAACCTTTAGACTTGGATATTTTCAAGATATTTTCATAATGTTTTTTATAGGATCGCGGGTGTACTGAAACAAGTGTCCGAAAAGTATTTCAAATTTTGTAAAAGTATTAGGTAGAACGGTTGTTGTAAATTAATAGAAAGTTGATACTGGGCTTGAGGACGATGTAGTTCCTAATTTCGACGGTAGATGGCCCCACTGTATTCTAAATACCAAGATGGCTGACACTTGTTCGCATTAAGAACCTGTATGTTTGTGATTCTCTAATGGTTCCTACTTCTTTTGACAAATTCGAAAGAAATTTCGTTTAGTTTATCTTTATGTTTCAATGTATAATATAAGGTACCTCGATTACGGAAATATTAAATGTAGTAACAATATCAGAGCTTGTACTACTCAAGGATAATAATAATAGCTACGGCATACTTGTATATATTCATGTACTTTACTAGGACCACATCAAATATTGGCAGATCTGTACTATTCATACAATAACACGTTAAAAAATATAACTTATAAACGCGCCGAAGGTCGTTGCAAAATAGTCAAACGAAACAAATGACAAATTAAACGAATGAAAAATGAAGAGTAAAAAGTATCGAAGAAATGGATTTAAAATGGAATTATAAAAAGAATCAGTGAAAAATCAGAATCATTCCTGCATTCTGTCGCAACAAATGCAAAACGATGCTCGACCTACGGTATAATGCCGCGGCGTTAATTGCCGACGTTAATCGCGGCCGATTAACACGGCAGTACGCGTCACCGAATCGGCTCGTCCCGGCTCGGTTTCGAGGGCCAAAGAAGGCGTACTCTGAATTTCCTACACGTCACATCACGAGCCGACAGTCCATTAGTCACGTCGTGTGCGACGACAAAACTCGCGCGAGCTAAATAGCCGGTACACCTTGGCCCCGCGAAGCCTCCAATTCACTCGTCGTCCGAGAAGGACGCGAAAGTTGAGCATTGAAGTCTCCGCGTTTACCCGTCCGCCGCGACGGGGGACCCCCTTACAGCCTCCGCTCGCTCTTTCGTCAGCGGAGCCTTGACGACTAAAACCCTCGTCCCATTTCCGTCGTTTCCCATTTTTAACACAGAATTTAACAAGTCTAACACGAGCCAATCGGGCGAACTTTTACGAGCGACGAATGTACACAAGGAAAAAAAAGCACAAAAAATTGCAAAAGGTGTCTATTACCGCCGAATGAATTTTGCTGAATTTGCTGTCTAACGACAGTTACTTATACTAAAATAATCAACGACAAAAAAATCGAAATTCCTCAAATCGTGCCGCTAAAAAGTATCAAAAGTCTCGCCTGCGTACAGTCCCCGCAACGAAAGCCACGTCGTTATCCTCTGTCAACGGTGCAACCAATCGTTAAAGCAAACCCCCTGAGCGGTTAAAAATCACGATCCGGGAAGCATTAAAAAACGACGTTCCCACGGATATTGTCCGTCGATCGATGAAGATAAGGCGTTACCTGTAAGTGTGGAGTTGTTAATGGTGTTGTTTGCCGTGGAAATAGCCGATTGACTGGTGACAGTTGTGCCAACGGTGGTGGCCGTGGTTGTCGAGGAGTTATTTGGCGAGAGGGCCGCGTTGGCCGCCTGTGCCTGTACCTGGGCCTGGGCCTGAGCCTGAGCCTGAGCTTGCTGTTGAAGATTATAATTCCACGCGAGCAGCATCAGCTTCAGCTTATCCGCGTCTTTCATGAGCGCGCCTGCCGAAATTAAAAGTGCCAATTGGTTTCAGGGCATGATTAACACGGTGAATGGTGCCGTTGGAGGGGAGATATCGGGCTCACTTCCGGTAACAGCGAGACTGGAGCGGAGACTATGGTTTTGCGGTGGTGCGAATCGCATGGGGGGAGGGGGGGTTCGCTTTTGGACGTGGTGCTATTGGTAATGTTCACGTGGTACCGAGAGACAGCTATATGCAATTCTTTGTGCTTTTATCTCGCTACTGGACGTGGTTGCAGATGAATTTTATTAATCGAATGTGAACTTTTGATTGGATAGTGTCTGTGAAAGATTGAAAATACCTGGAGTTATCCAAGACAGTGGAATCTCGATAATTGCGCGAGGACCTCGTTTGTTGCACTTTAGTGGAAGGGATAGTTGTATACTATATGCATTCTGTATTGGATTGGATATCTACGAATTGCTAGGAACGTCCATTCCTGTTTATTTGCATTTATCGAGGGTCTACTGCATCCCGACGACGTGCGCCTTTGTATGATGTTAACTGGACAGTTGTAAAGTGTGACTAATTGTATGTGGTACAGTGAGACAAATGTTAATTAGTGTAGTTCGATGTTGGAGTTCTACTATACTGTGCAACATGTATTGTATCTTATGCACCGGAATCAAATATGTTGCTAATTCGTATTGACACATGAAATTCTATGGAAATAAATCGTAATCTTTAAAAGTTTCCTTTGTTACTAATCATCTGAATATTTTCAAGGAAATAAATAAGAAAGAACTAATAAAATATTTTCATCTGTCTGCTCGGTTTCAAGAAAATTGATTTTGACAATTTTTCTAGTGCATCTTCTCAATACATTACCATTAGATTGGTTACCCTTTTCCAATGAAAATGAGTCCAAACACGACCTACTTCGACCTGAGTTCACCGAGTAACAACAAAGCGGGCATCATGCATTAAACGCATACATTTATAAATGGTCCGAATGATGTCGTGTTTGGACTCTTTTTCATCAAGAAAATTTGATCAATCTATTGGTGATAATTTCACGAAGATACAACAGAATTTAAAACAATTTTTATATTCGTTAGATTAACACGTTCACGGCGGCGCTAGTATTTCTGTTTCTCACCGTGGGGCGGCGCTGTGGCAGCGTGAGCCACCGGTGGTACACGCCGTCTGATAGACACGCGAACGTGACCCACCGGTGGTACACGCCGGCGTGAACGGTGTTAAATAAAGAATCATTCTCTCGAAATGGCGTCGTCTCCAATCGCACTATCGTAAACTGCAGTCTCCACAGTCCTGTTCGCTGGACCACAAGTGACCTCGACGTTTTAATGGCACCGATTAAATAACAGCGAGTTGATAACAATTCTCAATGCCCATGCCAGGTGTTCGACAGAGTCCTTGCTCATACGAGAGTACCTTACCACCGTCAACATTGCTCCTGTTCGTCGATCGATCAATGTTTCCCGTCTTCAAACGGTCCACGTTCGACGACGCAACAGGTCCAACTATCGAAATTCACCGACATTCATCGAATTCTCGAGCTCGCGGGTTTCGTCGCCGATCCCGCTCTACCGTGTGTCCCTCGAATTTCCATTCAATCGCCGACGCTTTTCTTTGAATTCCGAACAAAGAATGATTAGAGTAAGAATGAGTAGAGTAGTTTTATGGACTACTGTAATTCGTGAATTGTGCGAAATTCCGAGCAAATTGATACGTCATATTTGAGTGTGCGAGAGTCAGTCGTGTAAATTGAATGGAAAATAAAAAATCGAGCTACACCGTGATTTCATATACTAATCAAAAGCTTTACGAATCTGATAGTGTATTTACTTGTTGGAAATGTCACGAGTTATTAAAAACTTCAAAACTTATTCAACACGTTTTATCTCGGGACTGTTGAAAATTAGATAAATTAATATTAGTCGTAGTAGATAATTTATTTTCATTATCGCGTCACTTTTGGAACGAATCCTTTTAGTTCCTTAATGGAAAATTCTATCACTTATTTCTCGGACGAACGTGTCAAATAACAATGAAAATTAGAAAATTTCGAATTTCTTGTAAGACCCAGATTTGAACATCAATCTCTGCTCCCCAAAGGAGGTGTAATAGGGGCACGGTAAGCGTGGGGCACAAGTGCGACAGTGTGTTCGTCGAGTGTCAATTAAAACCTCATGCCCAATGGTTGCGACCCCATCTCAATTGTGCACGCACTCGATTATCGATCCCGTTTCGTCTCGTATGACTAAAGACTCTCGTGTCCGACAGCGGAAGACGAACAAGTTCAGCGCGAAATTTCCTGGTGAAAGATTTCGGCGCAGGCAGGCTCATTGAACCTAATATAAATTTCAGATGCTCGGGTAACTCTATTTCGATTATTTACTTGACCAGAACTACCGTATGAACTATGAGGTACCGTACGAAATTTTAATTACCTAATACAATGTGAGATATTATATGAGAATTTATACTGAGACCTTGTCTCAATTCCTCGTGTGAAAAGGAATCGAAAAGTCCTTTACCATTTTGAAATCCGTGGCTTCGGTAACTACATATAATTAATTAAAGTTTACTGCTGCGACTTCCTGGCGCGCGCCATTCGTATCCCAAGTCAGCTGATCACGCGGCTGCGCATGCGCACACTCACACATTAGGCACACCTATCAACGCGCTCGCACGCGTACAAGCTTCAACTGTTTATATCTCGACAACAAGACCTTGGATTGGGAAATGGAAAAGGACTTTTCGAATCGAATCAGCACGAAGAATTGATCCTGAGGAAGGAGACCTTCATTTTGATTGACAGCGCGTGTGCTGTGTAACCGGAGTTTTTCTGATCTGATTAGTTACCTCGGTGAATTCCTTGCAATCATTAAGGTTTTACAGTATTAACCACCTTGGGGCAGATACGTGTACCTAGCTTTTAACTCATTTTAATAATCGCAAGGTGTAATCAAAATTGAGAAAAGATATTCACAATTAAATTTCTCGGTAATACAGCGCATGTATATAGAAGACAAATTATTTCAACCAAGTAGGATGCTCTTGAAGAGTCCAACCAACTGATCCTACACTTTCAACCTATAATTTCGCGTTACAATTTCTTAGATACCAATTAATTCTATCTGTACAGTTGCTAGGAGATGAAAATCACAGTTTGCGCGTATGTACCGTAGAGTTTGTCGTACGAAGAGATAGGGACAAAGAATGAAATCATCTGATCGAGGAGCCACGGGATCAGCTCGAAGGAGGACGCAATGGCGGCACGAAGATCTTCGTCTGATTAATCGCTCGATTCTCGGAACCGCGAGGCAACGTCATCGCGCAAGGCGTGAAGAGTGCGTCTCGCTCTTTCATGTAAGAGGCCGCGGTAACGAGATTACGAGGCTGGAGTGTCGGTGCATGTTAATAAATACGTTGGTCAATCGTAACGCGGACGGCGCCCAGGTCGCTTTTATCAAAGCTTCTCTCGAACACGTCGTGCTAACTGTTGGTACAGTAGAGCCTCGGTCGTTTGAAAATTTAACGGCTGACTCGGTCGTAACAACCAAACGAAATACAAAGGGGCGGAGACAGTCTCACAAAGGGGTGGAGACAGCTGATTTGTAACCTATATGTGTCTCTAATCTTTCTTGTTTCATTTTAGAAGTGGGTATTTTATCGAGGACATAATGTTTTCTCTGAGGACGTGGCTGACCTAACCTATGCATTTTGAGAGATTTCTACGTGATGAATTATGTATCAGTATATCCTGCAGCTATATTTGTTTGTAATCTTTTCTGTATCATTTTGAAAGTGGGTTGGTGAGGACCTCGACTTAGGACTTCCTCTAAAAACATAGCTGACCTAACCTATAAATTTTGAGAGACTTCCACAAGGTGAAGATACTTTCTGCCATTGCACAATTCCATATCGGTTAGTATATAGCGAAGATAACTGTCTCTCTAATCTTTCCTGTATTATTTTGAAAGTGGATTTTTGAGGACATCGACTTAGGATCCCCTATGAGAGCATACCTGACCTAACCTATTAATTTTGAGAGACTTCTACGTGGTGAATCTACTTTCGGCCATTGCAAAATTCTATATCGGTTAGTATATAGCAAAGATATATGTCTCTCTCATCTTTCCTGTATGATTTTGAAAGAGGATTTTTGAGGACCTCGACTTAGGACCTCCTCTGAGAGCATACCTGACCTAACCTATAAATTTTGAGGGACTTCCACGTGGTGAATCTACTTTCTGCCATTGTACAATTCTATATCGGTTAATATACAGCGAAGACACATGTCTCTTTAATCTTTTCTGCATCATTTTGAAAGAGAATCCTTATGGACCTCAACTTAGAACCTCCTCTGAGACCATACCTGACCTAATCTATAAATTTTGAGGGACTTCTACATGACTAATCTACTTTCTGGCATTGCACAAACCTGCATCAGTAGATTCTTAAGCTATATGTGTCTCCAGTCCTCCTCATATCATTTTAAAGGCCTCAGCACCTCGGCCTAGCACCTCCTCTGAGAACATACCTGACCTAACCTATAAATTTTGAGGGACTTCCACATAACTAATCTCCTTCCTACCATTGCACAATTCTATATCAGTTACTATATAGCTAACCAATATGTCTCTCTAACCTTTCCTGCATCATTTTAAAAGTCCTCGAGGACCTCGACCTGGCAGAAATGTTCCGTCTCAACCCGAGGCCAACGAGTACCCTTAGCACCGCGAAAAGATAACCATTCCGCGTGTCGAGAATCCCGCTTAAAAATAATCCTCCGGGACCGAGAATGACTGTAAGTCGAAATACGTCAGCAGGGATGATCGATAACCACCCCGTCACCGGTCCCCGCCGTGAAACTCAGCGGTGATCGGCTGAGTAGCTCGTCGCTCTCCAGATTTCCCTCCGATTGCAGCGTCGATTCATTCGAGCGAGAGAGAGTTAGCAGTGACACGTAGAAGAGCACTCGAGCCGCGCCAGAACGAAAGCGGAGAGAGATTTATTAGCAACCGGATAAAGTTGGCGGGTGATGGGAACGACGTGACGTCTAAATCATTCAGCCCGTTCAATAATGCAGAAACGCGACGCCGCCATTGGATTTGGGTCAGATTCCCGAAACGGCGGCGACCCGAAACCGTCCAAAGGACAACGAACACCGACGATGGTGAGCTTCGGCTGGAACCGTGGAGTTCGACGCTCTCCGCAGTCTGTAATCGAGGTGGAATCGCATTAGGATCCAGACACAAAAATGACCCGGGAGGAAACGTTCTTACAACAGCTGTTCGGTTGAGTTTTGACGTGTATTCCCTGTCCGAACTTTGTGACTGGGATGAGAAAGAAAGACGAGCTGCAGAAGTGAAAATGCTACAATTGTATTGCTATCTGGGGATGGTACCAGTTTCTGGGGACCCTTCTTATTTTCAACTGAGATCATGATTCACACGTTCAATAAATAGATGACAGAGGTGTCACTGTCGGGAGTCAATTTACAAAGAGAAAAATATCGTAAATTTTGACCTAGAGGAAGAGAACAAGAGGCAAGGAAACAAGGAGGTAGAAAGTCCCCAAATAGTGGAATTTTGAAATTATTTCTGAATATTTGAGATCGTGACTCACACGTCCAATGAAGAAAACGAGACTACCAGAGATGTCACTAGTTCAGTTATCCGGGTGGCACTGTCAGAAGTCAATTTACAATTTAGAAAGAGTCAATTTACAATCAAAATTTTGACCTGAAGAAGGAGAACATGGAACAAGAGGGTATAAAGTGTCCAATAAGTGCAATTTAAAATTATTTGCGAATAGATATGAAATGAGGAATGGAAACCTAGAGTTTCAATACATAGTGATCCACATACAAAGAACCAGATCCAGCACCAAATGCACACTGTGACGTTTGACGCAGTCAAGGCAGCATCCTTTGGGATGGGACACTTGAATGTTCAAAGCACAGTTGAGACACTGGCGACTGTCTGGCTTCGTGAAACGGCACAAAGTCCATGACCAGTAGCTCGAGGCAGAAGAGTGAACTTCACCGAAGTGTGAATGCCACTGAACGCTCATTGAAGAGTTCTAACGCAGCCGATAACGGCGCCATTGTCAAACGTGGAAGCCCGGATTTAATCCTACGTGGCCGTTCGAACTTTCTAGACTGTCAGGACTGTTAAGTTTATGCGACTTTCTGGAATCTCGAAGCCTCCGATGCGTTTAAGATTTCGAATGTTTCACGATACAGTGGCAAAGCAGGTGTTTTAAGAATTTACTAAACTTGGAGAACTCTCAGAAACTTTTCAAGATTTTCCGTAATTCCTTAGATAGAATTCGTACCAAAGATACGCGCCGTTTTAAAAGTTACCCCTTTTCTTCCTAAATAAGCTTTACTACGCGCAGCGAAATGGTGGCCTTAGGGTTACGAAAAGTTATTCTGGCAATACGAGTGGGATAGAGGTTCGATCCCCTCTGACGGAAACGGAGAAACAACAAGGTTCACGAAAACGGGTGGTGGAAGGTTTTGCTTACTCGAGTAGTGATCCTCCTCC
Organism: Hylaeus anthracinus; assembly: GCF_026225885.1. NCBI lineage: Eukaryota > Metazoa > Arthropoda > Insecta > Hymenoptera > Colletidae > Hylaeus > Hylaeus anthracinus. Next base: position 2,141,876 of record NW_026534838.1, read on the forward strand.
GATATGTCGGCTGGTTCCGGCGTTGAGATGTTCTCCTGTAACAAAACAGAAATACACTGTTAGATTATGTTGGGAGACATGTACTGTAATCATTCTTGATGAAGAAAGTATGGTAAAAATAATGTACCCATATATAGGGTAAATAATTATATTGGAATACAGTGGAATACAGTATAAAAGATATCCTAGATGCTATTCGGATGACTCCATAAATGCACAAGCTCGGGAATGACCTTGTGCAGTTATCGTAGAGTTCGTATAATCCCTGATGTTTACCGACGAGCTTCGAACGTGGAGGACAGCGAATAAAGAAGAGGACGGAGCGAAAACACCGTGGTATGTCGGTGAAACAATTTAATGCAACGGTAAAACTTTTTTATTATTAACTTTTTCGTTCTAAAACTTGAACTATCATATTCCTGACATTTTTCTGATTAAAATGAGACCAAACACGATATAATTCGGATGATATTTACCACGCATTTTTTTTTAGTTAGTGTTCTACGATAAATGATACAAAATAAGTTGTTACAAGTAAATATGTTGCGAATTACGTCGTGCTTGGTCTATTTTAATCAGAAATATGTCAGGAATATGATGGTAAAAGTTTTAAAACAAAAAAGTTAATAATAAAACAGTTTTACCGTTGCATTAATTTGTCTCACCGAGTAATCCGATCCCAGATCGTGTTTACACTACTCGGCGATTGAGATCCTGGACCCCTCAAAGGGTATACCCCGTCCCGGATCATGTTACACTGCTCGGCGATCGAACTTCGGGACCTCACAGGAGGTATACCCCCCAGGCTGGTTTCTGTGCATTTATCGTAGAGAAACCTTGTACCTGGCTAGCTAGCAATTATAAAAAGGCCAGGACGCGCGAAAATAACGGTTATCCTAAATATAACACATATCAATTGTAGAGTTTTCAGAAACATACGAAATTGTTAGCTTACTTCAACAATTCTAAATAATAAAATCATTAAATAAAATAAAACATTCTGTCCTTGTTTATCTGTCACCACCCACCAAAGAGTTCAAACAAAGACGTTAGACCTAGCGTAAATTGGTTTTCCCTGACCAAGTGACCCAGGTTCTCAAGCATTCAATGATTGAATAATTGAGAAGCCACGAGTCAGGCATACTCGTCGACAGTCTTCTTTCCTAGTTCCCATCATCAACCATCGAAATATCTAAACAAAGACACCGGAATCCATCCGAAACAGGAACGATCAACCACTAGTGCAAATTGAGAAACCGGGCGGCCGATTATTGAAAAATTAAGACGCCGCAAGTCAGGGGGACTTGTCAATACCGCGATCAGCCGTCCACGCGGGTGTCCAACTGGTTCCATGGAGTCGCGATTGTCTTCGCGATTGCGCCACAGAAAAACACACCGACAGACTGTCCGTACACCCACGGAACGGCCGTGGACTTTATTGTCCCGGATCGAGAACTGGCAGCAGCTTGCGGTTCGTCTGAACGCAAATTACTTACGCCTCGGCTCGGCGACGTGCTGTGGGAGACGGGATCGAGGTACGCCGGGAATGTCGGATCAATAGCGTAACCCAGCGTGCATGTTCTTCGCGGGAAAGCCGAAAGCAACTTTGTCGAAACGCCCAGGCATCGATGTCACCCGGTATCGGTGTCCATATTCCTGTTTGGAAAGGAGTGTTCGCCGCGTGCGGTGACTTCTTCGTGATGCTTGCAGTACTACATTCACCTCGGACAACTGATCTTTCGTTCTGATGTTTCGTTTTGGCATGTGCTGAAGACGTGCTGGGTCATTGAACTGCCTAACACTGGCAATTTCAAGTCTGACTGGTTGTGACGCGTTAGGACCCAGTGGGTTGACCTAGGTCTGATCTTTCACTCCTAAGCTTTATATTCCAAATGGCATTACTAGGTTCATGATATCCTACATTTTTATCTCATTATCCTACAGTTAACCCTTAGAAGCCTGATTTTCCAAATTGAATTTAAAAAGATATCAATATATTTATTATTTGAACAATTTTGACAGCTGACGTTTGTTTTTTCAATTTTTGTTCAAAAGAACATCATGAAGTAGCAACATACAGCGTAATAAGTATTTGTACATGAACCAATTCGAAATAAAACCTCAAATATTTATTTTTATGTACCCCTCAGGCTGGTTTCTGTGCATTTATCGTAGAGAAACCTGGTACCTGGCTAGCTAACAGTCATAAAAAGGCCAGGGAGGGCGAACCTTATATATTTATTTTATTAATAAATCTTAGAGGAAGAAATTAATGAAGTTTATTATTTTTAATGTTAATCTCTTATTTCTTTTCTTATTAATTTTATTTTAAATTGATTGCTGTGCTTCTTATACTAACTGTGCAGGCAAATATTAAAAACAAACCAATCGCAAGTGTACAATTCGATTTAAAAGTCCGGTATAAAATTTAAAACTCAGGGCATTTAAGGGTTAACCCTTTGCGTTCGAGGCGCGACTTAGAAGCAGCAATCGTTTATCTTAGATTTCATTGAATCTTGAACTGTTCGTAGTGATCATAAATAGCTTCCTAACTTATAAACTGGTACGCTTTGAAGTAGTAGTAATACACGTTGCTTCCACGACTCTCCAATCATGGTAGAAGAAGGTTCAATTGTTTAAAATCTCAGCATTCTGTAACGAAACTGTCGTCTTGTCCAAAGAATCAAGAATGGCCATTGGATTCTGTGAAGTCATGTAAACCATAAAATGAGAGGTCTCACTCTAGACTGATGCATATCTAATAGTCAGGTTCATCCCAGATAATGCTCCATGTTTCTAGTTTCCTCTGCGAGGTCATCCCGACGCACCCAATTCGCGTTGAGCCCGTGTTAGTTCACAGGGTTCCCCGATGAAGCGTACGGTCGTCGGTTTCGCAAGGCGTGCGCACAGGCATTGCCTGGCCTGACGGACCGACTGTGGCTCTCCTATCTGTGTCAGGTCTCGTGTTGCAACTGCAGAAGGTCGACCGGTATACACGCCGAGGAGAGCACGGCCAATTGATACCGGCCACAACTTTGTCCAGCGGTGTTGTAGGACGACGAGCGGTCGACTTGTACGCGCATACCGCGCTAGAGCCGCGCAAAAAGCACCGGTGATGTAACCAAGAAATTCCGACCGTGCCGCGCGAGCCGCGATGTGGACTACCGTACGAGATTCAGGCGGCTCGACAAATTTTTAGGACACCGAGGTCCAGGGAGAAGTGGAAAGAAAATGGAACGTGGAAGAAAAATTATGAGAGTTAAATATGTTGAAATGAATGGTATAGAAGAGTACTCTCGAGGTGGCGCTGAGACTCTAGTGACTGTGTGGTGTAGAGCAACGCAGACATCTGTCGATTAGACTTCGCTAACGAGACATGCCGAGGCGATAAGATAAGCCGGATTGTGCAGAAGTGACACTCTGTTATTGAACCGAGATAGGTGATACATGTGTAGAACTTGCACGATTTGGGCGATATTTCAAGGAGCGAAAGTACTAGACAAATTTAGAAGGCGACAGTTTTGTGACGCCACTAGTGGCGCTTGACTAGTGGCGCCTCCAGTGTCACCAATAGTTTGCTCGCTATGCGCTGAAATCAGTATTACATTTTGGATAATTAGCTTTTCAATGGTCTCGAGTGGGCAGTATATTTTTCTACGACCCATAGAACCTTGCGTACCGGGCTCACTAGTGTCACTTGACTAGTGGCACCTTCAGTGGCGTCGATGCGGCGCTGCTTTCCTGTGGCACCACTAGTTCGATTGCCATCCGCTGAAACCTACACCACACCAGTATTACATTTTCGATAGTTAGCTTTGGAATGGTTTGGAGTGGGCAGTATATTTTTCTACGACCCATAGAAACCTGCACACCGGGCTCACCAGTGCCGCTTGACTAGTGGTGCCTCCAGTGGCGCCGATGCGGTGCTGCTTTCCTGTGGCGCCACTAGTTTGCTCACCATCCGCTAAAATCACCAGTATCACATTTTCGATAGTTAGCTTTACAGTGATCTCGACTGGCCAGTATATTTTTCTACGACCCATAGAACCTCGCGTACCGGGCTCGCTATCTACTTTAATATTCGATGGAATTTATTGACTGGAAACGTGCATCTTCAATCTCGAGTTACAGCTCCAACTACCATCGCAAGTTATTTTAAGAATCTTTCATTAAGAATTTAATATTACTCGTTTCGAGCTACCTATCGATACGTTTTTCGATCGAAATTTCCATTACATTTAGTTCTGAAAATATTCTAAAAATAATCGTAGAGGTACAATTATAGAAATTCAATAGTTCGATGTTCGTTGCATTGAAACAAGGAAATAATTTTCACGTGCTGCCATTTCAAACAGGTGAAAGTTACTGTAACTAGTATAATTAATAAAACACACAACTGTCCCCATTAACAATGTTTACGCGTTTACAACTAGATACCTTGAGAAATCTACACAACTGCAATTTGTCAAAGAGGCCAAGAATACAGCCGTCACTTTCCTTCTTTCTCTCTCGGAAATTGTTTCGAAATCAAATACTGCACGTCAAAAAATTAGGAGCAATTTATGTTCAACTTTCCCGCGACTCGTCCGTCACCAGGAATAAGCATAACCGGTTACGTTGTCCGATCGATCAGCCAGTAGCATTTCTCAACAAGAGTAAAATTCACAAAAACTCACAAAAATAGAAAAGAAGCTCATTCCTTGCACTGCCTCCACCTATTTATAAATCCAAGGAGAATTCCATAAACAGACAACTATCCCAATTCTCCACTTTGTTAACCCTTTATTTACTAGCGAGACTTATAAGTTCAGTCAATTTTCTCATGGTATTGTATTAATTAAACGCTTTGAAATCTATTGTGACTTTCAAGTCCACTTCTATGAAGATCATTTTTAATCGTCGGATGGCAGCACAAGCTTGGTTTGGTTTTATGTTGATAGTGCTTAACTAAGAACTACTTACTATTCACTTTCTTTTTATGTTTTTGCACTTTTCTGAAACTTATCTTAACAGGGTCCTTTTTTCCTTGATGTCTTATTTTTCTATTCATATCTTTTGCCGTATAAGTTTTTCGATATATATATTTTGTTACCAGGTCCTAACCTAACCATGAAAATTCGGGGTGGACGCCCAAGGATTTGAACCCAGACTTTTAGCGTAGTAGTCGGCCACTCTACTTACTGCTCCACTGTCCGCCCTAGGACAAGCTTCTTCTCTAGATCTTAAAAACTCCCAATATCCTAACATTAACGTCGACAAGAAGCTGAAATTAGACGTGGCAACTAAATACTGCACAAAAATTCACAGCTTACCGCTTCGCTACGCTACACACTGACGCGAGAGAGTCGCCCACCCAGCAGTAACAATTGCCAAGTTCCCCAAGCCGGCCAGACGCAAGACTCGACGGTGAGGTCGTCTTCACGGCAGCCAGTGTCTTCGTCCAGCTCACGAGTCACCGAAAATCCGCAGAAAGGGTCGCTCGATTGCGCCCGGTGGTCGATTGCCGGTCCAAAACCGAGTCGTAAATCATGTCACGAGAGGCCTTAGGTATCCTGAGGCCGTAGGTACTAATGAACAATGTCCTCTGGCTTTCTCTCTCGCGGCTGTCCACCTTCTCTCTTTCTCCTCGTCTCACCTACGCACGGGCCGCCCCACTTCCGGCGGATGTACCCTGATAAATGGGAATCTCGCTGAGCGCGCGACCAGTCGGCCGTATACACCTACGACGACGCACACGGCGCCGAATGAGAAACGAGCCGGGAGCGGTGCTCGTCTTCGAGGCCGGCAACAAGAAGCACCCGAAGAAAAATGAGGGGAAGAGCCGGCGTGGCTCGTCCCCGCGTCGTTTAGCGCCAGAAGGAACCGTCCAGTTAATGATTTCATGAGACGACCGCCAGGATCCTGGGAGGAGCGTTCCAGGAGACAAGGCAAGCCTATGCCTGGGCTGTGTGGTCTTCTTGGGCTTACACGATTTAGTCTCTGCTCTTCGAGTTGCAGTAGAACTTCGTTTATGCGAAGAAAATCTTGCTCAGCCTTGGATATATTTGTAGCTGACCCTAGTGCTCTCTAGCTCCTCTTAGCTGAGCTCAGTATCTTCTAGCCCCCTATAGCTGAGCCTAGTATCCTCTAGCATCTCATAACTGTGTCTAGTATCCTGTAGCCTCCTGTAACTGAGCTTAGTATCTTCTAGCCCTCTATAGTTCAGCCTAGTATCCTGTAGCCTCCTGTAACTTCTACTACCTAATGGCTCACGGAGATGATAACTAGCCCTCTATCATCTGACCCACTCGGTTATCAAACCTGTCTTAATGTCCCAGTCTCTTTGAACGGTTAACTTTACCAAGTCCACTCACCTTAACCTCATAGGAAGCTTAACAATAGGATTTGAGGACATCCATTCTATGTAGCCAATACTAACAGGCCGGCTGTACTGAAGAAAGCACCCAACGTTTACTGACACGAAGTCACCTGAGTAGACAGAAGAACTAATTGGCGTACAAATAAGTCTAAAATTGCATTTACATCGCCAGTTGACTTTCAACCGCAATTGGTGAGTCACGTAACAAACCGTTCGAACATATCAACGGCTTCCCAAGAGCTGCATACGAGACGTTGACCTAATCCTATTTAAATCGCATTCCCTAGAAAGAAGGCACCTGGTTCCGGCAGTTGTCGGTACAGCGCTCAAAATAGAGCCTCGCTGACGAGATATACCTACGACAGACGTCCAGTCCACCGGCACCGGCTAATGCGCAGGTTTCTCTGACCCCCCTCCCCCCTCCGGGCATCAGCATTCATCATGGCGCGTTAACAGTCTGACAATTTCACACCGTCCAGCGTTGCCAGCCGCGTTGTCCAATTTTCGCTGATCCAAGGAGAAGAAAAGTAACCCTTCCACAACTCGAACTGTCCTCGCAAGGACCTGGAACCGGGGCTATAGAGAAAGAAATTGCCCCAGGGGCCCCTGGGGTAGAGCCGCACGACCAGGGAGATACGGTTGGAACATTTGTTTAGTTGGCTGCAATTAAGCCACTTGGCGGCAATTGTTTGTCGCTCAGCACAGAATTCCGCTCCCACGTGCGGGTATGCGGCTCATAAAGCGCATGGACGCGTGTGCGTTGTTGTACCAACTCGCCACCAACACGGCAATTCCAGACGATAAAGCGGAGCGAGTTGCCGGGGTTAGGGGTCAACCGGGTCCAGTAGCCGGTGTCCGACCAATCAGCGCCAGGCAACCGGTCCGACACTGCGCGAGATCGGCTCAGACGATTGCCTTTTGTCTTGAGCGCCGTAGACGGACGCGATGAATTGTACGTCGAAGTCACGCGACCGTCCGCGCCCGCTTTGCACGGACCGTCCGCTCTGAATTTTTATTGGCCCCGGGACTGATCGTCGGTTAATCAGCGAACTAGCTATCGCCCTGGCCGGAAATTCTGCGGGGAAACGAGGAATTGTTACCAAAATCTGTAATTTGTATGACGCATAACGAAGTGAAACTGACCAGGACTGAACAAAATAAAATTCTGAAAGTAAAATATTTAGGTTTAGTACGGGTAACCTTCTTATAAGACGAAGGTTACGTTTCAAATGCTTCTTTCTCAGATAAAGATTCAAATGCACTGCTGATAAAGTAAGGCATTCTATCGATAAATCCTTCGATCAATCAGAATTCTACATTGCCGATTTTTACCGACTGAAAGCACTTCAAATTATCAGTAGAATGTCCTGCGTTACTGACGGAGTACTTCATCTTCTAAGTAACCTGATTTTTTGTCTAAACTGTTGGCTAGAAGTTTCCGAAGTTATATGATTGCGCAGGGGTTGTTCGAGGAAGAGAACCTGTGCCATTAGAATGATCACTCGAGTGGCTGATTTAGTTAAACCCTCTCGGCCACTTTTCTGGATGATGGGGAAATGATTGCGGCCTACCGTTGATTTCGAGACCGTGTGTTTTGACTGGGGCGAAGCGTCTATCAGCGACTCTGGCCTATCTCTCCTTCCTTGTTGCCCCTCTTCGTCGAACTGCGCGAGCGGCTCTCAATTTCGGCTCATTTGCCTACCAAATCTGACGGCCTCTAAATACACAGAGGGTCCAACGGTGAACGGGTCTCAAGGTCGTCGGTAATTACCGCAGAAACGACGCTGCGTCCTTGCACGTGGACTTTCCTTTGCCCTCTTCTTCGTGAAATCGATTTTTATAGTTCGCTCTACCGCACACGATTGACCCCGACTTGGTCTACATTCGATGCTGTCGGTCTTGCTCTAGGTTATAAAGATATCTTTCTTGAGGCAATTTGCTACGAATAAATAAACGGGCTGTGTTCAATTCTTATTATCGCTCGTCCAAGACTATCCAGCGACTGTTGGATAACAACAAATATAAACCTTGTTGCTATCCAACAGTCGTCAAGTATACTCCGACGAGAATCAGCCCGCTCGGTCCACTCTCGAGTAAAGGCCCTAATAGGACCAGGAGTGCCTCCAAGGAAGACCAGATAGTCCCGTGTTCATCAGCGCCATGCAAGTACACCAAAAGCACACCTGCAAGCCATCGTCGAACCCACGGTAAAAAGAAACAAACCAATCCAGAGCCAGTTGATGTATCCTGGCCAAGGATACCGTTCGTCGTGCTCGTTTTGGAACGTATTCGTCGTTGCACACGAACGCGACAAGCGGGTAGGAAGAGAGGAGCGGTGATCTGACGTCATCGGAGACGAACGCACCAAAGCGACGCGTTCAGGTTGCGTCAGGGGGGACCGTGGATGATTGCCGGAGCTCTTCTGATCTGAAAAACAGCCGCGGAGTAGGAGGAGGGAACGGCGGGGTCACCATCGTCGGGATAACCTCACACGTGTGCGGCCACAAAAAAAAAAAAAAGAAGAGGAAGGCCAGGAGGAGAGACAACTGCGACATCGCGAGCCAGCCCCGTCCACGGGAAAGATCAGAACGACGGGTAGAAATAAAACCAGAGAAATCGGCTTATCAGCAGCGGTGGAGTCGGTGATCGCCAATTAATCGCGCCACACCGGTGATAATGATTGTCTCGTTCCACGGGAGCGAGCCGAAGATACGGGCGTAGGAAACTTTCCACTGGGAGCGCCACTGGTCGTAAAATAGAGATCAGAATTAGGCACCGTCGCCAAATTGAATTTTAAACTCGGCGAAAATGTAGTTCAAGTGGTTCTATTAACGCAATTACCTTTTAGTTTAACGACGGAGTCCTGAAATAAAAATGTACTCGAACAAATAGCGACGAACCTCTCAAACCCACCGCTATCCGTGGGAATGGATTTGTTGCATGGCAAGTTAATTTGTTTTTCTAAACTGACGTCATGGGAAAATTCGTGCAACTTCCGGCCAAGTGAAAAGTTTACTATCCACGATCGTGCGTCAGAGGCAACGCAAACTGGCCTGGTCAGGTTGGACATTTTTCACTCCAAGTTCTTTCCGTGCATCGTTTTCCATGAATGTCATTAATAGTGTATGAAGCGCTCGAGAGACAAATTAAAGGCGTTTGGGTTGCGCAACTGATTAATTCATTTCGCGCAGGTGAAAAACATGTTATGGGTGAACAATTATTACGATTAATGATTAGTCAAACTGTTTCTGTAATGGAATTTCCAGGAAGTCTAGTCGAGGAGTAATTCAAATTAAAAATGGTGAAACAGAATTGTGATGAAGATTGAGAACGTTACGAGAGAGCATCATTCAAAAAGGATACTCGACGAAAGAAGCCTAAGGTCAAGTCAACCAAAGAACAACCTGGGGGACCTCCCACCAGTTGCCACGTCGAAGGAGAGTCTTCCCCTTCTTGCTGCCTTGGTCGACGGCTTGGGTATCCAACGAAAGTAGCGATGGAAGCAAACTTAACTCATGAATCTTCATTCTCGTTAGGACAATTTTGAGGAAATCGATTGTTCCTATTGAATTCATTAAGATTTCTTAATGAACGCTGAACTTCTCACCGAATGTAAAATTCTATTCTATATTTCTATTTCTATTCAAATTAAATATCAAATGAAATATTAGATACCATCAGTTAGTCATTCAAATAGTCAAGCTCTTGGAGAGTGAAGTATTGAAATAAAGAAACATTTTTAAAATAGCCTTCCCTTCCCTATAAGAGTGTCCCATTTATGTGACTCCAGTTCTCAATTTCACAGTCGACTCGGAGTTAAATACCATGAGGATGTTTGAGACTCATTTTCCAATCAGCCATCGCACACTATCTTTCCTAACGAAACAACAAGCAAACCCAGAGCTCCTCCCGGCCTAGACGGAGGAACGTGCATGACGATATCGCGAAGTAACGTCGTTACTTTCCCACCGGGGCTGTCGTTGTATTTTCGAGCCGGCCTGCAGTTTATCCAGCACCAGTCACGGATGACAACGGTGCACAGCATGGCCGGTTGGCTACCTTACTTGACCCCCGCACAACGAGGGACAATTGGGTGTAACAGTCTCCCATTCGCTTGTCTGTCCGTCCATCCGTCGAGCCGTTCGTCCGTGCAGAACGTCCGTGTTTCTCTGAATCCTCGGCCGTGTAACACGTCCATTATTCCCGGGGCGCAGCGCGTGTGCGACCATGTTCCCGTGTACGCACACGGTGCACCCGATCCCACTTCCTCCCATGAAGCTGTTCTTTCTCTTTGATCTGCATGCCTCCGGGCCTTTCGTTCGACGTACTTTTTCGCTGCCCTCAGCAAACATCGAAGAAGAGTCGCTGCGCTGGATGGTTTGTAGGAAATTCAAAAATACTGGTGGGGTGCGGATCTTGGGTCGTTGAAGAGGTCGCAAGATGAGTTGAGTTGAATGGATGCAACTGTTCCATGTAGATGTGGATGGATTACACTACCTGGGTGGGTAGTGTTGGAGAGGCTTGGTAGCTTGGAAGGAGGGGTATAGTTTGAGCGTGCCTTAGAAAGGATAGTGCGTGGCGTTTACGGTTTTTGCGTCGCTGAAGAGGTACTGAGTCGCGTTTGAGTTGAATGGACGCAATTGTTCCATGTGGATATGTATGGATAACACTACCTGGGTGGGTAGTGTTGGAGAGTCGAGACTTGGTAGTTTGGAAGAAGGGGTATAGTTTGAGCGTGTCTTAGTGTGTAGCGTTTCCAAGATCGAGGCAGTGTTGTCTCTCGTTTCTTTTTCTGTTTCACTTCTTCGTGTGACAGTTTTCTGTTGAAAGTGTTCAAGTCTGGGCCTAGGTAGAGTGCTAACGATATATGCAATTTAGGTATATGTCTATGCTTCTTCACTCACATACTTCATATACAACAGCAATCCTAGTGTAAACAAAAAGCGAAGCACTTGACAACGTTCCCCGTTTCTGCCAGTCGACAGGGTGCACTGGAAAGTTTGGCCAACCCGTTCTCCAGACGCGATGTTGTACACATCCGATATCGCACGATAACGAAGACCCATATCAGGACGGGTGTTCTCGTGCGTGAGATATCACCTGTGTTGAGTGTCCGCGGCGTTCGACAGCGGGGCTGGAGAATACGAGGAGACGAGGAGGCGAAAAAGAGGAAGAGAATAGAACGTTGGTTTCGAGCACGCGCCCTGCTCTATTCAGTTGAGCCGCGTAGACGCGTTCGATTCGTTCTCTTCAGTCGCGTCCTGTGCCACGAGCAGGGAGTATGGCCTCTGCGTGACCATTCCCATTGCGATCCTTCGATCCGTCGAAATTCTTTCCACCCGGGCCATCTGTATCTACGCATTCAAAATGGAACAATGGGGAAGTCGTTGTTCATATATCCGGGTAGAAATTGTTTCATATATCCGGGTACCCAGGTTTCACGCGTCTAAGGAGAATGTTCTTTGAACTTTGAACTCGACTCGAGCTCCACACCATTTTACTTGGACATCGCTGTAGCTAGACGTCGAATATTAGCTCACCCAGACTGAATTAACATTGTAAAAATATTTAAAAAAAAGGAGCACAACCGATCCAGACTGGGCAGACATTAAATTAGCGTTCCTCGTGAATTAAACCTGACGAGTCTATCCAACGCACCGTGACCATCGATGAAACCTCCAGATGGGACGATTAAAGCGGCCGCCGTGCTAATTCCTAACGAGACGTATAATATTCTTATTAAACCCATCCGCGCGGAACACGCGCTCTCCGCCGGCACCGTTGTTCCGCACACCTAATCGAGCCACATTAATTGACTCCGAGATCCCGACACATCGGCCACTACCACGACGAACACTTACGTGCAATCGAATTACGTTCCAGCCGAGCCATTACCAACTTTTGATGCTTCTGCCTCGGAACAAAGTATGCTCGAGCTACTTCTGGACGATCAATTCTTTCGTCGTGAATCACTATGTTTGCTCAACTGATAACTTCGCTCGGGCAGTTGTTTTCGAAGCTCATTACTCATCGCTTCCTCTCGATTTCGAAGTCTGCGTTCGTAAAAAGCCCCTGAAGGTGTTTGGAGAGTGTTTGGACCCGTTCACAGAGCGTCCTACTCGAAACAGATCACCCGAACACCTTATGGATTCGCAAATCTTTGGCGCAATGGTAAACAAAGAGACTACCCGTGATATCACTAATAATTCTCTGAAAAAGCAGAATAATTCTCACCCGTCGTCATAAATGATATCTCCGTGGCATTCGCAACAAACGCGTATCATGAACCCGAATACCGCAAATTACAGTTGCTCCGAGAACCAACACAAAGTCCCCGCGAGAGGATTCCGCGGCGGGAGGGGTGATTCCGAGGCGTTTAAAAGTCCCACATCCCAAAGAGAAGATAACATCTGGAGCTACGCGGGCCATTGTCCATTTCATTGAAAAGGGAGGCCTCCTTTCACGAGCCCACGGAACGTCCTGAATCAGAATTAATTCATGATGATAGCTTGCCTTGCAGCGCAGCCAATGGTCTCAAAAAATTTCTCTCTTTCGAAAAAAAAAAAAACAACTGATACGCGGCTTCCACCGAGCTGAACCGAGCTGTACCCCTCGTTCTCGAGTGGAAGCAACCCCCTTTCCTCCTTGCGTCGAGGGTCCCTCGAGGTGAACCCGCCTGCGAGATACGAGGAGCCAGGCGAGGCCTGCCAAGGGAATATGTATACTTGGCGATGACGCGTACGCGCTGCGAGGAGGAGGCTTGTCTCGCCTCTATCCAAAGGGGGGAGGGAGACTGGGAGCGACCTGGAAGAGGGGGAACGGGAGAAGGCAAGGAAACGGGAGAATAGGAGTTCTGCGAGTTCAAGGGAGACGGATAGGTTGGGAGGCCACAGGGCCGAGAGGAACAGACAATGAGAGAACCAGAGTTGAGGAATCTAAATAATTTGGTGTGTTCAAAAATGTGGGATGAGGGGGAAACGGAGACCCGGGGAAATTGCGAGAGATCGAAAGAATGGGACTGGGGAAGGATGAAGAAATTCGAACGACTGATGAATGGCGGAAGTGGATTCAATTAGTCCGGTACTCGAGGTTGAGCGTCTTAGGGCTTCGGATATTGGGACGGGCTTTGATGATGACACAGCTATTGCAAGTGGGAGTCTTGTAGTATACGAATACGTTTCGAGAGCACCTGTTCAAATGGTGAACAAAGGACTACTTAACCAAAGTGTAGATTACAGAATGAAGCAGACTACTTGACCACTTGACTACTTGACTACTTGCAAACTAGTCAGGTATTCGGACATTTGCGAAATACATGCATATTAGCATTGCCATTAAAGTTATTTAAGTATCTAAAGTATCGATTTCTTACGAAATATCTAACGTTCTAAATTAAAAATGGCGTATGTGGAGCTTGCCAATACTACACGAAAATTAAATACGGGATTCATCGATGTATCCGCCGCGGTTAGATAATACCGCTTGCACTAATCTTGCACTAATTCTTATCTCTCTCAAGAGCACATAAACATATCATCAACAGATTACAGACACTTAATTCATATCGAAGAACTCTGTGAACTCGTTCTGCATAGAGATGAAACAAAGTGGAACATCAGATCCTTTTAAGCATTGAGACCGTTCCATTAGATTTTGTACATAAAATCTAATTCTCTGAAAAAATAATTTAGATTTGCGAGTGTTATAATTTTATAAATAACTACATACGAATTTACCTAATAAACATACACGATCACATAATATCTTAACGACGTAATATGTAATTTCATGAAGTGATTGAGTAGGTAATTGTTATTATAATAAACAAAGTTGTAATTACGTTTGGAATTGCAAGAAATTTCGTAATTGCAATTGCAGTAAAAATTTGTAATTACTAGTCTGCGGATCTTTATGCAAAATAAAATCTTAGCAAACGTATCTACAAAATCAATCGATTCCATAGGCTGGAACACTCGATATTCGTGTTTATGTGAAACCGACGCCAACGCTATTTCAGCGATCTGAAACTTTTGGAAAACGTTTGATAACGTACTGAACACGTAGGATTGCTCTAAATATTGTTGTTTAACACAGTTTCAATCGAGTCCATAGGCTGGAACACCCGATATTCGAATTTATGTGAAACCGACGCTAACGCTATTTCAGCGATCTGAAACTTTTGGAAAACGTTTGATAACGTACTGAACACGTAGGATTGCTCTAAATATCGTTGTTTAACACAGTTTCAATCGATTCCATAAGCTGTCATACTGAACCTAAATAGGAATTTATTTAACTTTGCAAATATTACAATATGAGCTTTACTTTCAATATTTGTTATATTATTGGCTACTACGTCCATTCTATAGTTTCTTGCACGTTCAGATTTCCTATAAATTCATAAAAATCCGCAGTCTAGTAATTACAAATTAATACAGAAAAAAAAATATGTAATTACGAGTGTAATCGCAGAGAAAATTGGGATTACGATTACGCTCAACACCGGCTGCGAATCGACGATATAACACGAGTTGTTAAATGGACACCGGAGGGCCGATGGAGCCCAAGAACAAAAGGGTGGAAAAAGACGTAGGTGGAACGAGGGAGAAGGTAACAGGGCGCGAACGTAGACACGGCGAAGGTTTAATCAGACAGGGCCTGTCTACATCAATCTTCCTCGGGAGGATTCGTTCCTATAGATCCGGGCAAATGGAGGAATCGTTAGCTGAAAGTAGAGCCGACGTCTCTTGTCCCTACATCTAGGAAAGATCTACGGGTAATCCTCCAGATATCGAGAGGAATTCCTGGTGGAAATGCGAAGGCGAGAAAGTAAAATGTGCCCGTTGATAATCGCGGCGTCGTTTATCGCTGGCAGCTAGGTATGCCAAGGACTTCCGGGATTGGTTTAATTGATTCCAACGCAGACTGGCCATAGCTGGACGGGCGTTCGAACGCA
The DNA here is from genome assembly GCF_026225885.1 of Hylaeus anthracinus. Lineage (NCBI taxonomy): Eukaryota > Metazoa > Arthropoda > Insecta > Hymenoptera > Colletidae > Hylaeus > Hylaeus anthracinus. Next base: position 2,157,190 of record NW_026534838.1, read on the forward strand.
AGGGGTCTCTGGGTAATTTTGGTTGACACTTCTGACAGGCCTAAGCACTATGCAGATCCGTGACTGCTATTTTAGTTCGATCGTCGAAATAGGCGCGATGGGACGACGCGTAACAAGAATAAATATTACCGGAACGCGTACTTCGGATCTGATCTGTGCGCGACGGTCTGGTATGTTCCCATGCCTGACTGCACGTGTCACACTGAATGGTGCTCCGGCGATTGTGCTCTTAACGTTTACATCAATTTTTTTTCTCGTTCAATTCAACGCGGTGGAGGTGAAACTGAACGGATCGACGATTTGCATGTGTGTGTTTCGGTGGGTGTGACAAGGTGAACGATGTGTCTACGCGAGGGGTAAGGCTTCTAATTCCCCCGTCCGACAATGAGTATTGTTCCGTGATTTTTAGAAATCGCGACTGAGTTACGTCTGTATCCGAATGAATAATTCCTCGGCTGCTTTCAGGTGAGAATAACTTGGGTGTGATGGATTCCAGCATGAATTAGATCAGGAGGTTCTAAAGTAGTTGAAATAGGCCTGGGAAAATTATGCCTAATTGTTAGTCTTAACCCTACAGCATTGATACACATATGCATCGACGCTGTACCCAACAGAAATAAGACATCAACGTTATAAAAAGGTCGGAGCGCCGTTAATTAGTGTTAAAAACTTTCAAAGACAACTAGAAAGGTAACCATACTTCCGTCTACAGAATTCTACAATGTTACCACCTAAACGAAGAACCATTAAGGACCTCACATACAGAAGTTAGAAAGAAGAACTAGTCCCCTAAGAAGAAATTCTAATCCCCCATCTTAACGCTGATCCCTGGTTTTAATCCGTTGTTCAGAAAAGGCGTCCCCATTTTCAGACACTGACCACGTGTTTCCGGTGCTCAACGAGCAAGGCTGTCCTTGAGCCGTTTGACCAAACGAGAGGGGAACAGCGACACGTGGGGGGCTCGAAAAATAAGAGATCTCTACGTACCCGTCCTCGCTGATACCGTCTGTGCTTCGAAGAAAGAAGCGGCGCTGCCAGAGGTCAGCCACGCTCATGTCTCTCCTGGTTATCGGTGTCTGCCCTTTGTTTTTTCTTTTCTTGCTCGCTCGCGTGATAACGGAACGCGTAGCGTCGCGAACGAGGTCAATAAAGCAGGATGTGGAACGAGAAAACGGTAGCCATCATCGAGAAACATTTGCCAGGATGATGATTGGCAACGGAACGCTCAAAAGCATCCTTTGTCAGAGATCAACAACGATACGACGATGTAACGACAGGAATCACCCCCCACCATTGTTTATCTTTTACATGGGAGAGTCTACCCGAGATAAGTTCAACAAAGTATACGCGAACTGTTCAAGGTATCACTGCGAATCGCATGCAGTCCCGGCATAAAGAGGTAAAACGAGTGCCAACGGTTTCAATTTGTATACTTTTCATTAGGATTCATTATTCCTCCTCGAAACAATTCCTAGCAGGAAATCGTTAAAAAGAGAATCGTACGTTGATCCAAGTTTGATACCCAAACACTGGCATCCTTCGAGAGCCGCGTTCCCAGGACTCCCGATTATCGGATTTCCTTGCTTTCCCTTTTCCCGTTCCCTCCCTCCCAGTGGAATATGTAAACGGCAGCGATGCCAGCGATGATCATAATCGAGACCGATGGAGTACATTATGACTACTACGGCTACCGATTCGGTGCAACCTTCGCGAGGCTGGTACATTTTCTATGAGAGACTTTGAAACAGAAGTATCGCACGATTCACCGTTTGCTTAAGACCTACCGGTTTGGTGAAAGGTGAGTTAAAAAATAGAAACTGGAGGTACCAGGCTATGGATGGCTTCACAGACCTGAGATTTTACAAGAGTTGACCAACGATCCTCAATTCCTTGGAAGCAGCGCTATTCATAGAGCCACCTGGTCTTCACCCAACCCTCTAAAGCTGTTAACACTGATCCCATCATGGAGTTGGCTATATTCAACCACGCATCAACTAGTATACAAGGCACTACCGCTCTGATCACCTGGGGATTTCACATTTTAGTAACAGAAAGTACTGGCCTGTCGGCTGATACCTTCACCATCACAATCATTAAAATCCATCTATATCTAAGACTATCGATTGACTTATGAACCTGACGAGTCTCACTTTGCCAAGAAAAATTAACAGAAGCGGATAACAGTAAAGCACCAGAAACAAAGAGTCCTCAACACAACAGAGGGACACCTCATTGCACTTCATTCGGCAATCCAGGCATTGTCACCTTATTACGCCAAGGCAGCGAGTCTCTCGATACATCAGAGGAAGCGTTGCCTGGGACTCCCGAGCGACGCGTCCTCCGTGTTGAAATGATGAACAGTCCTCGATCGAGCTAACCGACCCGTCTTCGATAATCGATATGCCGGGCGTTTCGGGCTGCGTCGTCGGGATTGAGCCATCGGGGACACTTAGCGGGACAGGGATCGCAACGTGCGCGGGACTACAGGTTCGTTTTCAACGTTCCAATCCATAAATCGAGAGGTACCTCCGTTTTGTGCTTCGCTAATTGCCCTCGAGGGTGGAATCGGTTTCCCGGGAGTCCGATAAACAGAGGTTGTCTCTGTTCGTCCCGGTGCCCGGTCTCCCCCGGCTTCTAGATGCCCTCTCTCTTTTTCTCCTCGGCTCGGCCCGTTGATCGCTGCCCGAGAGCGAAAAGCTAAAAGAAACGCTGGTAGGGAGTCGGCTCGCCCGTTTTATTTTGACATCCCGCGAAGAAGGAGGGGGATCCTTTTTATTTCTCCCGTAGCACTGGCAGCCATGCTCGCTATAAGGTATTCTATGATGGTTCGTCGGTTCCAGCGGCGCCCCTGCTAAATGGAATACGACTGGAGACGGGTCGACGAACAGCCAGAGAGCGAGGGAGACCGAGGGGCAAGAAAGGAAGAACCACCGTGTGGAGGAAGAAGCCAAGACGAAGAAGAGGCACCGCGGCGGGGGAGCCTCTGTAACTCTCCTTCCTCCTTTACAGGCAGCGTCCTCTCCCGGCTAGACTTGCCCCTCCTGCCGCTTCGTAGGACCACTCCTGCCCCCATTTCCCCTGGCATTGGGGGATTTTTTCGAGGGCTCGGCCAAGAGAAGGAGAGCCAAAGTGTGTGCGTGGGAAGGAGAGAAAGAGAGAAAGAGGAACGGCTCGTAGTCGCCAGGCTGCCAAGCGTGAGCAAACCGACCGCTCTCGGCCGAACCCACACCTACGGGGCCGAGCGAGGTCGATACACGCTCCTCCGCTCCGCTTTGCTTGGTCGAGGGAGGACACGGAATCCAGCCGAGCGGGGGAGACGAGTTTACGTGCACGCACGAACCAGCCACCGATCCGCTGCACGCCGAAACGGACGGAGCAGCCAGCGCTGCAAGGCCGTCAGATAAGATAAGGACTGCCTGCCTGCCAGGGTGACACCAACGCCGGAGTGAGTTGTTGCGATTTGGGCTGCCCTGCCGTTATCGATCGACAGCGATCGAGAATCTCTGCGCGGTATGAGTCGATACGGGTTGATGCCACCAAGGACAGCTCTGTCTTTCAGAATAATCAAGTGAGGGATGCGAGCCTTGGGTAGGCTTTGAAAGGGAGCTGAGGTTAAGTACTCTGGAATATGTTGAATATTTAATGTAGAAACAGTAGGAAGTAGTAATATTTGTTATAGTCAAGGGAAACTTTAGAGGACCGCCGCTAGAGGGCACCGCGTTCCTCACAAGTGTTCGGTCCGCCCAACGTTCATATATAACCATTCTCCACCGATCTCCAAACATCCCGCCGTCTAAGGCCCGGGCCTGCTGTGTAAAGTCCGTTGCTCCGAGTTGGCGAGGCAAGTTCGATTTCACGCATTTTCGCATTGGCTGCGTCAGTTCATATCTACAAAGCTACTGTTTGACGAAGAGATAAACTGAGAGAGGAGCAATAGCAACCATTGGCGTAGATAAAGAGTTTGAAACGCATAAGACACATTTTTTGGACACTGTAGCATGCAGCGTGACTGCTCGAAAGAAAGGGGGCTCCTGAAGGGACAAAGTCGGACCCGAGCCGCGTAATTCCCTTTCCCCTGCGCCGTTCAGTTCGTTGGTGCCTCGCCAACTTCTGAACATTGGACTGTAACTTTACTGACGAGTCCACTGTGTCCCCTCTCGCTCTTTCTTACAGAACTCCGCCATTGAATATGGAGACCTACTGACAAAACAGTTTCGTGTTCCTCAAATAAAGATGTTACATCCGCTTTTGTATAGAATATTTCAGAAAGGGATTCTGGATTTGTATTTGATCCCAATTATTGGCGCTGAAGGAAGAATTCGGCAAACGTCAGTAGTTCAAGTATTCCAATTGTGTTTCCACTGGGATAATGCTGGTTCCGTGTTGCCTTCTCTTTCATTTACGCATACTAGCTCGCACGCTTACAAACGCGAATTTAGTACTCCAAGTTAGTCTTCGTTGCAACGAATCCTACGGCATTCCTACTTGCGAAACGTCATTCCACGTGTCTGTCGGATCAATTTTTCCCAGCGCCGCTGCTCGACGGTGCTCAACGCTGAAGAGGCTAATCAACCAGGCACTATCAGTCTACTCTCCGCGTTACGAATTCAATAACTGCGGAGCACAAGTATCAATCCCATCCCAAATACTTCAACCACTCGGTATCGATTATAAATACGTCAGCGTGCCCCTTTCGCCGTTACTAAAACGGCCAGTTTAATGTTCCCACGCAAGACTCTCGATTTCTCCGTAAATCCAAAGACACTGCATCTGACTCTTCTATGTCAAGTGTTTACGAATGGGCCAAACACGTCTGCTGTCGTAAGACATCAAAGTCAATAGCTCCATCATCCGAGGCAATGAGTCTTCATGCTGATAAGTAGCCTTCGGCTGCTCTAAGTTAGTTAGATTCTCATCAAAATTGGTCGTGTAATTTAGTAACACTTGCTTTCACGATAGTATTGTCAAGTGGGGGTACAGCTCTATTCGCCTGTCCGAACTGAAAACATCAGGAATAGCGTTAGGGTCCCATGGAATCCTCCTTATCTGCTGGTTGTTCCTGCTCTCTGTACGCTCGAGACCGCTGCTAGGCACATCTGCACGGGCGTACAGGCCGCGTCGGCTTTCGTACAAGAGCAAAACGGGAGAGAGAAGAGCACAACCAGCGAGAGAAGCCAAGAAAGTGACGGCTGACGGGGGGGTGGGTGTGTGGGGGGGGGGGGTGAGTGGGTCGAGGAGTTAGACGAAGAACCTGGGAGACGACGGTGGCTCTCGCGTTAGGGGAACGGGGGCGAAAGAGTCAGTAGGAGAGAACTGAGAGTCGGATTGAGAAAAGAGGCGGAGGAAGCGGAGGGTACGGGGATGAGAGCAGAAAGAGCCAGAGACGCCAGAAGTGGGAGTCAAGAACCCTACAAGGAATTAAGAGCTTATTCGTAACAGGCACTGTGATGAAGATCCTATGGCTCGTGAAGCGGGGAAAGGAAGGAGGGAAAGCACCTCGACTCTCCCACACCAAGGATCTTTGGAATACCAATCAACCAGCTAATACGTTTGCCCATGCGGGCACGAAATTGCCTGGGACGAGAGAGTCCCCCCTCCCCTCCCCCCTTCCTTGTTCGAACTTTCGTCCTCCGTTGCGCGTTACGCTTTTACCTTACTTTACGAGGACGGGAATCGACGGCTTCTTTCTAGGCGCGGTTTGTTTGAAGAGGGCGTCGGGGCGGTGGTGAAGTTACTTCGGGTGATGGATTATTAGATTATAGAACGAGCGTCTCGTTTGGGCGCAGGAAGAATCAAGACGATTGAAATAGTGTGAGACATGGGGGTAGCGTGCCATCTGACTCGGCTCTTGTCAGGTTTCTGAAGGATTCCAAAGAATTGAAGAGTTCTGATCCATCTCACTAACAGTGGCAATAAACGCGGGCCACCTTGACTCATCGATGTTGCGATTTGTGGGTATTGTGAAAATACAGTCTCATGTTCGGGATCTTTAACACTAGCGCCATCTACTACGATCAAACTGAGCTGGCTGCTTATGGTTAAGGTAGCCAAGCATGATTTCTTCTTTGATGCCATTTTAATTTTCAGTTCTAGATAAAATTGAACCTCTACGTGCGTCAAGGGTAGGTCTGTTTGCTACTAGCGCCATCTACTACAGTCAAATTGAGATAGCTCGATGGGACTTTGTGTAACGCTGTATGATGTGGGAGTATTGTGTACCTTTCACTATTCTGACGTATAATGCTGAAATATTAAGTAGTTAGCAGGATTATGCTGTATTTCGATGGAATACTCAGTATTATACCATCATTTGCTGCACTATATTGTGTATCGATGTTGAGGATTACGTAGTATCTTGCTGTATTATGGTGTGAGGCTTTGTGTAACGTTGTATAATGTGTGAGTATTCTGTATCTTTCACTACTCTGACGTATAATGTTGAAATATTATGTAGTTAGCAGCATTATGCTGTATTTCGATGGAATCGGTATCGAGAATTATGTTGTATCTTGCTGCATTATGGTATGAAACTTTGTGTAACGCTGCATAATGTGGAAGTATGCTTATGGTTAAGGTGATCAAGCATGATTTCTTCTTTGGTGCCATTTTAATTTCCAGTCCTGGATAAAATTGAACCTCTACGTGCGTTAAGGATAGGGCTCTCTGCTACTAGTGCCATCTACAACAGTCAAACTGAGCTGACTGTTCATCGTTAAGGTGGTCAACCATGATTTCTTCTTTGGTCCCATTTTAATTTCCAATTCTAGATCAAATTAAACCTCTACATGCACTAGGGATTTGACCCATCTCTACAGTCTTGCCGGATAAAGGAAACTGGTGTCGTGCATGACTCAAATCAAGATGGAACGAGTCCTGTCAACGAAAACGCATGGACATGGCCATCATGGTGTGACAATGCGTAAGATCCTCCATTTTCTTTGAAGCCTTCGCACAAGCGGTGATGCCGACTCGTTACAGGTCTTTCAAGCACCTCTTCACGCCAGGCAGCGGGTAACTATCATATAAACGACGCGATCGCGGGGCAGTTTGCACGGGACGATCAGCGTCGCGGCGCTATAACGGCTCGCGAAGTTACGACGGAGGCTTAAACTTTTACTGTTTCAGGAATGTTGTCAGCGTCTGGGCTTGTTTTTATTCCGTCCACGGCTCAGAGGAACGAGAGATTGTACATCTTACCCCTTTTTCTTTATTCGAGACACTTTCGCGTATCGAAAATAAACATTAATGCAAACTACAACAAGGCATCGTTAACACTAGGGTAACTAGTTAATATTATCATAAGTCAATGTAAAGAATGACTCGATGACTTGTAATACAAAGCGACGGAATGTAGTCGTGTTTGGACTCATTTTCACCAGGGAAACCTTACCGCCACATTGATTGTGTTTTGAGAAAGATGTAATAAGAAATACAAAAACTGCTATTTTGTATTGACAATGCTATTTCACAAAACGTAAAAGTGACGACTAGAGTGAGTTTAATAGCGTCATGCGAGAAGCGACAAATAGCAGTGATGTCGTTCGTTTTAACAGGCCAATCGACAATTCGCGAAAATGGATGAGGAATGACGTAATATCGTGTCCTAGACCAACCACCGTCTGCAAAAGAGGGTTATACGTTGCGATGAAGAACGATATTGGTTTGCTAGTCCGAGAGGTGTCTAGGTAGGGAGAGCCTTAAAACGGCAGTGAGATTTTATAGGAGTTTATCTTCCAGTAATGGGAATGCTGGATGGGAATGGAGCCATTTGAAACTGCAGTTGGTCGCCATGACTAAGCATGACATGGAAAATGAGAAAGAATTGGAGTTACTGAAAAACAAGATTGATGCGAGAAAGCGACCTCTGAGGTGATGATGGGTTCGAGCAATCCATCAGTGGTATTCAAAGAGTCTTAAATTGGCGAATCTCGTTTCAAAAAGATTTAAATTTTCAGGAAATTCGGGAGTACTTCTCAAACAATAACAATTTTCCGAAGAGTACTCCAAAGAGCCTCAAACACGAAACCTATGGGTTTCATGAGTATTCATGAGTATTCTTCAAACATCTTTAAGTTACCGAGTGGTACTTCAGAAAGCCTCGAGTGCAATACTTGACTTGTGATACATTTTTTACATTGAATTACGAATGTTGAATTCACAGCTTGATAAGACTGAGATATCTAATTTATCATGGAACAACCCGATTGTTTGATCACACCAGGATACTCTACGTCCACTTCTCGATCGAAATACTTTAGTCGTCAAGTGGATGCGCAGCTGTCCCGGAATCCCTTCTAGACAGAACAGAGAGACGGCCAGCTAAAACTGCAGAAACACCTGGGAAGTATTAGCATAGCTCGACGTATTAACAAGGCTAAATACCCTGACAGAGGAGATCTAGATGAAAGTTTCCAGAGAAGCAGACTTTTCCTGTAGCCGTTCCTCGGCCTTAAGTCATTGACGAGATTCCAACCGTTAGTGATGGAACCAGAACACCGTAACGAAGTCCCACACATTCCTGGTTTAACGAACCGTCCCCAGGCATATTCAAGGTCTCCTCCATCATTCGCTATGATCTCGAGGCTGACCCAAGCTCCTCGAATTGCGACACTAACGCATTTCGCATGACTCTTTGACTACAGCTCATTGGAAGGATTCGACGCAAAACTTTAGATATATTATGATTAGGCTGCTCCAAAAGTTCGTTCGGCTTGTGGTGATGGCAATTCTGATGGTCATTAACTCTATGAGAATTTCTTCACGAGGAACCATGAATTTTACCAAAAGATGTTGTAGTATAAATATATTTATTCGTCTAAGAAATTTGAACAAACTCGTTAGCCCCACCTAGTAATCTCAATGTCGCAAAATGATAAAGGAGTCACGGTACCTAGGGCCTAAAAAAATCAAAGACGCAGATAATCGACGAAGTATTACAATTTACAAATGTGTATTTCCATTCGAATACTGTTGAAAGCATAGAGAAGAAAAGTCCGGCTGAAAACGCGGAAAAGTGCGACGCAGCAAAGAGGTTAAAGCGTCGCGACCCGGCTGAAGTTGCCGTGGCGACTGGCGCGCACGTAAGATGCGCGCTGGCCGTCGCGCGAGACGCGAAAAGATAACCCACGTGACCTACCCCCGTCCCCCTCCAGGCTGAGCCGCGTCATCGGGCGTCAGCGGCGCGCGGAACGCGCCACCACGTCGGCGTCAGCGGTGCACAGGCCATCGCGGGGACGCAGGGGCTGACGGGGGAGGCGATTGAAGGGCCGGCGGGAGGAGAAAGTAGACGCTCCGCATCCTCGCGGTGGAGGATGGAAGCGGAGGTGGGGCGACGGGAAGAGGGGAGGCGCGGCGATAAATTTGCGGCGCGGTAGGGGGAGGCGTGACGCGCGTGCACGCCTGAAACTCAATGAACTGCTATCGATGAGCTGCTCATTTTATTCCTCGCGTTCCGTGCGGCGGACTCGTTAAACGCTTCGACCCCTCCTCTCGTGTCCCGTCTCATCATCTGCGTTTTTTCCGCAGGGGTAGGGATCTGAGTCACGAGGGTAGTGGGTCACAGAGTGGCGGCTTTTTTCAACGGCGGTCGAAACGGTGAAAGCAGGTCGCGCGGGATGCCACGCGATGTCCTCCTCGTCCTCCTGGGCTGACCAGGACGCACCGCTCGGTGCAACACGATTTTCTAATAAAACGGGAAACAGCTGGGACCAGTTCAATGGACCCAGATGCTAGTCTACGGCCCGGTGAACGTTCCTTCGAACGGTGCTTCCCGAGAGCGTTATGGGGGATCGCATATGCACCGAACGTTCCTAGAATCTCTGGCCTGATTCTACCTTATGCTTCATGGAGCAGGCATAGCCGTGTCGAGAAAATCATGGTCAGTCTAAAATATGTTTCTTTAGGCTTTGTATCGATGTCCTACCAAAGTAGCATTCGGTTGACTAGGGACACTGAACTTCAAAGAGACAAGTTTGACGAGACAAGAGACGAGTTTGTGATAAGAATTACGAGATTCATACAAACTGCAACTGGAAGTTAACTCTTTCATCTGAATTAAGCATTGAACTTGAAATAAAGATCACAAGGTGATCCCCCACAAATCATGCGACGATTCTCACGTCTACATCCAGTAATAGACGTTTCTAGATAATATTTGCCTAATTCGCGGTTTGATTTAGCGCGCAATCGTTCGATTTGGCCGGGATCCAATCGCTTCCGTTTCCGAGGAAGGGGATGCAGCCGTTGCTTTGCGGGGGAGGCGGCGAGGGAGAGGGGCCGACGAAGAAAGCGAAGAGGTGGCAGCCGCGTGTCGAAAGGTGCGTTGTACTCAAACAAAGTAAGATATAATTAGACGGGTAGACGGCTGCGACTGCAGGAAGCCCACGTGTGAAAGTCGCTCGCTGAAACCTCGGTCATCGCTAAAAAGATCCCCAGGAGCACGGGAAATCGTTCGCTTTCTACGATTTTTAACGTCGGTGGACCTGCGCCGAAAGTTATTCGGAAATAGAACGTTCCTCGAATGTTCGAGCTGTTTTAGAGATGCTACCCCCCACATTTCCTGCGTTTGCGAATTGGCTGATAGCCGGCGGATGAAAGTACCCGCCGATGATGCTACCTTTTACGATTAAGCACTGGTACAATGAGTCGTATTTGTTTGGAACTGTAGAACGGTTCGAGCTTAGTTGCCAGGTGGGCTAGTAACCTTATCTAGCCTTGTATGAATGAAACGATGAGGACTATGAGTTGAGTGTATGGTTAAGGGTATAAGTCATTCACAGATTTGATTAGGTTTGCACATTACTTTCTAGAGATTCGAATATATACCTCTTCAAACCTCGCGGGAAGTTGGCTGATGGCAAGAGCAGTATTCCCTCGCTAGATGATCGACCGTCGGGCTCACTTTTGTTCATCAACGGAGGTTAGGGGTTTCTTCCAATTTACTTCTGTATACTTTGCGTAAAAACTTCTACTATTCTAGACGTACTATTACTATTACTATTACTATTTACTATTCTACGTTCTTTTAGCGATCGATTAGTAAGCAGCGGAGGACTCAGGTTCAGTTATCGAGGGAATATTCTACATCGTAAGTACGATGTATGAAATGGACCGTTTGTTTCTACGAGTACCAATCGGTTTTAATGAAATGTTAGGGATTGAATTGATTGATGTTTATGAGTATATATTGCGCTTGATTCTATCACTGAATACCGACGCCCCTTCTATTTACCCGTTTTATATTTATCCCTTTATTTCTGTAGTCAGGCAAATGAGAACTGCTGAGGTCGGGACTCATTGTCAGAGGTCTCGGCATCTTTGAGAGGAGTGGGTGGAACGTCTGCCGGTGCCCCACCGTTTCGATCTTAGCGTGTGCGTAAGAATACATACAAAGCTTGCAATTTATACGTCGACGCACCTCGTGCGAGCGAATGCGCGTTTACCTGCGTAGATAGACGCGAGAGAGACACAAACTTAATATAATTTCCAAGCTGTGTTCGACTCTAATATGGTGTAATTCATTTTTGCTGTTAATAAATATTAAACTACAAAGAAGTAAGTCAACCCTTTCGACCCGACTTCTACTTGGATTTTATTTATCTCTCATTTAGAAATTAATTGTATTAATTGTTCCCATAATTTTCACTTGTAATTCGGGCAAAGGCAACTAGAAATAAACACCTGGACAGAAATGTCCCACTAGGGCAGGAATTATGACTGTTTTGAATAATTAATTAATTTTGAATCTACATCAAAGTAAACATATTATACAGTACACGCATGTAAAGAAAATAAACAAATTCGCGCCACGCCCTGATAATAACGAAATGAGAAAATTCAACTGTTCAAACGGTCGGGTTTACCCGTAACAAAGACAAATAATGACACTCGGTGATTATTGAAATAAAATATGATCGTTTAAACAGTGTAAGCAATGTTTATTTTTTACCAAATAAATTCGTCACCCACACGGAACTACGTTATAATCTAATAATAATCTGTCGCGACGATTTCCATACGTTTTACGTGCAACAATCATCCAGGGGACCCGCATTCATAACGAATGACCTGACGTAACGCTGTCACGCGTCACCGAATACGAAGTGCGCGAAACGTTTCCATTTTCCGACTAGCGAGACGCGAGATCCGTTTTGTGTCCAGAATTTTTTAACGACGTCTTCAGAAGCGTGTGCCTTAAACAATGCAAGAAACTGGAGCGACCTCGGTAAAAGGAAAAAAATTGTTGAAACTCAAACGAAGTTGCAAGTAAAATTATGATAGATCCAGTCTAACGATCTGACGATATAAATTTCTAAGAGGATTATTCGTAACAAAATTGGAAGATTTTCTATACCAATGAAATTAACCCCTTGCACTATCTTCACGAGTGTGACTCGTGATGAAAATTTTAAGCCAAACTTGAAAATCACGAGTCAGAAAAGTATCCACCATGTTCACAGATAAGAAAAAATTCGTGAAATCGTGAAAGCTTTAAAGTATATTCAAACATCGAAATATTTTATACAGATTTTGCCAAGTGATCCCAATAATTGCGAAGTGATATCGATATCGAATCGACGGGTTTCAAGAAACTCCGCGACCAAATTCAAAGTGATTCGTAACTTTCGTTCCACGTTAGCTATTCGAAGCGTTCTCAGCTCATCAGTATATTCAGCAAGGCGACAAGTAAAAAAATACTGTTCGCCCCCCACTGTAGCATCGGCGAGGATTGTCTGCAAATTACACTCGCCCGGTGTACCGTCTGGCACAGCCAGGTCGATGTACTCGGTGTTCGAAAAATGCGCGATGACCTGCGTCACCATCTGATGCGAACCTACTGCATACTTTGAGAGTCCAATCATTCAGCGTAGCCGCGATACAGTCAGTGCATACGCGCTGAATGCGGTTATGGGCATACTTAGCGATGGGATCAAGCATATCGCAAGTAGTATCGAAACCTGACCGGACGTGTTCCAATTCTATATATGGAAAAAAAACGAAAGTAACCGAACGGTAGCTAGACGTGTGAAGTTGGTCCCCCAATATTAAAGAATTCAGAATTTTCTTTTTGTAAACGTTTGTTCATTGTTTACCCATCGATAACTATTCAAAAGTATAGCTACCATAGCCGTGCGAAGTTGGCTCCCCAATACTAAAAGAGTCAAAATTTTCTTTTTGCAAACGTTTGCACATTGTTTGCCCATCAGTGCCCCGTTGGAATTTTCGTTTGGCTAGTTTTAGTTTAAAAATTATAAGCAAGTCAATTCTGGGGGGGGGGGCAACTTCACATTGGCCCCCTAATATTAAAAAATTCAAATTTTCGTTGGAATTTTTGTTTGCTCCTTGTTAGTTTAAAAATTATAAGCGAGTCAATTCTGGGGGACCAACTTCACATTGCCCCATCCAATATTAAAAAATTCAAATTTTCTTTTTTGTAAACGTTTGTCTGTCGTTACCCATCAATGGTCCGTTGGAATTTTCGTTTGCCTCTTTTTAGTTCAAAAATTATAAGCAATTCAATTTTAGGGGGGCCAATGTGAAGTTGGCCCCCCCCAGAATTGACTCGCTTATAATTTTTAAACTAAAACTAGCCAAACGAAAATTCCAACGGGGCACTGATGGGCAAACAATGTGCAAACGTTTGCAAAAAGAAAATTTTGACTCTTTTAGTATTGGGGAGCCAACTTCGCACGGCTATGGTAGCTATACTTTTGAATAGTTATCGATCGAAGGTTACTATAATATACTTTGTGCTGTGTTCTAGACCTGTTTGTAGTATCATTTTAGAGTCTATTCTGTTTCATCTTTCGTTTGGTAATTGAGCAGATGACGTCTATGAGACCCTAGAGGTCCAGGGAGTCGAGGCCTGCTAGATGAACATACTAAGTATCCAAGTGGGGGCCCTAAATCCATCAGAGATCTAGATTGAGCTGTGACTCACTCAAGTGATGACGTCAAACTTCAGATTGCGGATTAAGATAGCAGCATGCCGATAAGTCGAATCGAAACTAAACTACAAAGGTTATCATATCACCAAGAGAATCTTCTTGATATCAAATCTCACCAAGTGCTACCCACCAAAGTAGCGGCTAAGAATAGATATACTTATCGATAACATCTGACCAAGAGTTCTATCATATCAGCAGCATAATCTCTTATCACCAAAACCTCCCAAGAGACAGTCAAATAAATAAATAATTAAGTCCCAACTTGAAAGTGACCAGTACACCGCGGATGTTTATCCAAATTCATAGTTTACAATAGAAACCTAAATGAATGTATAAAATGAATACTACGAGAAATAATATCTCCGAAAGTCTTATTATTATTTCATCAATGTATGCATTTATGAACATTCCCATAGACTTACTCGTACTTTAGTTTGGAAAATCTCTTTATTTTATATGCTACATATTTACAACATTGATATTTCGAAACATATTTTGTAATTTTTATCTTCGCCCTAACGACACAAATTCGTGATGTCCAGCTTCCGAATTTGATTACTTTCGGGAGTACTCGGTATTAGAAACGTAAAATATCTGCCGGCCGCGAATGTGTTAATAACCATCTCAACTATAGAAAGACAACCATCGCCACAAATCGAACGAACTTTCTGATCGATCCAATACAATTCTTGCAAATCGATCCCCTCCCACTAACCATCCATAAATCTCCAAGGATTTAACCACAGACCTTAACCACGCTAGGTATACAAGTCGTGTACCCCAGTACCCCATCCATCAGAGTTCTAACCAATGACCCCATCCGTCAAAGACCTAAGACACCCCGAGTCATCCAAACGATGACATGCAAAGCAGCCAGGCACCAAAAGCAATACAACCAGCCAGAGATCGCCCCCAATCAAGCCCTCTAAGTACCAAAAAGCCCGCGTCGAGGCCAGGGAAGAGGATTTACCAGGATCAATACGCGTCCCAACTAGTCAGCGCACAAATCAGCCCGAGGAACTAGCGTCACAGTTAACCGAGACACGCGTAATCAGTGATTAGCGATCGCGCGACAAATCGTCGGTTATTGGCACGCTGCAAGCATTATGCGCGCTCGTTAATATCACTCTCCCTCCGCGACAGCGAAGTTCAAAGTCGTAGATTTCAATTAGCCCCGGCGATGCGACGGAGCACGGTTGCATCTAGGCTGCGGCTATGCGTCAGCTAGGCACCGACAGCCTAGCGTCGGTCCTCCTCGGCCGCGCCACAGTAATCGAAACGCAAACCGGCAGGATCGATGATATTATCCGCGATAACGTTTCTCCGGCTCTTCGTCATAATGGAGGGACGTCACGGTTCCGCGGGATCATAAATGATGCAGCTGGACATGGAGTAAGACTACCGCGCGATTAATCGCCACTGTCGAGGTTAATTCGTTGTCGGTCCCCACAGGCCTCGATGACGAAGAGTGCGGCGAAATTACGGGGGGCAGGTTTTGGATCTATCGAGTTGAGGTTTTGTTCCTTTAGTTTGTGAAGATGGATGTGTTTTAGAAGAAAAGCCTTTTTCAGAAGAGAGATCGATGAAGATTCTTGAAGAAGACTACCATTGCTCGCCTAGCATTTGTATGTGGAGGATTCCTCACTTGGATACTTAGTATGTACATCTAGCAGACTTCGACTCACTGGACCTCTGGGGTCTCATAGACATCATCTGCTCAATTACCAAACGAAAGATGAAAAAGAATAGACTCTAAAATGGTACTACAAGCGGATCTAGAATGCAACTCAAAGTATATTATAGTAACCTTCGATCGATAACTATTCAAAAGTATAGCTACCATAGCCGTGCGAAGTTGGCTCCCAATACTAAAACAGTTAAAATTTCCTTTTGGCAAACGTTTGCCTATTGTTTACCCATTAGTGGCCCGTTAGAATTTTCGTTTGCCCCTTTTTAATTTAAAAATTATCCCTTTCATACAAGTCTACGATCATACCACCTAATATCCCAGTATAGGTGTCTCAGGATAATGCGTTTAGGATTCTGTGTATCTTACTTTCCAAGTTGATATATCAACCGTTTTCAAAGTGGCAACTAAAGGTGACCACATCAACAACTGAATCTCCTTGATATCAAACCTTCACAAAATGCTACCAACCCGAACCTAACTCAAACCTAACATTGATGACTCAAAACGATGTCTTTTGCATTCTGTGAATCGGTCTTCTACATTTCTATTTCAACTGTTCCTAAAGTGATAACTTGAGGGCCAATATTTCAAGAAGGTTTCTAACCCTTAAACTTGACCTATCATAACCAAAAAAATACATACATATTTTTTATGGCTACTTTACAAACCTATAAAGTTCCAACCTGATTGACTCCTGCAATTGGCCTAAATGAACCGTTATAATGCAACTGATACATTGAAAAGCGTCGCGAGGATCAACCTTTCATCCACCTTGCAACCTTTCTCGCAAATTGATGGTTTCTGACCACCTAAGCAGCCAGAAGTACTTTTTCCAACCATCTCGGGCTAGAAAGTAATCGACCGCTTGATTACTATACTTTCACCCGGTCAGCAGCTCGGTTCGCGCGAAACTTAGGTGTTACGTACATCATCAGGACCCACCGGTGGTAAGTTTAGCATAAAAATCGCCTCGAAACGATGCCGTACGAGCGCTCGCGCGCCGATATTGCTGGGTATTACCGTAACTGCCGCTGTATTATGGCAATTTTCAATTTTGCTGCACTCTCGATCGCCTCCCACCTCTCCCCTTAACAATTGCCCAACAAATGACTTTGATACTATAAGAGGAGCGAAAAATTGGACAAACGTCGACTGTTTCCTATCGTTGCACGAAGGTGCGTAAGATTCGACAGCAAATTGATGAAATGCATGATTTTTTTTTCTTTTAGTTAGTAAATCACGAGTGGGAGTGTTGGAAATGCGTGATTTTTGTTTATTCTGTTTACACTCTTTATACCAATGGCTTGCTTACCCTTTTTAAATCCTACATTGCCTCTGCATCTTTTCAATTTGACAATCGCTACAGAAAAATGACTCTTTCCCGGTTTTAATTTGTATGCCCTCTGCTAGCTGATATTTCTCAATATTTCTGATTGCTTAGGTATTGATGTGTCCAAGTCTTTTGTGCCACTGTTGTAGTGGTAACACTTTGGCTATGTCTAGTTAAAGAGATCTCTTCACTTTAAAAGCCATCTCCAATTGGTTATTACTATTTTTTATTCCACAAGCAGCTTTAACTTTATTACAATTCAGCAATTCTCATAAATCTTTCTTTGTGACCATAGTATACCCTTTTTCTGTCACTGATCAACTAAGAATAAACTTTATTTTAAACTTGGGACCAACCCACTGTACATTTTTCATCTCAAATTTCTTTCATTCTCCATCAGCTTACGATTCTATTTTAATGGTTCCATACCCATATATGGGTACTGTTTGATTATTGGCAACTTGGACTGTTCTGTGTGGTTTATACAACTGCAGATCTGAGAACCATTCCTTTTCAAATGCCATGTGCTCAGCTGCTCCTGAGTCTGCTAACCATATCTCAGATGTTTGTGACATAACCTCTTGTATGGTGGCTATGAAAACTAATTCTATGTGGCTTGATTTATTTGGGAAACTAACACTCTTTGTAATTTTTTGGTCATTCTGTTTACACTCTTTATAGCGATAACTACATTGATTACAACTTGATATTGGAGGCACTCACTGGTTATTCTGTGTCATATTTAACTATATTTTGCTGGTCTACTTCAAGCTGAAGACATTAAATTATTCAGATCTCTACCTTCTTTAATATTGTATCAAACTGTTCTGAAGTTTTTAAACCGAATAGTCAACCCAGTGATTACTCTAACCATCTTTATATTATCTATATTGCCTTGACTCTCTATTTCAGCTGCTAACTTTGTTACTTTACATACATAGGATGCTACAAATTCAGACTCTGACATTTTTACAGCAAAATATTCTTCATATAAAGTCATTATACTGACCTCGCATCTTCTTTCATAGACACTAACTAGATAATCCCATACCTCTTTTGCTGTATTACAATTTAGGATTAACTGTGCCTGTTTGTCTTCAAGTGTGCCTACGATTACTGCTAATGCTGTACCATCCCTCTTTATCTACTCCTTCTAAACTGCAGCCGCTGCACTTTCATTAAATTCAGGACTTTCCCCAGTGACTACATTTACCAATCCTTTGCCCCTTAACAATGTTTACATTCAGAACTTCTATAACTTGTAGTTGACACCGTTAAACTTGTGGAATAACACATGTTTGACTCATTCATCTTATTTTCCCTTCTTTTTGAAGAAAAAGGAACTATATCGAACACAATACAAAAAAAATTAAACACTAAGCCTAAACCACACGATTTTCTTTTCCTTCGTGATCAAACTACTACTGTTAGCACGTGGCCTGGGCCCATAACCTGTTGAATTTGAGAGGTTATTCCAGCCTATTCACTGTTCTGTTGACAGAGAAAGAAAGACACTACTAAGGCAATCAAATGGTTATTAGAGAACGATAAAAAGTACTTTAATTATACGTTTAAGTATATATATAAAAGGATACACAGAATTAATTAAACTAAACCAGCCACTCAATTGTACACACGCGCTCGGCATATACGCTGCTCTACCCCTACTCTCTTTTGTTTTATCTAAAACTGCTGTCTGCATCGTCCGCGCGGGAACTACGAAATATTCAAAAGTTACGCATTTCCAACACGGATAATTCGTCAAAACATAATCGAATCGAAAGGAGATTGAAAATACCTGAAACTTGTTTCTCTTCGGGTTGTCTCCGTAGTTTGGGATTGTTTGCAAGGTGTCTCTCACGAATGACGACTTACCTGAAAGAAAACGGATTTTTGTTAGATAAAAATATAATCATAAGCATATTTTAATGTGTCATGCTGGTAATAAAAATTGCTACTTTCTTGCTGTCAAGTAACCTAGGAGGTCAAACTACGACACTATCATATTCTAACATCTATAACATACCAGAGGTTGCTAAACTAATAATAAACAATATTCCCTCTCTTAAGGGGGGAGTCTGGTCCAGCTAATGTATTTTTCTAATGCATATAATTTCCAGATATAATTAATTTTTGTTATTGAAACTTTTTTTATATATAAAGGGACGTTCAAAGAAGAAAATTTGACAATGTAGATTTAATTTGAATGTATATATAGTAGTCGCAAGGAAAAGATTCGGTCAAAATGGTGGGACGCATAGCTCATCGAATTTTTATCCGATTCACTTGATTCAACGCTTAAATTGAAGGTAATTAAGTTTATATGCTCATGAACCTCGACTCTTAATGATTTATTATTGTAGCATAAAGTTATTGCAAAATTTCCTTTATATATATTATATATATAGTAGTCGTAAGGAAAGGATTCAGTCAAAACGGTGGGATATGTGGAGCCCTGGGAAAACATCTGATAGATAAAATCAGAAAATTTTTGTCTTTAGTAGGTACGTAAAATGCGTATGAACCTCAATTTGCAAAAAAAGTTGTTAATTGGAAAAATGGCGGCAAAAAACATGAATGAACGATACATGTCGGCCGTTATTTTGCAATAACTTTATGCTACAATAATAAATCATTAAGAGTCGAGGTTCATATATATATATATATATATATATATATATATATATATATATATATATATGTGTATACATTCAAATTAAATCTACACTGTCAAATTTTCTTCTTTGAACGCCCCTTTATATGTAAAAAGAGTTTCAATAACAAAAATTAATTATATCTGGAAGTTATATACATTTGAAAAATACATTAGCTGGACCAGACTGCCCCCTTAAACGAGAAAATCTGGTCCCCAGGTTGCTCAAGAGCGCGCCAGATAGCGATTCTTATTTTGTCTCTCAATTATACGGGGCGAAGCTTGTACAGTTATCCGGGTAATGCTCTATCGGAACGGCCAGGCGGGAATTTCTGCCGCGGAATCGCCGTCATCTCTCGCCAAGAAACTCGTGTGCAAAAACGTCGAGGCTAGACGACGTGCACAAGTTGCGTTCTAAATTGCGCTCGATAAACGCGGTGATTTCATGGAGTTTCGTCGCGAGGCTGCCGGTGGTCACGGTTGCTCGTGACTGCATCAAGTAACGGTGAAGATCGGCAGGATTCTTTCGCGAAAGTAACGGAGCGAAGGAGGCAGGAAAGGTCGTCGGTTGTATCGAGCGAGCGAAATTAATCACCCGCCATCGATAATATCTCTCCCTCCGACCTCCGAGGATCTCGGTCTACGAAACCAACAGTGACGTCTGCAAATGGTCGATCATTAATTACGCAAGGATTATTTTGACCATTTTTGACCCACCTCTTTCATGTAAGGGCACGTAAGATTTCTCAGAGCCTCCTCACTCTAAGATAAGGTCATGCAGATATTTTTTGAACCTTCCCTGCCCCTTGAGACTCTTATTTAATTATTGAATGGCCTGCGATGGAATCCAGAAATAGTAGAAGTATACCAAAGTGTTATTAACCTGATATAAATAAGTAAAACAAATATGAAGCACTCGTATGTATGTAAATATTGACTCATCAAGCACATAATACGCAAGGTGTCTTACTTTCACACGGATGTTAACTGAAATTAATTTTTCGCGTTGATTAATACATTTATCCGAATAACGCGAGTACTGTGGGTAGAACATACATTTCTAATAATTGTTGTACGGATAAATTATTCAAGGGAAAAATATTTACCCATCTGATTAATTCAAATACATATTCATCGCGCGATTATTTCAAATGCATGTTCATTCCATGCTATTCGAATAATGGCCAACGGTGCACGGTTCGACCGAGTTCTCACTCTTACGCAGAGCGATCCCATCGAAAGTCGAATTTACGATCCCACCCGATACCAATGGCGAGATTTCTTTATGGAAGGAGAAGAATCCGAGAACATAGAAGAATCCGAGTATCCGACCTCCTGCATTCGGTCGAAGCAAGATCTGTTGGCCGCTGAAGGCCACCCAGAGGCTACCCCCACCCTATACCTCGACTACCCCCCACCACTTCAACCCAGAGCGCTTTTTGGCGCCTCAAAAAATAATTTCTCACGATCTAACAGTAGAAATCGTGATCGTCATGATCAAAAGTATGAAATTACTTCAAGGTACCAATCGATTTGGTTCCAACTATATAGCTATCCAGTATTCAGCAGGTCAATCTCGAAAATTGATAAATTCAATTTCCTACTTCTGAAACGTTCGCGTTGCATCGATATTTTCCATTTTCCATCGACATCCTCTCGGCCGCGGTGCTCGATGATTTAAGCTCGGACGCATCATTGCCCCGGGACATCAAAAAATTAAATCAATTAAAACAATTCGTTTAATTGAAATGATAATTGAGTTACGCGAGCGCCCCGACGCACGACCGCGTCTCGGCGCTATCGCGCGCCCTCTTTCGTGCCTTTTTGACAGACGGGAGCGCCACTTTTGAGGTTACAAATTGCCGGAAATAACGAAACGGTAATTTATGCGATTCTTTGTTACGCATGTGGAAAATAAATACGTAAATTCGAGTCGGAGGAGGTCAGTGAATTGAGGAATTGTATTTGTTTCTTCAGAAAACGTAAATTAAAATTGCAGACATATGATGTACGTAACTATTAGGATGGACAGAAAGTTCGTGCGATTTTTTACGTTGTTTCAGTTTGTGCAATTTTTTGTAGTCAATGACTTCGGTATGACTTTGTATGCAAATTTTTATATCATTTTGTACCTTTTGAAAAGCTCTTTCATATTTAATTATTAGCTACGTTAATTTACTAATTTTTGTTTCGTTTTAGTAAAATCTTGGAAAATTTTGAGATTCGTATAAGCTATGAATATTCGTATAAGCTGAGAAAAGTATAAAGCTACTGAAGCAGCAACGAATATATTATATTCAGTAGCTTTAATCTTTTGCTTCCAGTAGCGACGTAAAAGTACTCGAATCTCAAAATTTTCCATGACTTTACTAAAACGAACAAAAATTAAACGATAAATAAGTTAATGCATTAGCTAGTAATTGAATATGAAGAAGTTTTTCAAAAGCTACAAAATGATATGAATCCTTTCATGTAAAGTATTTTAATGTCTTCAAAAAATTGCACAAACTGAAACAACGTAAAAAAACGCAAGAACCCTAATAGACTGCGGATGTTTATGAAAATTCATGTTTTCACAGATTCGGATACACG
Organism: Hylaeus anthracinus; assembly: GCF_026225885.1. NCBI lineage: Eukaryota > Metazoa > Arthropoda > Insecta > Hymenoptera > Colletidae > Hylaeus > Hylaeus anthracinus. The sequence continues at coordinate 2,179,401 of NW_026534838.1, forward strand.
AGATCCTGAATTGAGATTCGAATGAAAGTATGTCTTATCTTGTAAACTGTGTAACATGTATTTTACTGTTTATATTTTATATACAGTCAGTGTAAGAAGCATTCGTACAGGAACCCATTTAAAATAAATGGTTCCTGTTCGAATGCTTCTTACACTTTTTATTTATTTTAAATGGGTTCCTGTACGAATGCTTCTTACACTGACTGTATATAAAATATAAACAGTAAAATACATGTTACACATATTTATTACACTGACTGTATTTTTCCATTCATACATTACATCATCGCAAATACATGAACATCCCCAGCCTATATATAAGTATTATAAAAAAATAAACCTACCAATCGAACTCGGATGACTTACATTTAAAAGACATCCAGGAATTGAATTTTTGTCTAAAGTAGCAAAATATAAGAAACCCTCAAACCCTCAAACCCTCACAGAATCCCCATAATGTCACGCAACAGTTCAGCCTCGTCGGATTCTTCCGACCCAGTACAACATCCATTTACAGATTAAACCGCGCCACCCTGTATAAAGTCCCAGCTTCAGGTGAAAGAAACACAACCGGGCAAAATGATTTCGGCCTCCAGAGGATCTCGCGCAATAATTTCTCGATCCATTAAGGCTCCCGGTCACAGCCATTCGTAAATACACGAACACACGCACACGGAGGGGGCACGGAGAGAGAGCGAGCCGCACGCAACACGCGCGTCCTAACAAGCAGAAGACCCTAGGGGACTCCAGTGTCTCGTAGGTGGCAGGTTGGACGTCCGCCACTAAGAATTCAATTAACGGTAATTATATGGCGACCCTCGTGGCAGCCCTCGTTACTTTCCTCCCCCTCTCCCTCCCTCTCGTCCCATTCCCTCCACATCGGTCCTGCAACCTTCCACCCTTTCTTTCCGTCTGCAGGTGCATCCACGACGCAGAGAGCTGCCAGAAAGTTCCTACAAAGTTCCATTTGGAGGCCGAGGCTAGTCTCGTTCCTTTGCCTTTCTCTGAGCCTCAGACCACCTCCCCCCTCTTGCACCCTCTGTCTCCTTTTCTATGAACCATCACCTCCAGAAAAAAAGTACCCCGTTTAATACCGACGGAGGGTTCTCTCAAGAATTGGCAGGGATACCCACGGTAGCACGACTCCCTAATTGTGCATTCGTGGAGTTTTTGAGGCGGAATGGTCGCCTTTCTGCCGAGCCTGGATCAGGCTCTATGCCAAGCCCGGCCAATCCTAAGTCCAGGCTTGGTGAACCGCTTTTATACCCCATATGACGAAAGGTTTGTCCCCTGTGGCCGTGAAACGTCGACTCGTTGTGCGATTAGCGGGAAATTTTCATCCGGGTTGAATTTTCGAGGGTTTGTTGATGTTTGGTGGGAGTTGTGAGTATGGGTATGAGGTTTTTAAAATTGCTACAAATGTTTTACTAGATTTTTGCACTCGGATGTCCCCAATCGGGGGATTTTCTTGAAATATCATTATAGAAATGCAATCTAAACGAAATCAATTTATAAAATTATATGTGTAAAACGTTTTTTTCACGTCGAATTTCACGTCGAATAAATTTTTGAAAACTCTGATAAAGTTAACACTAAATTTAGTAGAACTAAAAAAATTAATTCCGACGTTAAGGTGCTAATAAAAATAAATCTGAATAGAATTCGTGAATCTGGGGGTTTGAAAAATAAAATACTATGACGAATGATGGATTATCCGATTTTTAATTGCCTCGAGATCAAATTTTAAGAGAGCAAGGATATAGTGATTAACTCTTTGCACTCGGATGTCTCTTATGAAGGAAGAAGGTAAGTCTAACAAATTTTTAGTGATAAATAAACTGCGGATCTTTATGCAAAATAAAATATTCGCGAATGTGCCTACACAAATTGAACGTAAATAGGAATTTATTTTCTTCTGCAAATATTATAACATGAACTTTACTTTCAATCTTTTTTATATTCTTGCATATTGTTTGCATTTTGTAGTTTCTTGCACATTCAAATTTCCTATAAATGCATAAAGATCCGCAGTCTAGTGATAAAGGATTTATGTTTGCAGTGATGTCAACACTTGAAAAAAGCTATAAGAATAATCAAGTCTAATAATACCAAAAAAGACCCTCTTAAACTAATTTATGTAATGCGATTGTTCGCACATTCTGCAACAAGATGGCGCAGAATGCAAAGGGTTAAAAGATGCGACTGTCTATTTCTCCATGGAATAGTTCGATTAAATCCCTCCATAATAAATTATAAAGTAAATTCGAAATTAGATCGAAGCGATAAAGAAAAATCACGATCTAAACAAGTCAGGAACCAAACGCCATTCCCTGCGTGGAACAAAGAGTCCCTCAATTGGCTCACGCTTGAAAACGCCAGATTAACAACCCCCCGACACTGGCACGGCTCGCGAGGATATTTTTCATTTAACCGGCATCGAGCTTTTAAAATCGGAAATATTTTTTACCAGCGCAAACACGAATAAACGATCGAAACAACAGGCAGCAGTCGTCAGTAAATTTCACGAGCGGCCTCTCGCAGCGACATAGGAGGAGGGGGTGTAATATCAATTATAAAGGCGTAACCAATAACTATGGCCCTGCTCTGTGTGCCCTGTTTCGCCAGAATTTGTCGAATATTCGCCAATCCCGTGTAATCGAAAAAGAAAAAAAAAGAAAATAGGAAACGGCCGCCAGAGTGCCTTTTTCATTGCGTTACAAAACACATTCATTTCCTGCCACCGTGTAAATTCTATTGGCTTTCGACCCTACCTCGTCTCTCCCCTCAACCCACGTCTAACCTCATAGTTAAACTGTTTACAAATTAGGTTTTCAAACTTTTATACGCGCGACAAATTTTTGTCGTTCATTTTAATTCGATCGTTTTATTGGCTTCGATTAAATCTCTTCGGGGACGATTTTCTTTTGTATTATCAAATCTTTGTTCTTTTTATTGTTGACAGTAATTATAATTATAAAAAACTAAACGTATGTGGCCAAGGGCGTGAAGAGGTCAATGCTAATTAATTAAGCATGACATTGAATCCTATTCGGGGTAATATTAAATGTGTTGATAATTTCGCGAAGCAGTGTTATTTCTTTTTTTTTTTTTAATTTCTGCATGACGTTTTGATATAAACTCTCGCAATTTTACAATAAATAGAAGCGTCAGTAACCGTCAGTAAATCGCGAGATTCATATTCTGCAACAATAACAAGCACACCCGCCGATCGAATTACTTCTCGTCCCATTTTTCCGAAATATGTTGCATTTTTGAGTCGCAAAAGGTTTTGAATTTTGTCCAAGAGAATAAAAAAAAAAAAAAAAAATAGAATTTCGAAGTGAAAAAAAAGTAAAAATTATTTTGGTAAATGATTCCGTGAACGTTCCGATACATGTGTTTATTTACGAAACTCGTTATAAATATTTTATTGTTTGCCATAATATCGCGCGCGTTCGATCAAATTGCTGTGCGAAATAAATGCAATAAAATCTGTCTGGATAAAACACACGAATTGCAACAACTGCGCTGTTTCGTCAACATGGAATTCGATTCAATCAATTTTACTTTCTTTAAATGTAACTCCCTTGTAATAATTACAATAACGCAACCCACCAAAAATTTATCCGGATTAGAAATTTATGCGCAGTTCACCATCAAGGATGGAAACTATTTCTCTAAAAACTTGTGTGTTTTAAGTTTATTTCCATATAATTCATGATAATAATTGTAGTTGATACTTCTGAAAATTAAATGCTGTATAATTCCCATCGAAACATAGAAAGCACCCAAAAGGAAGTTTGATCTGGATCGGGCAAACGCGTTAGCAGTTACAGGGAAATTTCAAACGAACCGAACCGTAAGTTTTATTTTTTTCAAATCGCATTTTCCCCTAATCCATGGAGCGAAATAGGAGTAAATAGAATCAGACGTGGTGTAGGTGATTGAAAAGTCGGACTTCGATTCCCGATGACACGTACACGCCACTCCGGTTCGAAACTCGTGACGGGTTAACCGTGAAACCAACGGTAGCGTAGATAAGTGTTAGGTATCAACTTGTTGCATTAATTACAGCGGGGAGGCTATTAGCCATCGATTCACGCGAAATCTCGTTTCTCTCTAGTTACCTCTCTTCTCGGTTTCCGTGTACACAGACGCACGCGTACACGGGTTCGCCGCTGTTTAGAGGCTTCGTGTACACGCGTTCAAGTCTTCCGGATTTACGACACGCGCGAACTACTGGAATCCACGTGGCCATTGGCCGATATAGAGCGATCTTATGCGAGATGAAAATGAAATAAACCGGAAGGTTTATTCGAATTTAACAGTACTCAACGGGCAAATAAAGATTGCACGCATCATTTGCATCGTATAGAATTATTTTCATATCGAAAATCATGGTATAATAAATTTTACCGGTGACGTTAATGTCAGTGCATTTACACTGCCGCTCAAAAGTATGTGGACACTCCCTTAATTCTTATAAATATCTGAAAAAAGTTATATCTTCAGTAAATTTGATTATCTTGTACATATTACATTTCTTACAGTGTTGGAGAACATTTTTTAATAATAATTTATTAAATATCTCGCCGATAATGATAAAAAATAATTATCCTAAGTTAATCTAATAAAAATAATAATAAAAATAATATTCTAAATTAATTATTGTAAGTGACAGATTATCTGTCACTTTTAATTTTTATCCACCAAATAGATGACTATTTATTTAAGAAAATTGAATAACTAAATTGTTAATATAGTACTATTAGAATACGTTACATACATATTCGTAGTAGAATTTAGCAACAAATATTGTTTATTAATAAAAATATGCTTTATATGTATAAAAATATGTATTATTACATATGTATATATGTACATCACAAATAGTAAGTGCCCACATACATTTGAGCGGCAGTGTAAATACAAGATCTATTTTATTTGCACCTCAATTTAAATAGCTGAAATTAAGATACCAAGTATTTTTGTCTTCAGTTTCCTCGTTCTCGTCAAGAAATTCGTCAAACCCAACGCAGTAAAATTTTTCCAAAACATAGTATACTTAATTAGAACGAGCTGCTGTTATCAATAGAATATAGAAACTCTTAGATCGAAATTTTCGTGAAATCCTATTCTTGGTAAAATCGATGTTTGATCGCGAATATAGTTTCGATGATGATTTTATGTATCAATGGCGTATCAACGATAAACGAAGCGCGACAAAATATAAATAGTTGATCAACTTTGCAAGCAAGTGATAACCTCTCTGCTTGAAACGGACACGCGTATTGGAAATACGTCTTCACGTGACGAGTTAGAGTTTCTGCAAAATTCTTATCTAGATAAAAATTTAGAATAACAAATAAAAGACGCGCAACTGCCTATTCGTTATTAGTTACTCAAATTACTGAAATTTTTATAACGAAATCTTCGTGTCGAAGTATCTAAATATAACACTCTTAAAATTATTTATAGGGAAAAACTAGTTCTAGCTGCACTATATCGACTTTCTATTTTTAAAACTCGATGGAATTGTTAAGACTCAATTATAAATTAATGTACGAAGGCTTTTGAAACATTGTTGTTCGAAATGAAAATTGTTGATTATTGAAAAGGTAAAATAAACATGATGGGACAAGAATTAACGAGAAACAATTATTATGCAGCATAATAGTGGCTTTGCGGGACCTATTTTCAATAGGCGACAGCTCTGCTGTTGCCTCTAGAAATACAACAGCCTTAAATAAATTTATCAATACTGGTTCTTTGCTTTTAAAATCTAGGAAACCACTCAGGCGTTTCCTATCATATTGTAACGATAAAAGAGTAACGATAAAAAGAAACTAAACTAATGCAATATTTATTTATTATCTATTTCTGACTGAGAACATCTAAAAATGAATTATTTTATTATCGAAGCTGTAACTATTATTCTACAAAGTTATTTACCCTTTAATCGAAATTTGTATCTAAATAAGAATTTCTGACAGAGTACATATAAAAATGAATTGTTTTATTTTATCACCGAAGCTGTAACTATTATTCTACAAAGTTATTCACTCTTTAATCGAAATTTGTATCTAAATAAGAATTTCGATGAATTTATCTCGAAGTAATCAATTACTGTTAAATACTGGCTAAGCCAGCAAAGAAGCCCTAGGTCGTAGAGTTTTATGCTCTCGCAGGAACGCGCGCCGCTTTCCGGTTAAAGGAAGGTGCTTGCAGGAGCGGATACGTGAGCGGAAGTGGTCGCTAGCAACGCGCCAGCAATTACGCGGGCCCGCACGGCCATCCCTATCAGTTCGTCCACACGTGACCGTGCGAAAAACACGCGTGTATTAACGCGCACACACGCCCCGTTCCACTTTGGTTGCTCCCTTAAGACCCGCCCACGAGTAGTGAAAACTGCCAAGACCTTGCTGATACAATTTAATTTATGCACTTCGGACTGAAAGTTACTTTCACATCCCGAAAAAACTTTGTAATCTGCTTTCTACAGTCAAAAGATGAACGATAAAATTGGACGTTTAATTTCGTCACACCCTGTGTATCTGGAATTTGTGGAATATAGAATACTTCTACGTGAAAAAATGAATAAAAGATGTGAAGTAAATTGTTTCCCTACGGGGCTTCGTTTTCGAAAAAAATTGAACTTGAAGCTGTTTGGGGCACGGGTGTTACTGATAATCGATTCATGGGGTTTTCTTGTGCTTCAAACTCTACGTGAACTAAAAAATTAGAAGTAGATTGTTTTCCGTAACATTTCTGAGTGGTAGAAATTTAGAAAAATAATTAACGCGACAAGTGTGACTCTAATCTGTGATAGAAATTTGGAGGTAGTAACTGGCGTTCGCCTAGCGTAAACGCGGCTTTACTCCGTGCAAATACGGCCGCCTTGCCGGATGAAAAAAGCGCGCAGCACTTTTTTTCCCTTTTCTGTCGACGCGGTCAGCTCACCTTGATAATGCGAGATATCACGCGAATACACCAACAAACGAGTGCATGTATGGAGAGAGAAAAAAAAAGGAAAAACGGCACGGGCGGCCTGGGAGGGGGAGGGGAAGAGGCCAGTGGGTATCTATAACTGAACACTGCGGTTCGCGCGAATATGCGAGTCTGCGAGGAAAATTAAATATTATACGCGGTTTCTCGAGTGAATTTTTTTTAGCTTTTCTGTCGACAATTGAATTTGTTGCAACCCCGAAAAACAGTAAACTTGGAGAATGCGGAGAACACGTGTATTTGGAGGCCGTGGATTTACTTGCGATCAATTTACGAATTTTGATGGTGGAATTCATTTTTTTTTGTACGTTTAGAGTTTTGGTAGAAAATGTAGGAATGAATGGGCCTAACTTACGAGTTATAAAGTATAAAACAGGAAAATTGAATTAGCGTTTGGTTACAAGCAAAAGAATCTATCGATAGAATTATTAACCGAATTATACATATTACAAAAGCTGCACGAATAAAATATTGTGAATACTGGGAAATTCGACAATGCAGCACCGACTAAATATTTTTTATTATCAATTTATCTCTCGTACTTGACGTGTATTACAGCGACCTTTAATTTAATAACCAATATACTACAACCAACTCGAACTGTTGCAAAAGTCACTTCTGAGCAATGAAGATCTGTGATGAACAATTCATTAAAAACTGATTGCATGTGAAACACAAATGGATTGATATTATTTTTTAAATAACATATTTTATTTTGAAAATATCGGTGTTTCAATGATAGGTTTTTATTCTCTTGTGTCACTCTATCCAAATGGAAAAGTAACAATTAATCACGGATGTATTAGTTGTTTTAAAAAATTAATTTATTGGGTAAATCAACTGCGGTAGGTCAGAAGCAACTATAAAAACAATTCTAGAGCAACTACATAAAGAAGGTATTGGTATCAGAACATAAGTCACTAGTTACCACTGAGTGAAAAGTGGAGAGGTATACATCAATATTAAACCTCTAGGAAGCCTAGGAGCAACTATAGAACAAAGGTATAGCTACCATAGCCCAGGCCATTAGTCATCAACTAACTCAAGTCTGGACAGATAATAATACATCAATATTATATGTCTAGGAAGTTTAGAAGCAACTATAAGACCAATCTAGAGTAACTCTGGAGCAAACATAAAGCAACTATAAAACGATTCTAGAGCAACTAAACAACAAAGGTATTGGTACCAAAACATAGGCCACTGGTTACTACTGAGTGAAGCCTGGATAGATAACTATACATCAATAGTACACGTCTAGGAAACCTAGGAGCAACTATAAAACCAATCCAGAGTAACTATGGGGCAAAGGTATAGCTAGCATAACTCTAGCCATTAGTTACCAATGACTCAAACCTGGACAGTTAACAACACATGAATATTAAATGTCTAGGAAGCCTAGGAGCAACTATAAAACCAATCCAGGGTAACTATGGGGCAAAGGCATAGCTAGCATAACTCTGGTCATTGGTTACCAATGACTAAAGCCTGGACAGATAACAATACGTAAATATTACACATCTAGAAAGCCTAGAAGCAACTATAAAACCAATCTAGAGTAACTACAGAACAAATGTATATACCACCACAACTCAGACCATTAGTCACCAACTGACTCAAGTCTGGACAGATAACAATACATCAATATTACGCGTCTAGGAAGCAATAAATGACAGATCAATATTAACAGGACCATAAAGCGACAATAAAAGGACGATAAAGCGTCCACAAAACAACTTTAAATCGACTCTAAACCGCGTATAGTGCCCCGCAAACGTCCACCAACGACGGCACCTCGTCGGATACGGGCTCTGAATAAAACTTGTCGCTCCTTGGATCCCCGCTGAACAAGATCGCCCCTTCTCGCGATCAACCGGTGCCCCGTTCGACGCGACCGCTCGAGATCCTGGCAACCGCATATCCCAGCTAAATTCGAAAAGGTCGATATTTCAAATGCCAGCATCAGGGGTTAACCGGGGGCTATTTTGAGTGTACCGTACGGCATGTAGGACCTGAACACACCACCCGTCAATAATCCGCTGAATAAACTATCGTCCGTCCGCCCACATGGCCACCCACCCGTCCACCACAACTCCACTCAACCGCCACGTACAGCCAGACATATATCACGTAGGTGGCGCGCGTGTGCGCGGGTTCAGGGCGACGCTGTCCCCCTCTCCCTCCCTCCCCCCATCCCCCCTCCACCGCCCATCCAACGTCGGTGAGCGCGGGGAACGTGCTAATATATGTACCGCAGGCGCGGCTGGACTAGCGTACGTGGTGGTTCGCGTGCACGGCTTCTCCAGCATGTGTGTGGGAAGAGGGGGGAACGCCACAGGGTGGAGGCAGAGGGAGCCGTAAACTCGACCAGAGACCAGTCACGAGGGAGATACAACGATGGCTACGACCCGAGGAAACGAGCAAAGTTCCGCGAATAAAATAATAATTTTGTTGCGGCGTTGTCCGCGGCGTTCGGCTCAAAATTCCGTCCCCGAATTGTGCCCCGCGAGCGAATTGCCCGCGCGAAGAGGGCTCTTCGAAGTGGAAGCGGCGCACCGTAGCTCCGACTCGCTCTATCCCGAATCTCGACATTTTTTCGGACGGATTTTTATGATATTTAGTTGTATTTGTAGCTTACAAAACTTATTGCTGCTGGTAGTAGTTTACGGGAGGAGATAGAGCTTGCAGGTTTTTTATATAATGATTGTGGGATTGTTTATAATCGTTTCTGAAACTTATAGGGGCTCGAGCTATTTGTGGTAGCGTATAGTGGATGTAGTGGTACTATATAATGGCTCTAAAATTGTTTTATAGTTGCTTCGTTTAGCTGGTGCAAGGGGTAGGGGTACATGAATATTGTATACAACGTAGTAGTTGCACCCTTTTGCTAAATAACATTTGTTACACCTCTTATATATACCAAGAAAATAAAAATAAAAATTTTTCAATAAGTTTGAACTCTATCTATAGATGCTTTATACCAAGCAACATTATACTTGCAATTATAGTTTACATATAGTTGCTCCGTTACGAATTTACATCATTCTGAATTCACCTGTTGCCAAACAACTTCTGGGTTTCTAAATAAATTATGGACGGTCGCTATGGCAAAAGTATCAGTGTCTCGATGAACTATGAACTATCGCAAGCGTATCCGTAGTCTCTAAATAAACTGCGCGATCAATTTCGCCCAGGCATTTCGAAACTGTGATCCTCGTCAACGTGGTCAATTCTACCTCATCATTTTCACCGCATTTTGTTTGTATCCAAGCGTCATTCGAATAGTCGCTAGCAAGTGTCACCTACATACGAACAGCGCGATGTATTATTGACACCGCAACCCCCAATGTAGCTCGCCACCGTCGACTCCCCTTTGTGCCCTCCCTTGTTAGAAATTGGACAGGTATGTGCTCGCGTACACGTATACGCGATGCATGTATATGCACATACATGTATATGCACATATATGGATCCGTATACCGGGTGACGTTCCACAAACTATGCGCGCCCAATAAATTTTTCCGAATGTTTTATTCGCCCGTGTCTCCTTCTCGCTACGAAATTATAAGCTATACAAGACAACGAACCCGTACCTGTGCGCCCGTTAAATTTGATCGATTCGACAACAATAAATTCGTCGTTCGGTTTCACGATGAATTTGAACCCTTCGTGGTCGTCTATAAAAAAAAAAACAACAATGCTACAATATATAAAATAGTCCGACGGACAAACTGCATCCTACGATAAAGAACCGAGACTGATCGTGCAGCTGTAAATAAGGTCTTGTTACTATGCCAGCAATGGAAAGACGCGAAACATTCGAATCGAAAATGCGAAATGGAAGTTTTTTGTGGGAGGCTTCGTTTTCGATAAAATCGGGTTCGAATGCGTTTGAGGCACGCGCTCCCAGACAAGAAATGGTGGAAATACGTGAAATATTGGAATATATATGTAAAACTGAATCGAAAATGTGAAATGGAAGTTTTTTGTAGGAGGCTTCGTTTTCGAGAAAATCGGTTTGAATGCGTTCGGGGCATGCGCTCCCAGACAAGAAATATTGGAAAGTACATGTAAAACTGAATCGAAAATGTGAAATGGAAGTTTTTTTGTGGGAGGCTTCGTTTTCGAGAACATTGAGTTTGAATGTGTTTGGGGCACGCACTCGTCTCGTTAAATCACTACGTTTAAGCTAATTCAGCGTGACTACAAAGCACTTATAGCAAAACCATGCGACTATAGAACAATTACAAAAGTATGCGATTATTTAAAGCAAATATAAGAAACTATTCGTAGAACTTTATGAAGTAACTTCGAAGGAATTTCGAAGAAATTTCCTTGCAATATGTACTGTTTATGTAATATGTTTAAAGACGCATAAGATGACCGATAGCAGAACTTTGGAGCGAGATACAATGACATTGTAAGCGATTTCTGTATGAATACAATGAAAATTTTAATACGAAAATATTAAGAATGTGCAAATGGCGTAATTATTTGACAACCACAACGTGACTATAACGCGTTAGCGCGATATCCGTGAAACAACGTAAAAGCGACTACAAATAAAGTACGAAATGACCTGTGCAGTCGTTACAGGGCAACATTTGCATAATTCTACATAAACATCAAACCATTTAAAAAGCAACTTTGTTGCGTAGAAAAGGTGTACTCACTATACAGGGTGTCCCACTCAACCGGGCCAGGCTGTATCTTTGAAAAGAGCCAAAAGGCAAGAGATTTAGATTGCTCGCTGCTAAAAATGGATTAATCCTTATGATAAGGATATTTATATAAACAATACTACACATTTTATATATAAATACTAATATTTTGCGCAATTACTATCAAAATATATTTAAAATTCGTAATTCTCTTTTGATATACATATTGCTCTAAACATATTACGATAAACACGTCAGTAAATTCAAAACAATTAAGTTCTATTCTCGAAAGAATTACAATTGCATTTTACAAATTAACACAGGTGTAAGTACACAGTAATGCCGGAAAAATGTAAATCATGAAGTATAAATTTCATTTTGTATGATTAAAGTGTCATTTATGTAAAGGAACACTATATAGAGTGTCCTAAAAATGTTGTAACATGCCTTTCAAGGTGTTATAACATTTTTGGGACACCTTCTATAGAGTTTTAAAAACAAATGGCTCTTTACCGAGATAAAATTCTCGCGTCGATATGGATCAAAAAGTCGTTTTCCATTTTTCAATCTGAGACCTCGTTATCGAGATATAAATAGTTGAAATCCTGTCGCACGGACCTGCACAACTAGCGCGTGAGTGTGCATGATCAGTAGCCAATCACGACAGCTGCGCGATCAGCTGACTGGGGTTCAAAATGGCGTGCGCCAAGGGTCGCATGCCTAAAATCTAATTGCTTATATCTAGTTAACGAATCTACGGATTCTAAAACAGTAAAGGACTATTCAGTCTCTTTTCATGCAAGGAATTAATCCTGAGAAACTGTTCTACATTTTTGTTAACCCACTGTATATTATCCCTCCTTATACTCCACACGTCTAATTTATTTACTTCCTCTCGATAGCTAAACAGCCACCCCCATCTTTCCTAACCATTCGTTCGACTAAAGAGCCGGAAATCAATTTCGAACAGTTCTCGTAGATACGATTGAATGAAAACTTACAAGTGAATCATCTCCGATACACCCAGGCATTCCTGCCAATCTCACGAAGACGTACAAGAAAAGGGCGTTCCAGTCGAGGTGGTATGCAGTTATTCGCATTAAAAAATAACATTTCCTCGCGCGCGCGGAGCCTCCAGACGGTTTCATCGGTAATTTCCTGGATCCTCTCCGTCTATCGAAGCGAAAAGGTAGGAGCAGCCTCGAAGCTCGCGTACCTATGCGCATAAATAATGAAAATCCGCAGACTCGGTGTAATTACCAAGCCGGTGGCATCCGGTCTCGATTCCGACAATCGTCGCGAAGTTTTCGAGCCAACCGAGCGACGTATTTTTAGGGTACGGGAATTCAATTACGAAACCGGCGGAAAGACGCCAGATACGCCAGCTGCTATCTTCGGATCTCGATCTTCCAGCGGCCTCAACCGCGGCCCTTAACTCTCTCTCCCTTTCTCTCTCCCGTCGTTGGACCGGAATTATCCTCCGACAGTCAAGAGTCCTTCGCTTGGCCTAGGTCCGGGATTACTCGGCGATAATCGAATCCTCTCGCTGCTAATTGACTACGGGAGTAATCGCGAGTGAAACTTTCATGCCTCGCCCGATTCGCGCCGTTCCGTCTGACTGACAACCGACTCGAGCGGAAGGACTCAGGGGGCGGGAGGTTACCCGTGGCGATATTATCAGAGATGCTTCTCTTGCCGCGGGTAATTGAAGTAAAGCGAGAATCGTTCCCCGCTACTGGGTTGTCAAAGCAAATTTGCAATAATGGATCGCGGCATTTTTTGTCTTCCTTCAAGCGTCGACGATTGCCTCGGATAAGTCTGATTCCTCGGAACCTCTTATGCTGTTTACTTCGTTACCGATCGGCGGTCGATCGAGGCCCACTACTGCCCGCAAGCAACTCGGAGCTCGTGCACTCTTCGAGAAGAGAGGAATACCGCTTTAAAATGACAACTCTTAAGTCGAGTAACGGAATCGTGGCGACCACTGTTCGAGTTTATTGTGTCCAAGCCATTAACGAGAGAAGACAAGGTTTCCAATCGAATTTCAACTTCTTTTCTTGATGGGGGAAATGCTTCACTGTTTATACCAACCCTTTGCATTTGGAGCCATTTCTTTACAGAATGTGCTAACAGGAATCATGTTGCATCACATAATGTAACTTATAAAGCGTGTAATTTACTGTGATGAAACTCGAGCTTATATGAATCTTTATCACATATTAGAATAGAATCAAATTTTTATTTTTGACATAAATATGCTTCCTTGCTTATCTTCATAAATTGCACCATATCATGCAAAATATGTTCCCATATCTTACTTTCTTATACGAATGCTCTTTGTCACTTTTTTAAGGTGTAGTCTATTCACACATTCTTTTTACATGTAACACAAGCTCATATTTGTTGTATATATAGTATATACAGTATATGTCCCAAAAATGTTGGTGGTCCTTGAAAAGGGTGGTTCGGAGGACGATTTGAAGCAACTTTTTCCTTAGCGAAAATGTTGTCCGAGACTTCGTTAAGGAGATATTAACAGAAAACACCGACCAATCAGAGCGCGAGTATTCCGGTGGAACCGGACTGCCACAGTAGAAGAGAGTACGGCGCTATACAGCAGCAGGAGCATGAGGTACGCGCTAGGCGGCCGCAGTAGATAAGGTCCGCGCTAGACAGCCACAGGAGCATAAGGTACGCGTTAGACGGCCGCTGTAGTATAGGCTACGCGCCAGACGGCTGCGCTCTGATTGGTCGGGGTTTTCTGTTAACGATGCTGCTGCCAATACTTTGTTTTCATGCAAGTTATACAGAAACAGAGCGTCTAAATTAATATATAAATCTGAATAATCCATTTTATTCGATCTCGAAGTAACCTTCAACCTGAGACTCCATAACCTTGCTAGAATTCTGCTATCTACTCCTAATGAATCAATCCCTAAGTCCTGAATCCTTTCCATCATCTTTTCCTAAATGATTCAATGACTAAAGCAATCCTGTCCTAATCATCAACAATGGAAATTAAATACTCAACCACCACGCTTAGACTGGTTTCTCGAATACATTGTCTCGAACTATTTATTGTCTCGAATTACTCGCAGCTTGTCGAAACGAACCAAAACAATTCTCCCGCATAATTGCAGTCCTGATACGGCCATAAAAGCCACGGTCCTCTCCAAGGACCCTGTGTCTTCAAGGTGGGACAAGCATTGTCGCGTAACGTCGACCGATCTATTCTTTCACGCCGTTGGGTTGTTCAGGTAGCCAACAGCCTGTTTTCGGGCGTCAGTTTGTATCGGCTCCGAGGATTACAAACAGTGTCGTTAGCGATTAGGTATTTCACAGACTCAGGCTGCCTGAATTACGAGCCACCCTGGTCAGGTAGATTCTCTTCGTGGGCAACCTTCGAACGAAGCACTCCGTTACTCCGTTACTCCGTAGTTCGAATTTCCGTCCAAGAATGCGACTCGCGGCGATTCTGGAATAAATTTCGCGTCTTCCAACGCGAATTATAAGATTATTCGGCACACGTACAACGTCACTCGTCACGGTGTAATTACGCGAAGACCGCAAAACCGCGCGAACAAATCGAGCACGAGCAACCTGGTCGAGCACTTGTTCAATTCCAAAACAACATAATTCATCTGCTCGCGGTCGCCTTAATTATCTGCTCGAGCGCGTGACTAAAATTACGCGTCGGGTCGAGCCTTATTTCACAATGTCACCAGCCGTGTGATTATATCGATCCGCTGCATTCCAAGTATCGATACGTTTTCGCAACGACGCAAGACCGTGGTCTCGATCGGCTCGTAATTTCCTTCCGGCGGCCGGTTTCGCGTTATTTATCGCCGAATCGCGTGTCGTCGCTAATAGAATCGTCGCGCAAAAAGGCGACACTCGTTCGTGGAACTATCTTCGAACATCACACTCCGTTCCTACAGCCATATTACTCGCTAGTCTATTATTCCTCCGTTTCCTTTTCGTGCAAAATCAACAAAATGATGCGTCTATATATACGTACAACACGTTGAATTATGATTTCGTAAGAATTCTTAGGAGTTCGCAGGAGGTATTACTAAGCATATAGTAATCGAAATATTTCAGTTCCTGCAAAGTTCAATAAGTATGACTTTGATGCTGTGATATTTTTTGCATCGTTAAAAAATATTCAGACATTGGGTTGTTTCAGAAAGTTCGTCCCAATTTTTAAGAAAAATTGGAAAGCACACTTGAATATTGATATATATTTATTGAATTACATAGGTACCATTTAGTTCCACAACCTTTCCTCTTTTTAAGGAAATGTACCACCTTGTAAAAATCGACGTGGACTTTCCAGACAACCCAATATTTACCATGGTCAAGTGACAAATTTCAGGTAGAAAAGTGTTCATAATTTCCCAACACTAAGATTTCAACAATGGTAGTCCCTAGTTTCCTTCGGACTCTGATCAAATTCCAAACGCGGAAACTTTTAGTTAACTCCTGTGAACTCACGACCCCCATCCCAAATTACGGTCAGTTTTCCAGGCCACCTTATACATCACCAACACCGCAGGAACACCCAAGTCGAGCGTACAAGCGTGGCTGTCGGTACGTGTGCACGTGACTGTTGCAAAAAGAACACAGGACGTTGCATGTGGACGTCGATGCGGTGTACCTTGACACGGATGGCTCCCTGAATCAGCCGACAGCTAGCAACAAACATCACCTCGCTATCACACACGCCTACCGGGTATACCGCGGGAGCTCCGGCGACAACGGAGCGTGCGCGAGTGTGCGGCAGTTGACGAACGGCGCCGATAAGCCCGTCATCAGGCTGGCCAGACAAACGACGACGACGACTCCGTAGGAAATTCCATTTCCTCCGATTCGCGCTACAAGCACCAGCTCCTAATATTCGCCAGACCTGAGGTACGAACACGCATCCGTCGCATGAATCTCGCCTGGACGCGACACTCAGAAATGAGGGAGAGACTTAGATTTAGCTCGATGGTATTTAGAAAAGCCGGACGAAAAGGTAGGCTAAGAGAGAAGTGATCATCCAGTTACCAAGAAAAAAGCTTAGATTTTGTTTGAAAGGTGGTCGATTGTGTTTGGAAGGAGCGATGAAAAAAATAGCTTGAATTTTCTAGGAGGAAAACTAGGTAAACTCTGAAACTGGATTCGATGATGTCCAGAAATTGGAGCGATGATCTCAGTTCGAAGCTCATTAATATTAGGATATTTCGAAATATCACGGAATCAAATTTGTGTTCAACCAGTAACCAGGAAAGAAACTTAGATTTAGCTTGATGGTATTTGGAAAAGGTGACGAAAAGCCAAAGATTCTTAAGAAGAAAACTGGGTAAACAATGAGACTGGATTCGATGACTTCCAGAAATTGAAGCTCAGTTCGAAGCTCATACATATTAGGATGTTCCGAAATATCACAGAATGAAATAAGTGGTCATCCAGTTATAAAAAGAAAAACTTAGATTTAGCTCGATGGTATTTGGAAAGAAAGCAAAAAGGTAGCCTAAGATTCCTAAGAAGAAAATCAGGTAAACCCTGACGTGGTTATCGCGTCCTCAATTTTCATTGCTGTACAATTAAACGTTGCTACAGCCCCTGAGGGTTCGTAAGCCATAAATATTAGGATTTTTCAAAATATCACTGATCCAAGTCAATGTCCGTCTACCAAAAATGCAGAATGAGTTACCAAGAAGTTGATTAGACGACTCCTGACTTCAAATATCTTGAAATTGAGTAAGTATTTGTAATATTTCTAAGCTACTAAGATGAATCAAGTGGATGATACTCGACTCGGCTCAACGATGTTTAGAGACACAACTGAAAGGCGCACTTAACATTCCTGAGCCACAAGGAACAGTTGGCTGTATGAATCCTGACTCGGTTCAACAATATTTGAAAATGTTTCAGACAGATACACCTGATACATATTCATGTCCTATAAAGGATGAGTAACTAAATGAAGCATGACTTGATTCAACAACGTTTGCAAATAACGCAGATACTCGTGGCATTCAAGAGGTATGGAGGATCAGGAGATAGATGAATCCTAACTGCAATTCAAGGGTACGATACTGAGTACCTAAAATTCCTGAGGTATGGAGAAGAATTAGTTAGTTGAATCCTAAGTTACCTAAGAAGTTAAGTAGCTAAATTATTTTGAATTCGAGGATGTTCAGAAATGTGTTGCCAATACTTTTGGGATCGTAATGACTTAGTATTTTCACATTTCTGGTTGGCTAACGTACCTCAAGGACTCAAGTTCACTTAGTTGATGTGTTGTACTTAAAGATGTGGATTCAAGCTTATAGAACTCAACATTCTCCAGTATAAAAGTGTTGTAAATGTTGAGATGAGAAACTCAAGCTTATAGAGTTCAACACTCCCGGCTTTGAATGTGTTGCAAGTAAAAAAGGGAACTTAAGTTTATAGAACTCAATACTTCCTACTTTGAAAGTGTTGCAAATGCAGAGACGGGGACTCAAGCTTATACAACTCAACATTTCCTACTTTGAAAGTGTTGCAATTGTTGAGATGGGGAACTCAAGCTTATAGAGTTCAACACTCCCGGCTTTGAATGTGTTGCAAGTAAAAAAGGGAACTTAAGTTTATAGAACTCAACACTTCCTACTTTGAGAGTGTTGCAAATGCTTAGATGGTGACTCAAACTTATATGTAGAACTCAATACTCCCTACTTTAAAAGTTTTGCAAGTGCTGAGATTGGGACTCGAGCTCATAGAACTCAACATTCCCCCGCTTTGAATATGGTGCGACTCACCATCCCTCACCCTGATTTATTACAATGAAGAGTAACCGTAAACCACTAAAGCAACCAAAGACTATAACAAAGCTAACAAAATTTAGAAGAAATCTTACAAAACTTAGAACAAAGCAATGTGTCCGCATGGTTCCAAGACAGTGAAAGAATATATCCCTCCAGAGTGCGTACTTTTGGAACACTGGGTGCTCAAGGTAGCTTCTCCGAAGGGGTGGCTGGAGCTCGATGCTGTTCTGCGTACACAGCCACACCCGTGGCAGACATGGACAAGAGTACGCACGACTGGTGCTTTCAGGAAACCAGCTAACGGGAACCATCGACAAGATAAGGGACTGGTTATCTGGGATACTCTACGACTATCTACTTGCGAGTTCACGTTCCACTGGTACTGGGTTTTATTGTTGCGTTCATGGTCGCCATTGTTCGCGCGTTGCTTGGTCAGGGATTGATTGTCGCATTGTTGGAATGAAAACTGGCACTTGGAGGGGAATGGAGAGACTTGAAAGGCGATTGGAAAAATTTTGGCCTGATAGGTGTCTCGGGGGGACTTGGAATCTTGATTTTTAAAGGTTTGACGAGGGATTCGAGAATTGTACGAGACTATTCCGTTGTCAGCGAATTTAAGATCGACCGACTGACAGGAACTTATTACGAAGAAATACAGCAAAGGTTTCTCCAGATTCGGTAGACTGCTAACACGCCATGAATGAAATTAATTCAACATTCTTGCCTCATCGACAGAAGCCAGACTTATTTTAAAGAAATTGAATATGTGATGTTAACATAATCTTCTTAACACTTTATTTACCGGAAGCCTATTTATAGGCTTTTTAATTCTAGTATTTAGCTTTTTGAATTTATTTACTGTGTTAATGGTTGTCTACTTACACTGTTCAGTATTTGGAAACACACTTAACTTTCAATGTACCCAGTAACAGTATGGGGGAATTATTGTCAGCCTAGATTGGCATATGCTACTGTAGAAAATTCTTTTTAAATTAAAGACTGTTTCTAAATAGTCCGGTAGATAAAGTGTTAAGAAAATTCGACGAATCCTACCTCGAACCGGAAAACAAACTTCATACCGAAAATCTATCTCAAGAATCAATTTCACTTTACCTTATCTATCGTCATCAAACCCTAGACCCCATCCCGAATTGACTAAACGATACTAACATAATCTTCGCGAGGATATTCGATGGATTTCTCGCGATAACTGAAAACAAACTCCGCGGACAGGTTCGCCAGGTAAAAATTCCGCCTGGTAAATTGAATTTACCCTGTCTGCATGTCTCATCAGCGGGACGTTAAACAATTACCCCGCAGCGTCGCTAAATATTACAGAACGTCGCAAATATTCCAGGGGATATATTTGGAATGTTCCACACGACGTGGCAGGCAGGACAGCTTGAAAACGGGGCGAGACACGAGCAGCCCCGGGGTGGCTCGAAATGGGCCGAGCGAAGGGATGTGCCTCTCTTCCCTTTCCCACCACCCCTCGGTCCCTTCCAGTGAATATAGCGAACGAGCACACTGGCATACTCTTATTGTCGGTTCCAGGCACTAGCATACCTGATCTTATGGGAAATCCATACTGGCCCTTACTTCGCTGGGAATACGAGGGGTGCCTCGCACCCCTCGCTCAAACTCTTTCCTTCCCTTTCACTGCGCCAGGCTGCCGTGTGATGAAGAAGCTCCTCGCCACCCCCTTCTTCGCAGTTCTAGCGAACTAGCAACCCGCCAGAGACTCTACAATCGTCGGTACGTGCCATGCAGAACTACAGGGCCGGTGGTTCGCGTTACTACCCCAAAGAATATGATTCTTTGCGAAGAGATCGCTCTTCGCGACCCGACAGAATGACAGGCTTTCGTGCTAGGCTACGTCCTTTGGGCTCGACCGTGTCTCTATCAGACGTATGATCTTTCTACATGAATCATTCTGGATGCTAGGTTTCGAAATGGTGATTCTAGATTCACCTTCTTTCTTATATATTGTTATACAAGGGTGACGGGTGGTACAAGCGAAAAGGGATGATTCTATACGATAAAATAAGAAATTAATTCCTATTTGGGAGAATCAAGGAACTTAAGCATCACGAAATGTGAAGAATTTAAAGGATTTAAATATCAAGAAACCTGAGAAATTGTAATATTTCATTAAATAAAATGTATACAGGGCGCTCGGTACAGTTGATGATTCTACACGATAAAATAAGTCGAAAGTATAGAATAAATATTTTTCGTATGAGGCTTTGTTTTCGAGAAAATCGACTTTGAATTTTCGCCGGGTACGGGTGCACTTGGTCATGTCCCGTTATAACGGATCTCACTGTAGATTATTGTCTCGATTGAAATTGTGTTGATAAACACTCCCAATGGCACGGAAATACTTTCTCACCAATTATCTATTACTATTATTATCTAAAACAATAGAACATGTTAGAAAGCGTTCATAGAAATTTAATTAGAAGAGCAAAAGTATGTATTCGGCAGAATGGGCAACAAAACATTATAATTACTTCAACGTTCTATTTCATTACGTGTTCCTTAAACTTAAACTCCGATAATAACCATCGAGACACCGATCTACTGCACCCGCACCCGGCGAAAATTCAAAGTTGATTTTCATAAAAACAAAGCTTCACACGAAAAATTTTTATTCTATATTTTCGACTTATTTTTTCGTGTAGAATCATCTGCTGTACCGAACACCCTGTATATATTTTTAATTCTATTTAATTACATATATTTTGAGTATATATTTTGACTCTCCGAAATATGAATTAATTTCTAATACGCGATACTATTCTAAGTCATTCGAGTGACCGAATCGCATGGAAATTTGCAAGTTAGAGGATCGAACGCTCATCACCAGTTGCGTGTCAGGCTGGCACGTGTGTAGCCGAGTTAATTGCCTGAACGAATGAGAACGATCGTGTGAATGATAAACTGGAGACTTCGACTTTGATGGTGGGAGTGCCTTTCCTGGCGTGGATAGCCAAAGTGGAGCGCATCAATGGGGTGGTTTCCAACATCGGTGTTTCCGACAAAGAAACTTCCGGGAACCGATGTCGATTCGGTTTGAAAAATTGAAATGTTTTCAACCCTCCATTCGGTTTTGAAAAACTGAAACGTCTCGTCCATTCGATTCGCTTCGCAACAAAATGAAACGTTCAAAACTCTCGAATCTAAGCGATTTTTTAACCTATCGAAACTTTCGAATGCAGGTATCTATATAATTAATTTTTCAAACTACATTAAGCGTCAATTTTAATCTTCTATAATTCGAAAGTAAAACGAGAAATGTGGCTGAAAATGTTGTTATTAAAATGTAATCTCAATTTTGTCACGAAGGCGTCGCAGGGAAAGTGACGAGCAAAGAGGATAACAGAAGTCAAAGTTGCAGAAAGCATTTTGCGCGAGGATAAATTTTGTGCCAATTTAAAACCACCATTAGGTACTCGAAATCGTCGTCGAAGAAAGGAACCCGTTATGCCAAACCCTCGAGCTTTTATGACGACTTTCCACGTCCAGTAATTTAATCCTTTAACGAGAGAATCGCACGCCTCATTAGCGCTCTAGGGCTCCACGCGTCTACAACAGCTTTGGAAATCGTGCAAAGCCGTTCTCAAGCAGACGTGTCCGCAAAATTGCAATATTACAACGAGAAGTGACTTCGACAATGTGTTCGATCCTTATTTAGTAATAACTTATTAAACAATAGCTCTCAATTTTATTTGCATTCTATATAAAATTACTTTTTTGTAGAATTTAAAATTATAATCATTCTTTGTTGGTTTTTTTTCAGAGCATTCTACATACAGAGTATTAAGAAAAATGCAGAATCTTTAACAATAAATACTTCGCGTGAAATGGAGTCAAAAAGTCCTTTAGTGCTTTGCAATCCGAAACTACATTTCCGAGATATGAGCAGTTAAAATTCGCTGACGTGGCTTCTGACGCGCGCCATTTTGTAGTTCGGTCAGCTGATCGCACAGTTGCGCACGCATCCACGTAAAAAATGTATCTGCTTATATCTCAGTAACGAAGCTTCCGATTGCAAAATGAAAAAGGACTTTTCGATTCGTATTGACACGCAGTAAATCGACCTTACAGAAAAACTTCCACATGTACATGATTTATTTCATGCAATTGAGAAGTACTGTATTCTATTCTGCGACCACTACATGCAATGACACATTCTTTATGGCATTAAATATTTTCAATGAAGAAATTGTTAAATCAAAAAAATTGTACGGTGTCTTCTAAGTTAAAGGGTTACGGTACAACAACAAAAATATTATTCACGATTTGAAAGGAAATGCAAAGATGGGGGAATAAATACGCTAAAAGTGCCCCAGTTACAAACATTTCTTTCTGTTTCCTTTTAAATGCGTCGTCCATTCTCGGCTAATCCAGCTTACCTTTTGCCGCATTGCTCGAATGAAATACAAGGGAAAACGCTAATCGCATTATGTAATCGTGCCAAATACATCGTTGCTGAATTGTGCGTTCATCTTTTATCGCGATTCATATTGTACATGGATATAAATACTGTATCGCTGTACTCATTAAAAGAGGTATTCAAATGTAAAAGGCGAACCTAAACGTTAACCTTGTGTGATGAAAAAAAAGAAATTATAGCGTCCAATGCTACCTCTGAGTGTAATACTTTTTTTTTAAGAACTACGATTAATGCAGTTAATACGCTGTAACAAATCACCAGACTAATCCAGTTCTTACTAAACGAAGAACGCATACATACTTTCACATCGTTTAAGGGAGAAAAGTGGATTAACCAGACGTTATTTAAATCACGTTATTACGAATTATTACATAATTCACACTGTAGCAGGTTCTGGTAGTCCTGCGCAATGCGACGAAGGATAACTGTGACAAATAACATTTATACCACCGAAAGTGCTTCTTATATTTTATTAGTTCGTGGCCAATGACGTCAGCTGAACCCACGGTGAGAATCAGGCCTAACGAGTTCTCGGTAATAACGTTAGAAAAACAGCATCAATGGAATTTGTCAACAAAAAATTGTAATTTAAATCGACGAGTTTATCAAGTCTAATGAGATGCAATTAGTTTACATGAATGATATAGCATTACTTTCACCGTCATATGTGATTTAGCGGTGTCGTAGAATTTCATATCATTTCAATGGTTTGTAAATAAAGCGCCAGTTTAAATTTCTTGAAGCATTTTTAAATGCTTCGAAGAAACTAAATAATGAAATTCAAAGGGTTTACACAGAAAATTATCGTAAATGCGTGTGTGTACTCATGAAATGCTAACTCTAAAAGTCGCGAATAACTCGCTTCGGTACCCCTACTAACCTAAAGTCCAAAACCTCCATACTCGTACAACAAAATGATAAAAAACATAAAAATTATGAAACCTATCCCACTTCGAACACAACGAGAACCGTAATTAAAATTAAACTGAATACTGTCAGACGTATTATGTACTACATATTGAAAAAATAATATCAATCCAATAAATATATAAACCAACGGAAAATAAATGAAAAAGAGATGAACCTAGGGAAAAATCTTGACTGTACGATAGAATAATTGAAGATGAAGAAACTAAGCTTCCACTCAATTTTCTCTTGATTAAAGAAGATAGAGAAAAAGTTTATTTAACCTTTCTATGTAGAATTAAATTCCCTTTAATATTCGTTTCAAAAGTTTTGCAAAGCCTTTAGAAATATGGAATCTACAAAAACCCACAAACTATAAGAGTGAACCGTCATTATCCTCGGACCGATTGAACCCAAAATTTAGTCGAATCCTTACACGAGTATACAGATCTTCAATACAAAGTTTCGTTGAAATCCGTTCAGCCGTTCGGGCGTAATCACATTAAAAACGATGCGCACATATGTACAGTTCTCGAGCGAGAATAATGCACCTGTCGATTCCTTTTGCAATTTTTGTTACCCCTACCAAAATTTGATACCGAAGGGCCATTTCCTCCAATTTCCAACCAAAAAATTACTTCTTTACAGAGTTTTATTCCGACTTTTTCGCGTCCAGCCTTCGATTTCACAAAACAATAGTTTCCTTCCTCGCAGGTCGTGGAGCAAAAAACATATTCTCCGCGGCGAGTTTTAGCATCGATCGAAGTCGCGCAGTTCGTACCTAATCGTTTCGTTCCCCGTGAGGACTTAAACGAGTGAAAAGGTTCTCGAACCGCCGGGGGTGGCGCGCATCGCCCTCTCCCTTCCCTCCCGCCCTCCGCCACCCCTCCCGAGCGTGAAAAACTTCTAAATCCAGCGGGAAGAAAGCCCGTCGTGGAAACGAAAGCGAACCGAGAGGGAAGATTGATTACCCACGGACTGGGACGCGTGGGACAAGGACAGCGCGATCGGAGGAACCGCGCAATGAAGAAGGACGCAGCGAGAAGGACGAGAGGGGAAGGTGGAAGAAGGATGAACGAAGGAAGACGCGGAGCGAGGGAGGGAGCTGGAAAAATATAACCTGTTGGACCGCAAAAGAGGGAGAGAGGAGCGCAGGCGCGATAGTGACAGACGATTCAGTGAACGGACGGAGGAAAAGGAAAGAAAGTAGGAGAGAACGAGGACGGAGATAGTCGGAGGCAGAGAGGGACATCCCCGTTGGTTCGGGATAGAGGAGGGCGCCACGAGCGCAACAAGGACGGAGGAGGACACCGGGAGGAGGGAGAAGGACGCGGACGTCCCGAACCTGCCTTAATTCCAACTTGACATTCGCGGTTCAATTCTGATCGGATCGATCTAACTAGCGCCGCAGCGGACAAACCGGCCACCGGTATTTACTGTTTCTCTATCGCCATCTTTTGTTCTCCCACGCGCGCGAAATTCGGTCGTGTTTATCGAATCTGATCCAAGTTTGAACAATCGGAGTACTTTCTTGACCTCTATTCGATACACTGTTGTTTTTTGTGTATCGTGAAAGTGTGTCGATGTTGTTACAGACTTCTAGGCTGCGGATTTTATGCATTTATTAGACAATTTAATGTAAGAAATATATTACTTATACACTCACGAAATATTAATATCGTTACATTAATTAATAGAATATATTTTACCTATAAATTATGTACATTTCTTGTGTTTTTCATATTAGTGTACACCATAACATCCGCAGTCCAGTTATAACTAAGTAAAAGTAGTTTTTCATGAAAAATTTCATTTTTCTGTTTATAAACACTTTTTAGGAAACCCCATAGATAATGATTATCAATTTAAAAACATTTATTACGTTTTGTTTCCAACATTACTCCAAAACATTCCACGAGATGAAACTTAACCGGACTTGATTAAAAATAAATCGAGATAAGAATTATCATCTAACTATTCGCAACCCTCAATTTGTCCCCAATTTGTCCAATTTTATTTGAATAAAATAAATTCAGTTCCGTTATTGATAAAAAGGGACAGCGGAATTTTCGAATCGATCGTTGTCCCGCCGTCAAAGAGTAACGAGATGTTATATGGCATTCGGAGTCAAATGGAAACAGTATCGCAGGGATTAATTTATGTAACTGACCGATCGATGAGTTAATGAAGTGCAGCAGGTTGAATTTCCAGGGGCCTGCGTAGCGATCAGTTTCGACAAATTTTATTTGATTCCTGTTCGCCAGCGCGAACTGAAGTACTTTCGTGTAAAATGATTCTTTTATACGTAAATTCTACCACGGTTGATTATTATATTATTTTGTTATATTATATAACAAAAATTTTCTTCTAGAAAAATTCTTTATCAAAAGATAACGACGAAAAAGTTATTTTACCTCCGTTCAATTTCTAATTTTCGATTCAATATTCCATTGCAAAAAAAAATCAAATTTGGACATTGAGGGAGTATCATTACCGTAGAGAAATACAAACGATAAATGATACGTCCCGTTGGAATTCGATTGATTAAAAACGGACCGATTAAATTGCAGGTATTTTATTTTTAATTTAAAAAAAAAAAAATGACAAACCCAAGGGCGATCACAGCCGAAAATCGGAAACAAATAAACCGAATAATAAATTCCAGATGAAAAAAAAATTGTTTGGAAAAACGGGATTTCCAATGGTCGTTACGTTTCGATTACGCGTGTCCTCGTTTCTATGAATTTTTCTCTCGAAACAATTCCCCCGTAGCCCGCGATCAAAACATATGCAATTAATCGCAGATTTTAACGACGTTCCGAACCGTCACCCTACCGGCGCGGCCGCCCCCAAAATTACATTTCCACGTCAATTAGTCTCAACGCGAGTAATTAGAATACATATATCCACGGGGCGAATCGAATGTATGCAAATATAATAACAAAATTAGGTACGGTCGCAATCGACACACTTTTAACGCGTGTGTAACTTGAATCGCCCCAAATGCTAATGAAAAAACAACGAGCACGAATGTGGATCAATTATTATGTGCGTAATTCAAACATTACTTGCTTGCCTCCCGTTACTTTATTTATCGGGCAAAAAATAAATATGTTTATTCCCCTTTCGCACTAAATTCAGACGGGAATAATATATTTTTTGCTGGGATTAACGGTGAAGTGTTATTACGGCAGTGACGTAATCGATAATCAGAGGAAAAATATTGCGTAGAATTAAAAATATAATTAAAAATAAAATTATTAAAGTTAATATTATATAATTATAGTTTAGTATTTCTATTAAAACCGTTGATATTTATGTTAAATATTGGTTTTAAAAAAACGTGGAGATGTGTTATGGAGGATTTTCGATGAAGCACGTGCTCGACCATGCTCCCTGGAAACGCGATCCGCGGATTATCTTTCGCGAAAGATATACAGGCCTAATCTGACTGCAAAAAAGAAAAAGTCCAGCGATAAGTCCGTGCCGACAAGTTCGTCATCGAACATCGTCAATTTCCACGATCTAATCAGCGGCTAGTTTTCAAGAAAACAAACTTTCATAAACGTTTATATAACTTTCTAAATGGAAAAGAAAAAGAAGACTACATTCGTGTCCACAAGACGAGGATTCGAATCATTCTGAATCGAGACAGTTAATAATATTCCATTAAGCGTTCTCATATCTCAGCAATAATTGAGTATTTCTACTTAAATTTCAAATCTGATTTACAATATTGCCACTCTTAAATATTACAGACAAGATCATTTAAAATCGACTTTTGAATTAACGCTAGATTAGCGCGTAAATACTACTATAATAAACACCTCTCAATTAAAATCTAGCAGACTTGATTTGATCCCCGGATCGATGGTGGCTGTTACTTTTTAAAAATGAAGCAGATAACACGCGCGAATCTGGTAGTTTGAAAAACAAAAATCAGGAATAACGACGCAGCCGGTGGTTAATGAGTCAATGCGCGTTAAGTGTCGCCCTGGCAACTTTTCCGCGTGTCCCCGGGACAAAATTCGCGCAACTCTTTCAATTAAAACTTTCGCGCGCGGTTCATCTTCCCCTCCGCCCTGAAAACGCTCGCAGAGGTCGGGGAGGGGGAGAAAAAATATTAGAGTGCGACGGAATAATGAGTTCCGCGGTACGAGTGGCTCGCGGGCGAAAAAAAACTCGACTCCAATCGGATTTTCCCGTCCGTTGTGAAAATTACTCGCCCTTCGGTGCTCTGTTTATCGCGTCACGGTTTACGATCGCGCTCCTCGGCGTGCCTGCCAGGATTTCACGCACTTTGTTTGGGGGAAAACAAAACGACAACCTTGAAACGAGAACGAATATGTACCGATGATAATTGAATCGCGTCTCAAAATTTATACAGTAATTAATCAGCAATGGGTATATACCTTCTTGTGATTTTTCTTTTTAACAAATGTTTAATATTTGTTTGATAATTGCATAATCCAAAAATATGGTCTAATTTTGGGTAGATTTTGTAAAGACGAAAAATAAAAATGAAGAAAAATGGGTTGAACATGGATATGATACATATTTTGTACATTTCGTTTTTGGAGTAATGAACTGAGTATGACTCCAAAAATGTTTCACATGAATAATGTACTTTTGGAGTAATGTACTGAGTACGACTCCAAAAATGTTTTATATGAATAATGCAATTTTGGAATAATATACCGAGTGTGACTCAAAAAATTTGTTACATGAATAATATAATTTTGGAGTAATGTACCGAGTGTGACTCAAAAATGTTTCACATGAATAATGTAATTTTGGAGTAATGTACTGAGTACGACTCCAAAAATGTGTTACACGTATATCATAGTTTTAGACGTCCATATGTGCATGCATGCTATTAATTACATAATTCTGAATTATTTTTCTATAAACGATCTATAATTATATGAATTGGCTGTGGATTCGTCAAATGCTACCGGATGGTTTAGTCAGCATCGAAAACGGAGTAATCGTCGCAATTAAAATAATTACACCTCGGGTGCTTTTCGTACAGGCTTTTGAATTTTCTTCTGACTTTATTTAACGAGTGCGAACCGAATGAAAAGGACTACGCACGGCTCGGTGTTAAACTCTGACACACGGTAAATTTTGTACCATGGCATCGACGTCTGATTTACGGGACCCTCGGCGCGGAAAAAGTGCGATCACGTGGTGATACGGTGGCAATCGGTCGACTCACCTTGTGGTGCTGCATGATGGCAGTGGCCTTTCGCTTGGCGGACATATTCAGTCCCGACGCGCGTGTCTTTCTTCTCCTCGTGGAGCGGCAATCGTATCTCTGTCTCTTTCCTCCTCCGTCTCTGTCTCTCTCGTTGGGGGTTTCCCTTGCTGGCGCGCCACCCGCACTCCCGAAACTGTCGTCGATCGCGAAAGAGTCCTATTATATCGTACTACGATTCTATTATTGTTCCGTCCTCGTTTTCTCGTCGCGGTTCTCGTTCCTCACACCACGTTATGATAACGCGAACGGGAGAGAGCAAGAGACGTCTCGAATTCGTCTCGATAGCACGTTTCACCCACGAACTTTCTCAGAGTTCTCAGTTCTAGTCCTCTCTCTGTCCGATCGCCGTGCTCCGTCTCGTTCTGGCTTCGACGCGTACACACAACGCGCACTCTATCCTTGTCTGGCGCACCGCCCGCGAACTTTAAGCTCGCGCACAACAACACCACGCAGCAGCGCCGCGAACCGCCGCGATAAAATTCCCGCAGTCCCCGCAGGTGTCGACGTTAGACTCGCACGGCTCCAAACTGCCCGTAAAAAACTGTCCCGGTACACCACGGAATATCTCTGTTCTCTACACAGTCCATCCAGTTGGAGCAACACTGGGATCGCGATCAGCTGGCCGATAGAAACGCTCGAGCATCACACTGCTCCGAAACGGTTCCGCGGAAAAAAACTGTTTTTGACTAAGGACGATCTCGATTCCCAGAGAGGATACGTCACACACTCACACGAGGGATTCCCCGTGCACACCGGCCGCAGAAGTAAACAAGAGAAGTCCGTGCTCCGTTTCGCAACGGTCGGGTTTCCTCGTGTGTATGTCGCGTGTCCGCGCACTCCGGGGATTTTTTCGGAGCCTAGATCACGATCGTTAACGTAAATAATCGACGATCAGTGCACGCCGAGGAAACATGGAAACAACGCGACGTTCCCCGTATCTACTGCGGGAGTTGAAAAAGAGCGCCACGCTCGTAAACGAGATCATGAAACGTCCTCACATCACGAGCGCTCACGGCAAACTGGCGACTGGCGACGCGGTGGCGACCCCCCTCCCCACGGCCACCTCGCCCTTTCCACTACTCTCCTCACCGCCTCCGCGCCGCTCCCCTGTAGCACTCGACTCCCCCACGTCTCCTCACCCTAACCACGCCAACCTCACTCCACGGCTCTCCCGTACCTCGCTCTCCCCCTATTCTCTCTCGCTCACACTCTCACTCTCTCTCTCGCTACGCCAGTTCCCCACTCTCCCCCCTTCCTCCGACCCTCGATCCCTAACACAGCGTCTCTGTCTCTCCTTCACGCCGCGCCCTGCTATGACCCGCGCCGCTCTCGCTCCCCAACGGTCCTCCTCGAACACGTCAACCCTCTCTCCCTCGCACCCTTGTTCCGTACATCTCGCTCCGACTCCACCGGTTATACCGCTCCCTCCCCCCCCCCACCGTCCCCCCCTGTTTTTCTTTCTGCTGTTCCCCCCGCCCCCGCCCCGTTCCCTCCTCGCCCCCCCCCCCCCCCCCCCCGGCCTCCACGGAGGCGACAGCGGAGGCGGTAAGGTAGGGTCTGTCACCATCAGAACACAGAAGAGGCCGCCGGACGGGTAACTCCAAGGGAAAGCAGGGATTGAAAGGGGCGCAAGGGGCCGCACACGGGCATCCATAGGGCTTTCGGTGTGACGAGGGGCGGAGGGAGGGGGAAGGGAGTAGTACCTTTGGCTGGGAGAGACGGGTCGTGGGGGGACAGCGGGAGCAGCGAGGGGGCAAGGGACGCGGGTACTCATCGGCCGAAGGGGCTTCTACGGGTGTGTTAGGCTTGTGCTTAGGAGGGTATGTGTACCGCTCGTCTCTCTGCACGGACACGGCCGCGTTCGTGTGTGATACGTGGACGTACACCGGGATCCGTGGTCTCTGTTGCTTGCCATCTATCTGTACGCCCATCTTTGTCCCCTGCTCTCTCCCTGGCACACTGGTGTGTGCGATATCGATGCGTTCTGCTCGTGTACAACGCGGATCGCACACGCGTCCCGATGATGACGAGTCATTCGACCAGCGGACTTCGAATACGACGAGTCTTTAATGGTCAGTCTTTGGCGTTATTAGCTGGAGGTAACGGCGACTGACTCGACCACCTGCGGGCTCGATAAGGGAGGACACCGATATGGGTGTCCAGGTTAGCCTCGACTTTGGCAACGCCGCGAGAGTGAACTGAGGGTGAAGAAGCTCACAATGGAGACTTTGTGGGTTCTTGGTAAAGGGGGGCTGGCTATCTGCGCACCAAAGGAAGATACGGTTCCTAGGAGCGGACTTATGAGAAATCAACCAAGGGATGTGATAGCAATGTGGGAAGTTTCGGGTCTTTTTCAGCCCATGGCACAAATGAATCATTGGATGATGGATGGCTTTAACGCGTCACAGTCAATGGCCAACATGCGGACCACAACACAATACCATATGATAGGGCTCTGAGAGGCCAGACAGTGACCGCGTTTAGATTATCTTATCACTCAAGCTGAGATCAATAGTGATTACTCTAAATATTCTAGAGAGAGATGAGGGAGGGAATCACGTACTAACCTCTGATGTCATTCTTAAGCTTTCAAAGCAGCAATCACGTACCCTGATTAAAACACTGTAATTCTATAGTGAACCATCATAAGACGCACTTCGCGAAGTATTCGAAATTAGAATACTCGGAATTTATTCCTGATTGGTTTAGAAGCTTAGAAAAACAATTGATGTCGAAGTCTAAAGGGTCTTCTGTCTTCAATTGCTCCAACTGAAGTTAAATTTGATTAGCTGGGAAATCAGATCCCGCCCAGCTTATATTTAGCGAGTCGCACTCGAATCGATTTTGATCCATTTTCAGCACCATCGACCGACATTCCGCGCGCATTTCCAGAAATTTCCAGCGAGAAGGGAGGGTTCGTCGGCGTACTCGCGTTTCGCTGGCGGACGGAACGAAGGCAGTCGAATTAATGCCCGTCTCTTCATCGGTAATCAGATTAAACGGTGTCTGCGGTTTTTAAACGGTGCTCATTAGCCGTCGAATTGAAAAGTCGCGCGAGCGAATGGAACGAAAATAAACCCGCGTCCCCTCGACGCCGAGATTGTTTCTAATTCCTTCGCGTCGATACGGAGGGGGTGAGCCACCCTTATCGGCCTGGCGTACGCGATAACGATCTAAGCAACAGTTTGCCGCGGGGGTGGAAAACTTCGGGACACGGGGAGGCATAAAAAAGGTCGAAACTTTCAGGCGAAAGTGCAATTCCCCGTCTTCCATTCCGACTCCCTTCGGCGCGGCGGTATCGATGACACTCTCGGTCACCGTGTGCGAAGATTTCGCGCGCTTTGTACTTTTTATTCCCCGCTCCAACTCGCTGTGTTTGCCCAAGGAGTGCAAGAAATCAAGTTCAGTCTTCTTAACACGATTTTCGTTGTCGAATATTCTGCCTGAAGTATCTTGGGGCTTGGATTGGATTTCAATTGTTTCTTTCTTGAGGGTACCGCTAAGGACGAAATATATTTATATACAATAGAACAATTTTGAAAATGTAAGTGCTTGTTTTACAGTTAGCACAAGCCTATAACAAGATAGTGTTACGATGTAAGAAAGAATGGACCTCTCAAAGTTAATATATTGGAATGCCCAATCCACTAAGTCAAACTGCTGACAACACCCTATAAGAACTGAGGAGTGGGGTGGAAGGAGTCCCCTTCCGTCACGTTTTTTACGAATCGTTTGAGCCGGATGTACAACGTCATGGAACCCCTACGAAAAACTTGATAGAGGATCCACGTTCAGGCTCGATTGCGCAATTCTCGGGTGCAGTCAAGCAAGTAGGCAACAAGATAGTTACATCGGCGCGACATAATATATTCTAAACGGTGCGAATACACTGGATTGTATTTCTATCTTTCTCAAGTATACATTTATGACTCCGATTATTCACCTTAATTTATATTATCACCGAATCTTTGAACTTGTTTTGGAGCACACAAAGTACGAATATCTCACTTTGTGTGCTCCAAAATAAAAATGTGCACAATAATAAAAATGTTCTATTTGCCAAAATTGCTTGTTTTATTTAAAATAACGATTTTAGCTGAACTATGCGTCTATTGTTTTGGGGTGGTATTTTTTTCGGAGATTCATCCAGCTATCTAGCTATTCTTTTATTTATCCCGTGTTCGGTTTGACGTTCTCCGTGACGACGTATTCCAAATCCGCCGGATTTCGGTTTCGTTCCGTCGTATTAAGAAGCTGCGCAACGAGACGGTCAGGCAGCGCGCCAAATGATCTTCCTTAACGCGCAAAACGCCGCGAGCACCGCCACCAGAAACGCGTATATCCGCGATCGCGCGGCGAGATCAGCGCAACGTGTCATCCCACGAGGGAACAAAGACCACTCGACCCGCCGTGCACCCCCCGCGCGCATTCAGAAGCGTCGAACTGCGCCAGCCACCCAACCCCCCTCGATCCCGAACAAAAAACGACGTTCCCGTTCGTGTATGAAAGCGGTCGAATTAAATCTATAATACCCGATTCATGCCCCCCCCCCCCAACCCCCCGCGTACGCGTCCCGTTTTCCGATGGGACCATAATGCACCGGCCCAGGCTGACGTTCGGTCAGCTCTCTGGGCACCTAATACTCCAGGCACCTATACCTATACCTTGTATGTACAGAGAATGATATTGCCGGAGTAAATTTCTTATCTAGATGAAAATTTCAAATGTTGAACGAAAGTTAAATAAATTTTTTTGGGACGGAGATCGTTTGAATTGTAAAATAGGAATGTCAAAGCTGAGTGATTTATGAGATCAGTAACAAAATTTTTGTCGATATTTTGTTCAGGTGTCAGTTGTGATGTCATTGTGGATTCTCAGGAAATAGATAGATCATGATTTATATTATCATTCCAAGTTCTTTTACATCCAGCGTATTTGAAAAATTCCAACCCTTCTAAAACGAACAATTATCGCGCGATTCCACAAACTCCACGTGCTCGTTCCAAAGGACCACCAGAACCCAACAAGTCTCCGATGGGCGATATACTTCTAAACGATAAACTACGGTCACGCTCGTCCCGATTCCACGTACGGCCAACCCATCGGCGTACTAGTGGCAAGAATCAATGGACCACGTTGCACACCGGATCCATTTGCGCTCCTATCGACGCGAGATACGCGCGTTTCGCGCAACGCACACCTGGACACACGGACCAGTGTGTCTGCTCACTTGTATACACAGTGTGTCATCTCACGAGCGAACAAAGTCCACTCGGCATTAGACACCCTCGGTTTCTGAAGCCTTGGGCGGCAGTCCCCTACCCTTTGCCGGCACCCTTACGTCTCCTCTCCCCCCCCCTCCCACCCTCCCCATGTCCGCGACCCTCCTGCCCCGCCTAGCCCGCCACCTTCATCGTCTTCACCCCCCTCGTGTCTTCTCGCTCCGGCAGTCGGTTTCATCCTTCGTCTACGCTTCTCGTTCCCTAGAGCAGCCCCTGCCTGCCAGTTCCTCGCTCTCCCCCTCCTCGACACTTTGCCCCGCCGCAGTCGGCCCTGCGGCTCCTCGCAGTCGACCCCTTCCCTCCCCCCGCCGAGCACCGCTTCGGTCGTCCGCGCGCTGCTCCCTCACAAAAAACCCGAGTCCAGTGTGGGCGCAACGGGGGACGGGTGGATTCTCCCTTTGCCTCCTTTTACCCTCTTCCCATCGTATATACGTTTCTCCTTTGCCTCTCCCCCCTGCTCCTCCCTCATCACCCCCCGTCGCCCCCCCTCGTCGACCACTTTCTGTCCCTCTTCTCGAGCCAAGTCTCATCGCGCTATGCCTTAGTCCGATCGTTCTCTCTTGGCTCTCTTTTCCGCTACCTCCGTCTCGCTCCCTTCTCAGCATCGTCTTCGTCGCCACTCAGGGAGCTCCGAGCGCTCAGTCTCAGTCCCAGTCCCCTCTCTGTCCGCCTGTCTTTCTTCCCCTTTGTGCGGTGCCTGTCTTCCCAGTCTCCGGGGTAGTGACTCTCAACCTACGTCAGTCGA
This sequence comes from Hylaeus anthracinus, assembly GCF_026225885.1. NCBI lineage: Eukaryota > Metazoa > Arthropoda > Insecta > Hymenoptera > Colletidae > Hylaeus > Hylaeus anthracinus. The sequence continues at coordinate 2,214,513 of NW_026534838.1, forward strand.
TGACTTTGACACGTTGTTCTTCGGAGAGTTTGGCTTCCTCTTGCGGGAGAATGTTCTGGGTTACGGTGACGAGGCGGCGCTATAGCGATGTCCAACGTTCGTCAGGTTCCGCCGCGCGGCGGGGTGTTCCCGTTGAAATGTTGGCCACGGCTGTTTTTGCGATTTCGTTTTGTTCTGCTTTGTTTCGTCCTGTTTTATTTAATGGCTTTATTCGCTGTAACGAAGCGGGCCGCGAGAGAAAGATAAGTAAGGATAGAGAATTCATGGAGCAACGGTCATACCGTGGAGGATGGACGAGGATCAGCGGCACCTGTTTTATGAGCTAACCCTTAATCATGTGTTTCGAAGATAATCTATTGATTTATGCAGTTGTTATGCTCAGGTAAGCCTAGCAACTGGGTCAAGCTTTTTTATTTGTTCGATTCTTTGATATTTCATTGATGGGTAGATGAAAAGGAATTTGAAAAATTCGGTTTGGTTAGGAAGTGTTTTTTAAAATAGCAAAACGTGCCTTGCTAATTATATCATTTATTCTTTCGAATAAACTTAGTCTGCACCATCTAATAACCCAAATCTAGTCTACCTTCCTGTCGCCTATTCTCTTTTGAACATTTCTTTGAGTATTACGTAACAAATAATCCTCCGATACCTGAATCAATATACATGTATACACTATGTATATGTGTATATGTATATTGACTATAACAGGAAAATATTCATACGTGAAAATTGTTCACACAAATAAATATTGTTTTGTTTAATTACTTTATAACGGAAGACTATGGTGAAGCACACATACGTACGCCATTGATATCAAATCGAAGAAAGGTATACCAGGCCCTTTGAACTCTAGCCTCTAACAATATTAAAAACCTTTATTCTTAAGTTATTTCTTGTTGCTGAAGTTTAATGCAACACCATAGAGGGTTTAATCCATGCTACTGGCGCCACTAGTGAGTGCGCGACTAACTATGACGCCAGTAGCACGGATTAAACCCTCTATGGTGTTGCATTAAACATCAGCAACAAGAAATAACTTAAGAGTAATTAGCGCAAGGTCCGCGCGCAGCGCTCGAGAGTACCAATACCCTAAAGCCTATAACCTCATAGATCCTAAAACCGTTTATTTCTACAACGCAACTCGATCAGGAACACTCTAATAACCACTGTGAGTCTTTGTTATACAATTACTTGTATTCTCCTATAACTATACTCCCCAGCAGTTTATCGTTTACCTTGGTTTATTGATTCTTATCGAAGTTTACTGTAGCACCACCAGGGGTCTAACTCGCCGACTGGTAGCCACAGCTTCCTATCAAGGTACGTATCGATCAAAGGTATCGACGATATTTTGTAACGGTACCCGCGTGTCGGATGATCCAACACCGGTTTAAACGCATTAGCCGCGCCGTTAAGACGAATCGGGGCTTAATCGCATAATCCCATTACGATCGGCCAAGAATCGGGCCCAGTCCGCGCGTTTCGCGCTCGTAAAAGCCAATGCGTTGGTAAATTATCGTCCCCCGTGTTGGCGCTCGCATGCGATGCAACGTTCTCAGTCTCGAGCCAACCACTCCCTCCGCCTCTTATTACCTTGTTCCATTTACGCGGGCAAAAATGAGATACGCGATTACTTTCGATGGCTGTTTTGCGCCGCTGATGCGATCTACGAGCCGTGCTTAACCGTTATGTCATGTGGCCAGCTTTTAATGACATCCTTTTCATCCGGCGTCTCGCGGCGCGTCAACGGCGAGTGAACAAACAAGTAGAAACCAAATATAAATAGGTTAACGCCACCACCTTTGGGCATGTTCATTTGTAACTTGGTGTTTCGTGTTTTTTGTTGTTGTTTTGTTTTGGAGTACATTTGTGGGGACGCTTTATAGTGGAGCATAATCGTTATTTTATTTTTTACAGACTGTTTAAGAAGAGGATTTAGGTTGCAGTACATTTAAAACGACAGTATACTAGAACACTCCTCCGTTAAACGTGATGCGTTAACTCAGTACCTGGTCCATTTTCAAGTGAATCCTCAGACGCGACTTAAAAGTGGAGTGTACCGAAGAAGAAAAATTCTCCTTTTTCTAATGGTGGCAAACAATACCAAACGCGCCACGTCGCTAATGACAGTGACGCAATAATTCCTCAGTGTCCCCCGAAGACATATGGAATTATGAAGGCACTCCTAGAGGAGTCGAGCCGCGATTCCGATGATCCTCGAGTAAGATCGAGCGCGCGCTAACGGAACCAAGGGAAAAGGGGAAAGAAACGAAGGGGACAAAAGGAGCAAACAAGGCACAAAAGCCGCGCATAAAATCAGCGAGGAAAGAGTGCTTCGTGAGTTGAAAGTCATCTCGCCGCGGCGCGCGGTCATGAAAGCTGCGGATCCTGTTCTAGCACTATTAAAAGAAGCCTCTCACCCCCGAGAGAGGTAAGACAAGGGGGACAGAGACGACCGAAGCCCTGGCTTGGCCGTCGTCTTTGCACGTGCGATGGAGACGGAACGGCCTCGGTGAGCCTTCCTCGGGTATTAACGCCGGGGAATACATTAGGAGGAGAGCCGCAGTGCCGAGGAGGCGGCAACGTGGCCACCATATGTGATGCCAGAGCTGAAGTTTCTTTCTCGGCTGTAGCTGGACATATATCTGAGCCCTGTGCCGCGTCCCGCATAAGAGAGAGACTTGCGCCGCGCAGGCGATGCTTCTGCCGTTGGATCGGTCTGCGTCATACCTGTCCGGCGAGATATGGCCGTGTTGCTTTATGGTTTTTGAAAGTAACCGTTGAGGAATTTTAGCCACGGGGACGTCCTCGGTGTGCCGATGGGACCGCATGGAAAAGTTTCGGAGTACGAGGGTGGCTCTGGGAACGGTTTTGTCGGATCTGCTGTGGTCGTAGATTGGACCCCTGATACATGCGGTTTGGATATTCTCTTGGCTTTTTTGTGAACGTTCCACAATGTTTCTGACAATGTCCTACCCTTGTTTCGGTTGTGTTCCAAATGGATAATTAATAAATCGTTGAATCTGAGGATTTTGGAGCAACTTTCTCCAAGCACCATCTTAACACACAAAAATGGCACGAATCCCTATATACCCGTTTGGTTTTGTAAGAAACTTTTTTGTTTAATAGAGCGCCGTCGACAACCGTTGACGAACAATCGCTCGGCGGATTTTGTGCCACTCAGTCGTTCCGAATAAAGTCATTTTTTAATCGAGATTCGTGTTAATCTATATCCATCCTGAAATCCTCTCACAGTTTCTGAAAGTTTTCCAACTGCTTTCAGCCACAAGGCACGAAATTCCGTGGTTTACACGAACGCGTATCTGATCCAACGTGTAATTCGACGCGAGAGACAATCGAAAGCGTGGTGAATTCGTCGCCACCGTCGTCCGATTCATTCTTCGTCCTCAGTTCAGCGAGGAAACGTCTAAAGTTGTCCACTAGCCGAAGACACGTTAGGCAAACAAGAGAACAAGTTGCTCATTGTTCTCAATTAGGTATCGAGCGAATCAGCGCGCAACCGGATAGATCTGGATCCGTGTGGACAGTGATTCCAGGGATGATTGCCTAAACGAAGGCGTTTCGGTGATCGGATGCATGACGTGTACCGCAATTGCTAGCTTTTACTCGCTACGCGGGGTCAAACGTGATCGCTCACCTAGCTGACAGGTCATCTTTCAAGTTATTTCACTTCTGAACTTCATTTGAAGTCTGAACAAATTTGTACAATAAATAAATATTATATAACAAATAGAAGATAATTTTCGTTGGTCTCTCGTATACTCATAAATATAATAGATTGCGGATTTTTATGCATTTACAGAAAATCTGAACGTGCAAGAAAATATAGAATGGACACAGTAGCCAATAATATAAAAAATATTGAAAGTAAAGTTATAATACTACATATTATAATACTTGCGGAGTAAAATAAATTCCTATTTAAGTTCAGTTTTTGTAGGTACGTTTGCAAAGATTTTATTTTGCATAAAGATGGCACACCCAAAATCTGGAAACTGAATAAAAATTCGTGAATTCACAATATTTCACATTAGAAACTATTTATTTTTCAATTTTCGATTCTCCATTTCTCCAAGGTTACAACAATAATTTATATGTCAATGGAAGAATTGATTAAACTATAATTCGATCAAAAACTGAATATTATTAAGCTAATTTATCGCAGCTATCATCAGACAATAGTATCGAACATAATTATTTTTATGATTAATACCTCGAAACATGATCATTAATTACATTACGTTGCGTTCGCTGGCTCGTTGGTATTGCTCATTAACGAGATCATCAATACTATTTCGAAAAACTGTGGTATCATTACGAACATGAACGGAAGAGTCCAAAGATATATGTTGGTAATATTAATGAACAATTAGGCGGTTCTGCGATTTGATAGTTACAATGTGATTATTATATATACTATTCCCTTTGTTACACACTTTTGTAAATAATAAACACAGGTTCTCTAAATTGGCAGCTATGACCAATTCATACAAATAAATACTTCACAAAATGTGTAAACAAACTACAAATTTCTTTACTCGATGCCTAAGAAAATTGTAGTCCGTATGTTTAACAATCACGTAGATAAAAATTCTTTCGTGAAGACAATATTTACCATAAAAAAATTGGTGCAAACTTCGAGGTTCTACATTTTTCAAATACTTTCAAACCCAGGAAGATGGTGACTTAAACACCCCCCATTTTCGCATTAACTTCAAGATATTACAATTCAAACATCTGTTATTCCTGCCATCGTGCGATCGATTCGGCGTGGAGTACTATACAATTTCGATGGAACGGTTTTTCCTTCAAATTTACTAGAACCGGCAAAGCAACAGCGGTTCCACGCGCGTAATTCAGCGCGGAGGAGTTGGACTGGCTTTCGACTGCTTCTTTTTAGCCAGGACGCCGAGTGTATCTCCACTGGGGAATCCAGCTTATCGTGAAACGTCGCCTCGCTTTGCTCACCCAGCGCAGAGGGGGACGCGAAACACGCTGGCGTCCTGTATGACACGCGTGTTCTCGCGTGCGTGCAATACGGGGGTTGCGTGCTCGTGTGTGTACCACCCACATAAAGCCAGTCGCTGGAGGTTCGACTTCCCTTTAACACAGCCAGCCGAGCAATGGGCACGTCCGCGCACACGAGTGCGTTGCAGTGCATGGTGCACCGCGGTGCATCCAGAGCTGCACCTAGAATGCACTTCGTGGACCAGCATAAATGGTTTAGTTGCAACGTTCAATTGCTAGGGATTGGACCGCGTGGGATGTGCCATCGAGGTCCAATGAAGGATGCTCGAATCCTTACACGAATACAAAGATGTTCTTAGCTAAAATGGATTGTTTATCAATTTTTATTTTATTCTAAAATATTTGGAGCTTCTGTTTTTCTTTAAGTAGGTAAAGGATGGTCTGCGTTGCAGGATTTATTTGTGATTTTATATTAATATTAATCAATTGTATAAAAGCATTTAAAAGTAAACTACAGTGCAGTACTTGCAGCAGAAATATCTACTTGAAATATTCAGTCGCCATCGCGAGACTTGTGCCAGTTTCGGTAATTTCGAAAACGTGGTAATCCCACAGCCAGACGGGCATTGATTCGACGAATTCTGACAGATTACATCAGTACTGGCCTTATTAATGCCGTCGTAAATGCTGGTCCTGACAGATTTACGAACGGCAAGGCGGCCCTTCGCGCGTGCAATCGTTTATGGTGGTCCGTGAAGTGCATTCTCTGCGCAGCCTGGGATGCACCACGCTGCGGTGCGTCGTTAAACGCACGATGTAACACACGTGCGTGTACCGCGTCGGGTGGAAAGGCTGCCTAGATCATTCTGCGTTAAGGTATGCTGTTGCATGTGACCACTCGAGTGAACCTCATTATCGTGATTACCCTTATCGCGGGTTTCGTAATTCCAGGTTCTCGCTGGCTGAAAAAATAAATTATTATATCGAACATAAAATTTACTCTTTCAGCCGTGGAACGTTTATTATCTGTAACGATTACAAGCCTGGAGTGCGACTCATTTGATAACATAATCTGCAAGTGTTGAAGGATGAAATAATAGTGGGTGCATGAATTTTATTTTCTTCTTGATACGAAATGAAGAAGTGAAGCAAATGAAAAATCAAGATATCGAAGATCTATTTGTATAATTATTAGATATAGTAAATGTAGCATAACGTGGACGAAGTATAAAGGGAACTAAGTGACTAAGTAGGTAATGTAGATAAGTGGTTGTCCCAGAAAATTCGAAGGGCGAGTAAAAACGGACTTCCAAATTTCTTCTGTCCTATCTTACACCCTGCTGCCTTAAAATTTCACTCATTTATGTGTGCCAGACACGAAAAGCTACCCTAGGGACGATAGAACGACATTCCTGATGACTCTACACCGCTGAGAGGCAAGTTACTTCGGTGCTCCAGGAAAAGTGGCGGGAAGACAAGTGTCTTCGAGGCAGCCCCACTGTCGACACGGAACCACCGAGTTCTACCGCACTGCGCAAGGCCTGGAAAGTATGCACGCTCCACTTTCGAGGCACATTTACATTTCTGAACATCTTGTTACTGATCAAGGGAATCCCCATAGTCTCAAAACTTCTCCAGAAGAATCACGATGCGCACTGTATGAGTGCGCAGCGCCCCGTGGGAAGGCGAGGTGTAATAGGAGAGGCCCAACCCGTAGGCTGCACTGTCGCACACGTCAGCGAGCTAGATCGAATGCTCAGCCTGTGACAGAATTTGGTCGAAATGGGGATGGGATTGAGGGAGTGGAGGTCTAGGATTTTCTCTAGTGTCCATTCCATGGAGGTCTAGGGTATTTTCTGTTCCTATGCCATGGAAGATTATGGCTCCCTCTATCTTTATGATATGGAGGCTCCTGCCATTTCTGTACTCTTCATTCTATAGAGGTCTAGGCTATTCTTTATCCCTGTGCCATAGAGGCCTAGGCCTCTCTTTACTTTCTACTCTATGTAGCCCTAAGCTACTCTCTATCCCTGTGCCATGGCGGCCTAGGCCTCTCTATATCCCCTTGCCATGGAGGTCTAGGATTCTCTCTAGTATCCATACCATGGAGAGTGTCCTCTATCCTTATTCCATGGAAGCTTATGGCTCTCTCTATCTCTATGCTATGGAGGCCCCTGCAATTTCTGTACTCTCCATTCTATGGAGGCCTAGGCTATTCTCTATCCCTATGCCATGGAGGTCTAAGCCTCTTTACTCTCTACTCTATGTAGGCCTAAGCTACTCTCCATCCCTGTGCCATGGAGGCCTAGGCCTCTCTATATCCCCTTGCCATGGAAGCCTAGACCTCTCTATATCCCCTTGCCATGGAAGCCTAGACCTCTCTATATCCCGTTGCCATGAAGTCCTAGGCCTCCATCTATTCCACACCATGGATGCCTAGACCTCTTTACATCCTTATGCCACGAACTCCTGGACCTCTTTATATCCTTATGCCAATCCTTATATCCTAGGCCAGTTCCATTTCTAATCAACAGAGCAAACAGTTGTGGAGCATTTTATTGCCGCAATCGACGCTGTTAAACCGCGTTAAACTGCGACACAGCCCGGCGCCAAAAACACCGGCATTTCGTCGGGGGCAAAAACGGAAAAGGAAAATCGATAGCGCGCGGGAACACAGTAGCAGGGGAAGGGAAAAAGGGCACGGCGTCATCGTCGGCAAACAGCTCGCGGAAAGCTACACGGAACGGCCGCGTTCCATTTTCACCGTTCCGCTGGGCAGCTGCGAAGGCCACCGATACGCGGGCCAATATTTGACGAATTTGTATGCACGTTCACGACCGTCCATCTATGCGTCCCGCTCCGGAACGCTCTCGCGTTTCGGGGATATCCCGGATGGGGGTGTGGGAGGAACGGGGGCGGGGTGACATCACGGGGTCCAGGTCGCTACTGTTGCCAACGCGATAAAACCAATCACCGAAATAACCACGGGGCTACCTCGACCGTCCTTTCGTCGCAAAAGGGCTGGCACGGGATGTCCACTCTTGTAAAAGCTGTCCGCACCGTGGAAAGGACTGTTTTTGGTCTTGTATTGACTCTTTGTCTTTTTAAAATATTTTCGTTGGACTGCCCGTATTTTTCATTGTATTTTCCATTGTATTTTTCATTGTATTCTATGTGAGTAGTATTCACACAACGCGTGACCCAAACCGGAGACTACACTTTCTTCCATTGGCCAAGAAGCTTCTTGAATGCTCAGACTACGATGAGAACTTATTTTAAAAAAAATAAATGTGACATGGAATGTGGCATTAAGTAGGATTTTAGCTATCATATAGATCTCTGAGACTTTTATACGAATCGTAGTCTTTTCGAGAAAATGGTCAGTCAGCTCGCTCAGAGGTCGAGGACACACTAATACTAAAGCGCGTCTTCCGGTAGTCGATGACTGAGATTGCATATAGTCCATAATTACTGATCGATAACCACAGATTTTAATTAGTCAGCTGATCTGGTCAGCTGAACTAGTATATTAGAGGCTGCTCCGAACCGAGTTCAAGCGATATCTCGTGTTAGATAGGATGACACAATTATACCAATTTCGGTTTTGCACAGGTCCTCTTTTTTATACAATACCAATTCCAAATTTCAGCAAGGTTCTTCCATCCTTAACGATTTGTTTCTTCTCGTTTAAGCAACGCACGAGCGCAATCAACTCGACAATCTCGACCCACATTTTTTCTGAAAACATCATCCCCTTGAAACACGATTCCCAGTCCCCCTTGTTCCTATCCATTCGGATTCCCTTTCTCTTCTTTCGTTTGTATTCCTCCGCGTTTCAGTTTGCCGTGCGCGCGTGTTCCCGCATCCCGTGTCCTTCTTTCCAACCACCGTTCGAACCCCTTGCTTGTTCCCTGCACGCACGGGACCGGGTTGTATCTACGGCACAGAGGCATGCGTAGCTTCGAGTGCTGCGGCTCGCCAATGCCACCGCTAAAGGTTTAATTAGTGAGTCGGTTAATCGAATACGTGACTATTAGTGCGAAATCTGGGGCTTTGTCAACGTGTGAAAAAACGATGACACTTGCGCTGTGTGTTTTCGAATTGGGTCACTCGACCGCGTTGTTTACTTTCGGGTGCAATATTCCCGGATAATTTGTCAAATCTTTCCTTGTATTTCCTGCATACTTTCTGGCATTATCTAGTTTCCTTTTCTGTCATTTTGCTCGAGTAGCATTGATCCACAATTCTGGCCTTTATATTTATAATAGAAAGAATGAATAATAATTCTGTGCATTTATTTCCTTGCAATATCAACACTCAAGGGTTCAATTATCGAGATAGAAGTAGCTGAAGTTTCTGCGCATGCATCGCCGCGCGGTCAGCTGATTGGGACTCAAAATGGCGCGAGCCCCAAGTCGCGTTAGTAAATCTTGATTGCTTATATCTCAGCAACGAAGCTTCAGATCGCGAAACAATACAGAACTCTTCCATCTCTTTTCTTGCGAGGAGTAGAACTATATAAGCCCATACGAGATTTGTAAATACGTCACACTTCACTCTGCGCTTCTAACCTCAAATCCGCGTAGTTTAACTCTTCGATGGCACGTCGTTTAATTTACCCGACAGTAAATACCGGGAATGGTTTAGGAAACAGAAAAAAGGAATCCCTGCTATCGCTGGGAGGGTGAGATACGAATCACAGCGTGCCAATCCGACTCTCATTGACCGGCTTTCCTCCTCCGGGCCTCTGGTAGGTAAACCAGACTTTAAGAGAGGCTGGCACGCGCGCAACTGCGACAATTTATGCCCCCGTCCCGTTTATACGAGGCCTCGCCTCGCGCAGAGGGGAAAAAGGACCGCGTGAAAGGGTTGGGGGATTGGACGCGTCTCGGGAACGTGCTGTCTCGGCGCGTTCACCTAATGGCGAGCATAAACTCGCTCTAAAATCTTAAAATAGTCGCAACAATTTATGCGTCCTGTTGTTGCACCTTTGCCACTGTTCCCTGCGCGCCCCGCGGTGCGTCGTCGCGACTCTCGAAACGCCGGGGGGACAAGGGAACGAGGGGGGGAGACGCAGGCATTTACGCACGAGGCGTGCACCTGTATTGCGTGCAAATGTACAGGGTGGAACGTAATTCGTGAAACCTAGAATATTACTTATTCCGTTTCACCTTATTTGTCTACTACTGCGACAGCTTTCGTTGTCGCGATATATATACACTGCCACTTTTGGAGAATTTATATTAAGGGGAGTTACCCTTCATGACGATGAAAAATTCGATTTTTTTTTTACGTAATTTGCATCCTTGAAGTATTTAGAACTTATAGTAGAAAGGGTATTTTTATATCTGAGGTATTTTGAAATTTACAGCACCGGATGGGAAATAGGTAGCTGTTTTTTTCGAAACAGTATTTCTTAGATTAACCGATTCTCGTGAATTCTCCGCCACTTGAAAGGGAATTTAATTTGCTAGGGCCATCACGAAGAGATTTTTATTAAAAATTGATTTACACATTTCTTTAAGTTCGTTGAAGCAAAAAAATTCGTTTTTTTTTTGTCAAACGGCTGCCATTTTCTTATCCCGAGGGTTTTTAGAAAATGAAAAACGCTGAAGCCTCACAAATTTATTCTACGAAATTCGTTTTTGGTTTGAATAAACTAGCAGGGCTGTAAAGTGTTCCGGGCAGAGCTAACGACGTCCGTGCATTTATTTATTTGATCTGAGCTGGAGGCGCCATTTTGGACTCTTTTTTCATAACAAAAATTGAAAGATAACTTGCAATTATAGAAGAGTATATTACTTTGAAACCTGTATCAGAAAGTATTTATTCTATATTAAAAAAAAGTTCCAGAACTCATGCATCTCAAGGGTAACCGCTCTTTAAATGGATTAAATACATATGTACATGGAATTCAAAGTACATGGAGTCAAAGGTCTTAATTCTTTCAACCAGACTTTTCTTCGTTTTCCTTTTAGAAATTAATAATTATTAAACTGGGGTGGACTATACAGGGTGAGACAGCTAAACTATTACAGTAGGTACTTACCATGTATAGTGATATTTACCATTCGCTTAAATATTAATAACAATCACGATTCTGAATAAGTATTCATCGAAGATATTAATCGTGAGAAATTTTTCACTCCGATTTTCAATCAGAAATACTAGGTTGTCCCATAAGTTCCATAAGTAAGACACTTGATGCTTGAATTTTTGACATTAAAATCGGAATTGAACAATTGGTAGACAGATGGATGAAAATGATCAGAAGTTATGGCATTTATTTTGAAGAATAATTATTATTTGATTATAACATTATTATGAAATGGGTTTCACTAAGGTTGAAAGTAAGAAGCGTCAGGCTCAGAAAACAAGAGGTCCTCTCAAATCAATTATCTTCAGACTCCAATCAGTATAGATCTCCTATTTCCTGCATTTTCACATTTGCGTAATAAAGATGTCACATGAACTAAATAAAATTGCGCTCTAGCGTGTATATGGAGCGAAAAAGAAGAAACAAGTAGTTCCGAACAAGTAGGAGGTGATCCTTTAGAAACAAGTGCAACGATGTTTTGGAACAAATTGAATTCGCAGGTGGATCTGTTTCCGAGAGATTTGACTCCGAAGCGAGATGTTGAACGCGCTCGGTGTTTGGCTAGTAACAACAGAAGCGGGTTGAGTGGAGCGGAAGCCGAATTGAAAGCGGAAGAAAGGGAACGGAATACGAAAAAAAAAAGAAAAAAATAAACAGTGGATGCGTTGAAAATTGCGATGCAATCGAAAACAGTGCGATATCCTCCAGAAGAAATATCTGTGCATTACGTGGAAATGTTCAATTTCAATAGTCTTGCGATGACGTCATGGAAAACGTCATCACGGACACGTTCCAAGGTGTAGTAGTGTTTGTTTGCTCTGAATGTCAAATCAAATGCAACGCAATCGAGAGGGGAATCGATAAGACAATGAGAGACACCCTCTGCGATGCCACTTGAATCGAGGTCATTCAGAAATGAATTCATGTTTAGGCGAAATACAGGAAATTTGGGGAACCTTGCTTAACCCTTCCGGTACTAATCCAAGAAACTGAACTTGAGTGAAAATTCCAAGCATAATTGATGTAGGTTTATTTTAACCCTTAAATGTTCTAAGTTTCAAATTTGATACCGGACTTTTAAATCCACTTGCAATTTGTTTGCTTTTAATATTTGGTTGTATGTATGTTGCCATTGCATAATGTTCTTTGGAACAAAAGTTACAAAAATAAACTTCAGCTGTCAAAATTATTCAAATAATGAATACATTGATATTTTTCAACTGACTTCGAAAAGGAGGAGATTACTCAATTTGATATGGTGTTTTTTAAATTTAAGTTAGAATTTGTTAAGGGATTTGTTGCAATATCTTCTTTGCAAAAGGTTTTTAAATAAAACAAGGACAAATACATTCCAGAGGGTATTGTTTTATTAAGCCAGGTAACCAGACGCCCTCCTGCCTTGAAAGCGATTTCTGGGAAAGGCCTGTCGATGTGCTTCAATCAGTTATCTTGATCAGGACCTTTCTGCCAGGTTAAGTAATGCAACCCTCTCAATTTTTGTTTATTTTGACTGTGGAAAGGCTTTGGATTTAAAACTAGGAGCCCATCAGTCACAGTGGGATTTGTTGCACTACCTTTTTCAAAAAACTTTTAACCAGTCAGTGACAAGTATACTCGTCATAGAGAAATGGCAGTATTTCGTCCAATGACGAGTATATTCGTCAAAAAGTAAAGAATATCAGGCTTCTAAGTCTATAATACGATAATTTTACAATATTTGCTCTACCACTTACCAAACATCGTAGTTTGGTGAAATTTTGTTACTATTCTTTACACCCTTTCACGTGTTACATTCTTATCACTCCATTTTCTCTTATCGTTCTATTTTCTGACACCACCGTTAGTAACATTAACCCTTTGCACTCGAGAGGTGAGTCTCAGTCACCATTAGGTTTCAAGCATCAAATCTATCAGCAATAATATTTCTTTAGGTTTAATTTCTTTGGAACTCGAAATGTCAATAAAATGATTGTCGGTGCGGTAAAGATGACCGAGATTCTCAAATCTCGATAGCTTAGCATTCGTGGCAATAGAATGCTAAAAAAGCATCTCGAGCTGCTGGTTAATACTAACCAAAGGCCTCGAGTACAAAGGGTTAAGGCCCAATGGACCCTACAACGGCTAGGGTTTCTCGGGTTTGCCAAACCCGTACTGTAGCTACACTCAAGCATAGCTACAATCAAGCATAGCTACAGCCCCTGAACTCAAACTGACGTAGTCTCGTAAAATTTCAAACTACGATCAAAATTTGATATTAAATGATAATTACAAAATATAAAAAGAAGCACGCACACACATATATGGGTGAAATGGTGTCAGATCAAGGCCACACACGACGCCACCTACGTGCACTTGGCCGACCGATACGAAATGGCTGGGCAGAGAGGCCAAAGATAGGGACGTGGACACCTTTCACGCCCACTTCCGGTCCGAAAGGGTGCTCGCTACCGGTCCGTAGTAGATAGCGGAACTCCTCGAATCCGTTATCCTCGACGTGCTTCTCCTGTGAAGTCGTTGTCAGGATTTGGAAAGGGGAGAAGTGGAACGTCAGGCATTGGGGACGACGCTGTACGCGATAAAAACCGCTGTAACAGTTGGAATCCGGTTGCCGGGCTAGGGTTGACGGACTGATACTGCGCAGCCGGAAATGGGCTACGGAATCGCGGCGACAGTTTTTAGGCAAAGACGCCTGGGAAGGAAATAATATTTTCGTGTAGACAGCGATTACGTGATGTTCGACGCGAGAATTTTAATCTGGAATGGTCGTTTCGTCTGCAATTTGTCTCTTCATAAAGAAATGGGCGCTGGTAACGTGAACGTGTCTATCATTCTCGATGTAAATAATATAAATACGTAACCATAATTATGAAAGTGGTCTGAGTCGTATATTTCTTGTTTCGTGATATTTAATGAATTGCATCTGAATAAATTAAAAAATGTTGTTATATTATGCGACATATTAATTTGGAATTTTATGAGTCTTGATTAATGGAAAATTATTATGAATATGAAACTTTGCGGAATTTCATACGAAAATGTTGTTTTTAGAATTTTAATTGACTTAGACCATTTTCAAAATTAACTGAATGTCCTACAAATGACTCTTGAAGCAATAAAAAACTAAAACGTTCGTTAGAAACAATAATTTTAATGAAATAATTCAAGAACATTTTTAATTTAGTTTAAAATATTGTGGTGTGAAATAACTGATGAACTCATTTTTTTTTTAATTTTGACTTGCCAGTATTATTGAAGCACCATTTTTAACACGCACGTGTATAACTACGGAACATTTTCTTAGTATTCGAGGTACAATTAAAGAATTTGTCAAAAGCAAAATCAGAAGTTGTATTCCTTTTGCTAGAATTAATTCCCGAAGAAGAAGTAATTAATTTCGAAAACCAAACACACAGAGGTAACATTGTAACGACAATATAAATTGTCTAAAGCCGAGTTTACAAGCAATACCATGTGCATGAGGGTGACGAGCATTCTATGTTTACTGCTATATATCACTGTGATCAATTCACAGAAATTCTTTTTACCTTGACAATGATGCAGAACCCAAAAATCACGATTCCTCAATTATTTCTAGCAACATGAGCGACAGTTTACGTCCACGCCAACACGGCGAAGAAATACGTAAATTTCCCAAGCCACGTAGAGTGGAAAGCGTTCCTCCAAACATATAGTCATGCAAATAAACAGCCAAAACCGGATCCTGGGGTATGTTTGTAGGTGGGTACGAGGTTTTAAGATAACAATTTGTAACAACAAACTAGCCGTACAATTCCTCCTGTGTGAGGGGGTTTACTCATCCTTAGCTACCCTATCTCATTCCTAGTACGGTTCCCACCCCTAGAGATAATCCAAACACGAATGCAAAGGGTATTTTTTATTGCGCCCTAGCCAGATACCTAGACACCCTCCTGCCTTGAAAATGATTTCCGGGAGAGGCCTGTCGATGTGTTTTAATTACTTATCTTGGTCAGAATTTTTTTGCATGGTTAAGTAATGTGACAGTTTCAATTTTTGTTTATTTTGACTGTGGAAGGGCTTTGGGTTTAAAACTAGAAGCCCATCATTTACAAACGGATTTGTTGCACTACCTAAATTTTCCAAAAATTTTTAATCTGTCAGTGATGAGTATACTCGTCACAGAGAAATGGCAGTGTTTCGTGCAATGACGAGTATACTCGTCATAGGGAAATGGTAGTATTTCGTGCAATGACGAGTATATTCGTCAAAAAGTGACCATTGTCTATTTACATTATAATTTTAGTGAAAACTGAAACATATTCTCAAATGTCAGGATAAGACGGACAAATAGAAAGTATTAATAATTCGAGATAAACACATGCGTCCCCAGTATACACTGGTTGGAACAGTCCATCATTTAACATAACCAATTTATTTATGTGCGGTGATAATGTTTTGCAGATGTAAAGGCAAAAGTCGAAAAGCGGCTAACCTAGCAGCTAAAAACTGAGAGTGATTTATGATAGGGTTCTTCAAGGAGTATCCGGCACGGGACAAATGCGAGAGGCTGACCAAGCGCTGAGCCCATCGATGGCTCCTGGTCCGAAATCACCTGATTTACGTGCCAATTGTGTAATATTAAAACTATACACTGACATTAGTGAAAGAACAGCTACTTCGTTACTAACTTTTTAATATACATGCAATATATGCTTATATTAAGGGACCACATAAATATCAGCAATAAAATTGTCAATTTTATAAAATAAAACCATCTCTTTGATTTAATATTTGAACAGCGATACTTATATATATGAGTATACTCGTCGTTGCTCAAAAGCGGGCGCCACAGCTAGTTGATTAAATAAAACAAATACAGATTCCACAATACCCCCAAAATACCTTTTAAACTCAAAGCTCTTTAACTCAGCAATTCGAGCTGCGTCATCGCTCGAAGCCCTTTTAAATATTGACGCGTCCAAACGGGGCAAGTCCCCTCGTCAGAAGAGATCTTCACATCTTCTGGCAGCGGGCCCTGTTCGGAAGAGTTGGAGAGGCCCTGGGCTTAAAACAACACGACGCCCTAAGCGCATCGAACTTTTGCAACAACAATTTCCGATCGGTCGTATCCATTACCATTCCACGATTATCACCCCTCAGAATCTCTGACGCGACAACTATTCCCATCGAACAATACCTTCTTCATTCCCTGCCCCCTCGATTCTGGTTCTCCCGTAATATCCGCGAAGGTGCGCCCGGCCAGGAAGCAAAAATCACTTTCGAAGAGTCTTCGGGGTAAGGTCTCCAACGTAGCCGTGGCGGGCAGAGTCTGTGGGAGGCAGAAATGGATCCAAGGAGCCTCTGGAACCGGGGCTACTCCAGTTTCGAGGTTATCCCTAGATAGGAAAAAATGTCTCGGGCACGGCAGCTGGGGTAAAATCGTATCTCCCTTGTCCCTGTCTCTCTCCTCCACCCCCCGGGTCTGCCGTCTCCCTTTAACGAAGAGCTCGTCGTCGTTGGCGGAGAGTATTGGCTACCACAGGCAAAAACCTGGCAACCGTGGGCTACGTACGTGAGCGAGCGCGCGGATGCACGTAGAGCCGTGCACGTCTAGTGGAACGAGAAAAGAGGGCGACAGAAGGGAGCGATAAGGGTAGCAGGCGCTGAGCAACGGTGAGGGAGAGAGACGGTCGAATACAGAGAGAAACGAAGCTGTGAGACTCGTTCCACCGCACACAGGCCATCCTATATTACGAAGTCTCACCCTCTATCCTGGCCGGGCCTCCCTCTCTCCCCCTACCGCAACGCTCCCTCATCCCCCGAGCCCTCGAGATGAAACCCAACTTCTCTGCTACCTCGACTCTCTCTCGCCCCGACCCCACACCCTACCCACCCTCCCCCCCGCCCCCTCCCTCCTCGCCCTTCAGCCGCCCGTTTCCCTTCGCTCTCGCTATGCCCTGTCGAGGAGAGTAAGGGAGTCCTTTGGGGTTGAATCGAGGGTGCGGGGGTGGCCGGGAGGGGCGGGAAACGGGACGGGTACATCGGTGCAGGGAAGGTAGAAGGACACGGCCGGAGAGAAACGTGTCCGAGGAGTATCCCTATACTGGGTGATCCGTATACCATGATCGAGATGGGTATCTCTGTTGATTCTGATGGCTGGACATTGTTTGCGTCAAAGGGAATCTAGGCCCACTCGGTTGGTCACGAATACGCCGGTTCGCGGGTCATTTTTTTTCTTTTTCTTTTTTGATGGATGACCCGCGTTCATCAGCGGAAGTGTTTTAGCAACGAGTCGATGTTCGAAGCGAGTCGCGGACTTCAGATTATCGGATCGAGATCATCCGGGTGGTAGATATCAGGTATTAGAATGGCGAGGAGAGTAGGTACTATGTAGTTAGGTTTGATGAAAGAGGTTCCCGGAGTATCAAACTTTGCCCAACTGCCAGGCCACCCTGTATAGGGTTTTAAAATTAATGAGAGGCGGATCATTTAACTTTTCAACTACGCCGCGCAACTATACCGAGCGGGGAAAGTATGCTTTTGACGTAGACTCTTGCATGTCTGGAAATTCCTTCCTGGATACTTCGTGCTCGGGCAGCGAAACAGGTGCACTTCCAGGAGTCAAAGAACCGGATTCTTTGACCAATTTGACAAAAGATGAAAGAAGCAATGGGAGATCCATTCTACGGATGTATCGATACAGTTGTCAAGACATAGACTCCCGAGACTTCAGGGGTAAGGTTCATCGATGTCAAGTACTTGGGAATCTATACTCAGTTCCGATAAACATCGTCAAACACTTGCATTATGTGCAACACTCGGGTCTTCGAATCGTAATATCTGTGGAGTTCTTAGGTGGTTAGGATTTATGAATAAGCCCGGAAGGTTCGTTGATGAAAAACACTTGGGTATCTATATCCAGTTCCAATAAACATCGTCAAACACTTCCATCATTTGCAACACTTGAGTCTTCGAATTCTAACATCTGTGGAGTTCTCAAGTGGTTAGGATCTATGAACAACACCGTAAGGTTGCTCGATGGCAAAAACTTAGGTACCAATACCTAATCCCACCAAACATCGTCAAACACTTCCATCATCTGCAACACTTGGGTCTTCGAATCCTAGCATTTTCTGCGGAGTTCTCAATTGATCAGAATCCATGAACCCATCAAGTTCCTCGATGACAAACACTTAGGTACCTATATCCAATCCCAACAAACATCATCCAACACTTCCGATCACCTGCAACACTCGGTCTTCGAATTTTACCATCTGCGTAGCTCTCATATGGTCAGAATCCATGGACCACCCCGTATAGCCTGGCGTGTACCCAGTCGTACACGTCTATACACGCGTACGTCTGTGATACATATACGCGCGCTTGCACACACATACACAGGTGAACGCCGCCGCTAGGCGATATTAATTTCTCTGCAAAGGCTTTCGCCCACCTACCTTCCCGCTGTGCCAGGCCCCTCGTGACCCTGCGCGAGAATGTTTCGAGTTGCGACTTTCGGCGGTCATTTCAAACCGACGCCAACTTCCCAGCCCCAGCCACCCACCCGCTTCTACGGCTCTGCCTCTTCGCCGCCACCCTTCGACCCTTCCTTGGCTCACTATCTGGCCCTTTGCAGGTATCCTGGCTGGCTGCGCGAGCTCGACGCAGACTGCTGATCCTCCGTGGAAAATTTCCTCCAGGTATATATTCGTAGCCACCCGTATCCTTTGGAGCGTGAAGGACGTTCGTGGGCAAGTGTGACGGTTTCCTGGGTATGCCCAGGGTCACGGGATCCATGCTATCGCGAAAGTTCGAGAAGCGTGGAGGTCTACTTGGAATTTGAAGGTGATGCGTGTTGTTGTTGCTATTCGTGAAGGAAAGTAGGGTATGATTTGCTGGTTCCTTTTTTGTATTTAATTAGTATTTCTGTGATTATATTTTATTTTTGTATGGATTATTTGAACCGTTCGTTGCATAAAGTGATTAACTCAATAAAAGAATAATGTAGATTGGTTTTTAACCCTTTGGCCTACGATTTCCTGCAGAATCGTGCGTATCATAATTAGGTATAAAATTCCTTGCGCCCTTTCACCCGACGTGGGTTAAAATTCCCTTCATAATATACAATTCAAATAAGTATAGAAAAAGTTCTTTCTTTTTCAGGAAAGTTATTATAAATATAAAAAGTTGTGACTATACCAAGTGCTCTGACACTTAAATTTCAAATTTTAATTTTAAATTTTTTAAGAAGTGGAGTTAATCGATTTGCACAGTGAATGGCTCATTTAATTATTTGATTTTTTGTAGGAACTTTGTGTAGTATATCTTTCATTTCGATGATAATCATAGTTTCATCAATATCAAAGACGTATCTTTCGTAAAATTCATGGGATTAACCTAATGAGTGCTGAATATTTGAGATTCTATGACACGTTAAGATTCACAAGAAGTACAACAAATTACATAATCCACACTTGAAACAATTTGAATATACTCCCCCGTTTCCACTAATCAATTTTGATAAGGGACCCTTTAACGTCTGATTAATTCTGAATATTTATAAATTAATATATAAATGCGAACTAAGTGAATTAGGTGGATAGTGTGCCACAACCAATGTGACGTACTCCGGATAATCCTATTAACGTTCCTCTCGCAGTCGCCGTCTTCGGGCAACACGGAAATAAACGTAATTTTAATTAAGCATGATTATCTACCAATGATCGCCGAATCTCGCCACCGAAAATCATCCAAAATCGTGTCTTCACCTCGCCACATTGAACCAGAGTCTAACTATAGGTCCTCGACAATCTGGTAATTCGGACTGAAATAGAAACGGATCGATTCGAGCAGGATCGAGCAAGGACTATCATCTAGTGATAATGTCTTTGGAAATAAATAAAACTCGCGTGCTACAAATCCGAAATATCGTCATCTTTCCATAGAAAGTATTTTTCACAAAGTGTAATACTCCACGGTATTAAAAATTCTACGTATTCGTATTATCTCGTCGAAGTTCTCTATAACAGACAGCAAATGATGTAAGACAGAGCAGTTGCATAACAAACGCTGTTGAAATCTGTTTTTCTAGATCATGTTCTATGTAAATGAGTAAATACGTAACGTAAATCAGAATTTATGCAACCTGTGTAACCTCAAATACTACAAATTGGCTATCACTAGAGACACCTAGGTGGAATAGGAGTATTTGGTCTTGGAATATTCGATAGTCCCTAGAAGACAAGATGTCATAGAGGTTATTGAGATCATAAACTTCGTTTAGAAATCTTGGATTTGGAAGAATGACTTGAGACTTGAAAAGAGAATTGAAATGAGAATCGAATTGTTTGTCCAGATAATTACAAAACAACCCTCGTGGTAGAATGTTAGAATTAGAAGTAAATTGTGTAAGTACTCATACTATTTTTTCTACTCCCCTGTATATGACGTAGGTCGGGGTTATTAGATAACAAATGCTATTGCAATTTGTTTTTCTGGATCATATTGCATGTTGATGAACCAACACGTAACGTAGAATAAATAAGTTGAAATCATTGAACACGTCCATGATACCAATTGCAGGAAGAGAGTCAGTAGATCCATTACCTGGTGACCAATATAATTAACAGTTGAAAATAGACAGATGCAGCTGCAGGTGTCCATTCTATTTTGTCCTCATACTCTTTTGCCTAACCCATGTACACTGGTTAAATGGGTAAACCAATACAATGATTTGAAATTGACTGTCAAGTTAACAGTTGAAAATAGACAGTTGCAACTGCAGGTGTCCATTCTATCTTGTCCTCATACTCTTTTGCCTAACCAATGTACACTAGTTAAATGGGTAAACCAATATAATGATCTGAAGTTGACTGTCAAGTTAACAGTTGAAAATAGACAGTTGCTGCTGCAGGTGTCCCTTTTATCTTGTCCTCATATTCTTATGTCTAACCCATGTACACAGGTTAAAGGCTCCAAAATTATTGAACCAACTGCAGAAAAAGATTCAGTAGTTCCATTACCTGGTAACCAATATAATGATCTGCTTGACAGTTGACTGTCAAGTTAACAGTTGAAAATAGACAGTTGCAGCTGCAGGTGTCCCTTTTACCTTGCCCTTATTCTTTTTCGCCTAACCTCACATAGGTAAACTGTACAACTTTGCTTCAACTTCGTCGATAGTTCGAGTATCAACTCAATTCCTCGCATCATTAGAAATAATGGTACGCGTTCGTCATGCATTCGAGGTCATCGCAGACTCCTCGAGACCGTCGCTACGTCTGCTCCTTGCCGGCCGACATTCCCACTTAATTCGACAATCCCTCGCAAACTGAGGGCCCCGGCGTTTCGCACCTATGCAACAGACAGCATCACCGGATCGTCATCGATCCGGTCGTCCTGTCTCCTCGACCCAATAATCCGGCAACCCCGAGACGTCAAATTATAGTATTCCAAACAATGAGGTTAGATCACGACGAACCGGGGGTCGAAAAGTGATGCATTCCGAAACGTTTCACGTCTCCTGCTTGGTATGGACCAGAGAGTCGACGATCCTTTGTAATCTCGTTGAAAACGATCGCGGGCCATCCAAAGGCCTGGCGAATCCCGGAATCTAAAACCCGTATAGTGGCCCGTAGCCACCCTCATCGCGCGCATAAATCACAATAGAGGCGGAAAGTGGCGCGGAGAACTTCTCAAGCAGGGATATGTTCTCGGTGTAGTCTTCCAGCCGATCCCTCCTCCTGCCGGCCCCCCCCCCCCCCCCCCCCCCCCCGGTCCGGCACTTCTACGGATTCCTCCTCTTCTTTTTTCCCGTCTCCCCTTTGGCTTCTTCTTTCGCTCCTTTTCGACCCGACTAGTCATCCTTTTTGCGCCGGCTAGAGCGGAGCTTCTTCGCCAAGTGCTGGCGGAACCGTGTCACGAATCTGGCAACGGGGCTTGATGCATCGCGGGAATATCGTCGAATCTTGCGCCGCGTAATGTCGCACGGTCGCGGCAAATTGACGTCGGGGCCATATCTCCTATCTACGGGGGCCAAAGGAGTTGGGAGGATAGGCTATGACTGTCGGGAGAGGGATGCGCCAGGAGAGACAGAGGGCAAAAGCGAGGAAACGCGTTTTGTCCTGAAGACGAGTCGGAAAGGGTACCCCTAGCAGGTCCCAACTTACATGGCAGGACACTCAGAGGTCGGTCAAGGGGAAACCACTCTGGATGCTGGGAAAAAGGCTTAACTTTGATCATTAATTTCTAGAGTATAGCAAAAGAAATAGGATTTTTTTTTACAGGGTTTATTTGCTACACATTGAAGTATAAACAAAAATTGGTGTATTTTTATTTTAGTACAAAATGGCGGCGACAGATCGAGTCGTCAAAATTGACTTTCTTTTAAACGTCATTACGGGAAAACAGTTTTCTCGGTGTGTATAAAATCTGGAACAAACAACCAAAAAATTTTATAATCTATGTGCTATTGGTTGTTTTATTATATTATAATCCATTTTCTGGCCAAAAAATAAATAGTAAATTACTAATAAAAACGAAAGTTTACATAAAATAAAAAGATCCTTACGTACTTCTATAGGTAACAGTATACATATTATGAAATTTGTTGGTTTTTTGCTCCAAATATTCTACACAACGAGAAAACCGTCCTCCTGTTCTAAAAAAAAGTCAATTTTGAAGACTCACTTTATTCGTCATCTTTTGGTACGAAAATTAGAACACTTTTGAGTCTCCTTACTTCTTAAAGTCAGTGTGGACTTGATTCTCTTGCGTGTCGCAGGATAAAAAGTTTCAAGAAACCCGATAACAGTGAAGTAAGAAAAATGGAATTGTAGATTTGTTCCTGTAACGAGTCACCATTTTGGAAGTCGAGAATCTAAATTTGAGAGGTATTTCCTCTAATTTGTATTTTCCCGTGTTTAGATAAACCATATCGAAGTCAGGATCTATATGGGTACCAGAGGTCCATCAAGTCTTTGTGAGAAAGAAATTTAGTGGTTGCCCTCTAGTGGCGAGTGTGCGAAGTTCTGATCGTTGTTTTCAGAAAATGGTAACTATTACCAAATGAATGATATAATCCGCAGAAAACTGCTACTTTTAGACCTAACTCACGATATCGAAGATTCTTCATTTTAATGATAAAGTGTTTCCACACTGCAAAGGTATTATGTGCAATTCAGTAAAATAAAGTGCTCGCGGTTGCAAACCATAATAATAAAGGGTCTGCTTCACAATATAAATATTGCCACGGTAGATTCTCTGAATGTAGAAATTGTATACATTCGATGAGGTACGAATATTACTCTCAAGAGATTCAATGCTTGCTACATTTCAAGTACCTGCAAGTACACTTTCGGAGCTTGTACATATTCAAATATTCAATGTAGGTTGGAGCCCAGCTGAATGGCATCAAGTACGTCGCAAGTAAGAAAGAAACATTTGTTTCTACGAGTACTGCTCGATTGTAACGAAAAAAATCTTAGGCATTGAATTGACTGGATATTGAACTTGATCCCTCCAGTATTAGTCATGCACGAGTGCTGATTAAATGGGATCGTGCAATATATCTCTTTACATATTTAATTTCGATTAAGAATATCTGTTGTTCAGTTTAATTAATTATAATAAACTTTGTTGCTATACTTAGTTAAAATAGTATGATGACGTTCTCAATGAAGTATTTATTAATATTATAATTACTGGTCTTGATAATAGCCTGTATGTGATAACGTAGCATATACATTCAGTTCCATAATTATTCGTGCACCCTCTATGAGAAATACCTTTAATTGAAACGAATATGTCATGTTTTCAAATAAAATTATAATTTTAAATGCGTGAAATTTATTTATGTACATATTTATAATAGAAAATTTCTTCAGTAGACGTAAAGGATATGAATACTTACATTACTATCTGTATATTCTAATTATAATAAATAATAGAAACTAACGATTAACACGAATGACGAGAAATGATCAAAGTCGTCAGTAAGGATATAGAACCTCTACGAAAAATAATTCCCAATAGTTAAAACCTAAAAGGTGCCAATATACACGTATCGTTGCAACATAAAGAATTAACAAAACCATAGGAGCATTAATCGTGCGTTAACTAAAATTGATTAGGCTCCCACGATGCTTTAATCCGCAATTTTTCTTCCAGTCATTCTTATCATAGATCCTCCCTCAATCCAGCCCCAGATATAGTGTACATAACCGCAGCTATGAAAGCACATATATACTAGAGCTTCTACCATGAACGCACGCACACAGGGGCAGACACGTGCACATAGACTAACGGAAGAACGAGGAACGTAGAGGGGACAAATATGGGGGGTGGAAAGACCGAACGTCGTCCTTTATACCTTAGGTGGTCCCCGTGGATCCTCCGGCTGAGTCCTCCTTTCGTATCTTTACCCCCATTTCATCTTCTGCCACCCCACTGGCTCCCGAACCGCCCTTATTCTCTCTCCTACGCCGTGCTTCTCGGATCGAGTCTCTTAGGTTAGGTTTCCGTCCTCCCTCCCACCCCCCGATCGCCCTGGCCGCCCTTTCGAGTCGCCCAAGGCAAAAAACCTGCCAGCCCTTGGCAGATGGGGGAGGAAGGTAGCGGATGGGGCTGAAGGTAGAGAGTTATTTTTCGAGGGCTGCGCGGACGATGATTTTTTTTGTCCCGGCTCTACATCCTGCGGAAAAATCAATGCGCGGCACGCTCCTCTTGCGACCTCTGAATATTGTAGTAATAACATTTCGGCGCATTAGGGGATGGTATCGGTTTTACGGTTTTGTGATTAAATTGTGGAGACTGGAATTTCGAAGGGGCGTGCGTTGCTGTCTTTTTTGCAGTTGGTCTTCGTTGCTTTGTTACCGGTGCGAGGTCTGATAATATTTTGGTTCACAGAAATGGGGCGAGAATTTAGTCGAATAAATGTAGTTTAGGTTGTACTGACCAGTATCTTGTAGCTGAGAGTTTGTAAAAATAATGTTGATGTCTTCAAGATGTCCTCAAAGAGTAATGGAACACTATAATAATAATAATGGAACACTATCGTTGAGGTTATACCATAGTGAGTCACTATTTTATAGTTGAGGGTTTGTAAGAATAATGTTGATGTCTTCAAGATGTCCTCAAAGAGTAATGGAACACTATAATAATAATAATAATGGAACACTATCGTTGAGGTTATACCATAGTGAGTCACTATTTTATAGTTGAGGGTTTCTAAAAATAATGTTGATGTCCTCAAGATGTTTTCAAAGAGTAACAAACAAAGATAGATAATAATTCTATTTTGTGTACGTTTCTATTTTTATCTTATTCATACATTTCAAAGGCGGGGTGTATCTTCGCATTAATATACGACACACCGTGCCAGAAGCAAGCACCTGTTCGATCCTAATGGAATTCTATAATGTTTACCACCTCTTCCTTAGCCGCCACTAAATTATCCTCGATATTCCTGAAACAGTGGACAAAGAACGAACCACGTCGAAGAAGAATGCAAAAAGGCATGCTCGGGTTAGAGGATACTGGAGGACGAGGGTTGATATGGAACGATATTTTTCAGGCTTCCCACCCAACGGTTCACCGAGCCTTATGGAAACCAGCCCTCAATCATGATCCCGAATTCCCCTCATTCTGTGAGCTTGTCGGTTGATCTTCCTTGTCGTACACCGAAAAACATGTATTAACGCGACGCTTGAATTTTCGGAGCCCCTTGAATGGATTAATTATCGAGGATATTCAATTTGCTGAACGGTATCTCCCAGCGATATTTTCCCTGCGAGCGTAATTGTTGAAATTTATCGTGTTAGGTGGGGACAGATATGACGAATAAAATTGAATGGTTACTGTATCGACAGTGATTTATTCCGTGACGATTATACGATTCTTCATTCGTCCTTTGTGGTATATTTCATTTCTTTGCTTTACGAAAGAATGGTTCATTCTATTGGGTTGTCTGTAAAATCTACGTCGATTTTTGGTTCAGGTCTGAATATATCGGAATGATTGAAAACAAATGACACGTATACATCCCTTAAAAGGTGGGAAGGTTGTGGCACAAAATGGGACCTGCAGTCAGTCTCATAAATATTCGTACCCTGTATGTTTATTGAAGAAAGTCCAAATTAAATGATAGGTTTCATGTTTCCATAACAATTTTTTATTATAAATATATACACACCTAAAGTTTATTCATGTACATAGCGATAATGAAACATTTATTTGGAAATATTAAGCTTCCTATTTAATTCAGACAAATATGTTCGATAGAGATAGAGAGTATGAATAATTAAGAGACTGGCTATATGTAATTCAATACGCAATTCAAACGTGGCTTTGAATTTCTTTTAAAAATTGCCACGATCTTTCTGGACACCCCAATATAACGTCATCAATGATAAGATTAGACCGGCGTCCACCTGTCTTAATTCTCCACGCCCCTGTCACCTTTCGAGCCCGATCTTCCCATCAACCAGCTTCACCACAAATTCTAAACATCATTCTCCAAGCTGCAGTCTCTTCGCATCCCTGGCCACGCAGCCAATCCTTTCCCGCAGGGACGTGTCCCCAAATCCAAACCAGCGCCTCGCGCGTCGTCGCACCCCCGCATAAAAAATCATCAGCGCTGCTCCGCGGCTTCAAAGTACGTACGAACTAATTGCGCGAGCGAGAGCCCGAAGTAGGACAAAAGGAGGGACGAGGAACAATGCCAGATGACCGGGCTCCAATGGTTTCTTCGGGGTAACACGTCGGGATTAAACGTTCCCTTTGTTCGTCCTAGCCAAAGTCGCCAGTCCGGTCCGTCGGTACCCCCTTTGTCCTTCGGTGTCTTTTTGCAAGAATCCTCTCTTTCCATCCACCTCCGACCGCCATCCCTCCCTATCCTCCTCTCCCACCTCCCCCAGCGTCGTATTAGACCCTTAGGTAATGCCATCGCCGCTACCCTGGACTCCGCAGTCCCCCACAATTCCGATCTCCACCCTTCGCAGACCGAAACACCCGGCTTCCATCCGACGAGCAGCCCCCCCGCTGCTCCCTCGTCCTGTTTCCATCAAGCTTCGCCCAGCAGGAGCGAAGGACGGACGTCCGGGGGGAGGGAGGGAGGGATGAGAGCTAAGAAAGGGAGGTTGGGCGGAAGGGTAAGTTTCTTGTTAGGGTCCAGACTCACTGGCGACTCCTAAGTTGCTATAGGTATGTGCTCCGCGGCACGGAAGGGGCTGGGGGCGGATCTAGACGGGGCGGAAGGTAGCGAGGGGTACAAACAACGGTGGCTCGACAAACAAACCGACACGGACCCGGACCAAGGCCGCGGAGTCCAATTGTTTGAAGATTAAATCAGCCTCGAAGCGAGACACGGCGCGACCACTTTGCTTCGATTGCCTCAAGTGGGGGCGGAGGACGATAGGGGCGTAGGATGAACTCCGAAGGATCTCGACGAGGAAGGCTGTTTCGGTGGTTGTCGTGCAGCTACAGGATTCATTGTGTCGCCCTGATTACCTGAACTGTGTCTATTAGCTCTGCGTGATGCATTTCAAATGTGGGAATAGTTTGGGACCTGTGGGTGTTTTGAGGTTATGTTAGAAGTTAACGCTCCCTTATCTGATCAATATCGAAGTCTTTTTTAACCAGTCGGCTGTGGTGTCCGCTTTTCAGAACTCGAACCTATGTGTATAGTAAGAATCAAGTTACGATAGGTATAGTCGTCAAACAGGTATATTCGTCAGAGTAATATCGGCTCGCCAAAAAGGCTATATATGAGGTCGTCCCAAACATTCGTATCACTTATGCTTCTGCTACTCGAATTAATATGTGAAACATACTCTTAAATAGCCAAACTAAATTTTACGTATGACGAGTATACTCGTCGTGACATAAAATACTGCCTTTTCTCCATAGTACACTCGTTAATCACAGCTCAGCGGTTACAACTATTCGATTGTAAATATCGTTTCTGTCAAAATGGATGTCGACACCCAGCAATATGGTGGAAACGAATTTTTTTAAAGAAAATGGTTGTAGATTTGTCTTTGCACTTAACCTTAAAACACTCTATGCACGGATGACATCGTGCTATATTATGTATATAGGTTATGTCTGCAAAATCGTCTATTATTTTTGAAACGGGAAACAAGATTCATTGAAATAGCGGGGAGAACCTAGTTCCCGGCAAAAGGATTCAAAATCCAAAGCACTCTCAGAGATTCGCCCCAAAAAATAACAAACCAGGCAAGTCAATGCTTGAAGCTGAAGTTTCGAGCGCCCAAGCCTGGTCGAGTCACTATTTCCGCGCAAACGATTAAAGCGGAGCGTTCAGAAAGGAGATCGCAGCCCCTCGAATCCGACATTTCAGCTTCAAAAATCAAAGAACGTCCACCAGCCCGCGCATCCCAAACAAACTTCTCGTCCACCGTGACGTTCAATGCAAATATACAGGGTGTTTACAAAAGAGGTGGCCGTGGAATTTATGTAATGGCGCGAAATGAACGAAACTCGTCTCGGAATAAAATTAGGGTCGTAGGAGTTCATTGCCAAACATCCCGTTCTTTTTAGTTTTAATCTCTCCTTAGGATTCAATTAAGGGTTGCAAGGTAGCAATTAGTCGAACCTCGCCATTTCGGCTTTCCCTCTCTGCTTTTATGCCATGTTTTCGTGTCTGGACTTGGATTCGTTTATTTTCTCCTCGTTATGGCAAATGGAAATGTTAGACAAAATAAGGAGAGTAAATAACATTTTACGAGTATGGTTTGACGGTCTGTGCATTCCTACTTCCGCTTTAATGAAACTGTTGCATAGCCTCCGTTCGCGGTGAAGCGTGTTCCACATCGACTGTCGAATCCCAACATTCCGGGAATATTACTGACTTTATTCTCCGAATGAAGTCTGCGGAGTAAAAGTCTATGCGAGGAATCTTAACAAACGAATATATGCAATTTATCTGGTTATAGATATTGCTGAACACCTAAGATAGTATTACGTTTCGGGTTTTGAAAGGAGACACTGCGTTGACCGAGCCCAACCTAACCTAACACTTTACCGATCGACAGTGATTGAACAATAATGAAATTCAATAATATTTTTCATTTTGAATATGTTGGTGTTATTCAATATTTATTTTGTCTATTAGAATCGTTTTTTGATTCAGGTTTATTTATTACTTCTCAATTCGTATATCAAAACAAATTATTGGTTATCCCTAGTAAAAAGGTGATAAATAAAGACGAGAAAGATTTCTTGAAATTAAGACACAAATTAAATATCATAACTGGTGAAGTCAGCACTCGAATTGCTAAAGGAGTGAATGGTTGACCAAATCAAACCTAACTTAATACATGGTCGGGGAATATGCATTCAAAGGACTAGGTGAGTGTCCCATTCACACATGAGAAACAAAGAATTCTTGAACCTAAGGCACAGATTAACCTAAGACATAACACAGACCTAATCTAATACATCCTGAGGGAATAAACATTTGAATCACTAGATGAGTGAACCATTCACACATGAGAACCAAGTGTGTCTCGAACCAAAGACACACTCTAAACGTCATAACTGAAGAAGTCAGCCCCTGAATTGTTAAAGGAGTGAACTGTCGCTTCGCCTGCAGATCCTGGGTCCACCCACTCGGAAGTCACACCGGCTGCCAGCGGATGAAACCTAGAACTCTCGAGCAAAGCCTCTTAACTTCGTCAACGGGACCCTTCTCCACCCTTTCACCATTCGGATGGCTAAAGTTTGACCGGCTACTTTCGAAACACCCGGTGAATCGGGCGTTCGATCGCGGCCACGACGTGGAAATCGATCAGGTAGCCGCGGCGGTAGCCAAACTCGGCCAGCAGTTGTTCACCAGGTGGAACGGCGAACACACGCGGGGTTCGATCGGCCTGGACTCGTCTCGGGCTGAGGTGAACGTTCTTCGCTCGTACACGGCCGGACATTATTTAATAATGCATTACTACGTACATTAACGTGATACACAGGCGATACGTGCCTGGATAGGTTCGTCGGGTCGGTGTGCGTGAGCGCACATACCCGCATACGGGCACACGAGCGCGTCCGCCTATCTTTGTATACCTTTCAGCGTAGTGACGCGCAAAGAGGGGTGGCCACCCTTTCTCTCACTCGTCCAAGTCCCCTCGTCCCGCCCCCGCTCTTTATCTCTGTCCTGACGGACCGTGGGCAGGCCTACAGGCCGGTTCACAACTCACGCGATCGAGGATTCAGGAGGACCATCGCGGGTAGCAAACTGCAGGCTTCAAAAGATTTGGCATGACGAAGTCAAAGCTTCTGCGGGAAGCTTTCATCCAAGTGCAATGAGAACTTCTCTAAGAATTAATACTCTAAGAAGTGAGATTTTCATCCTTGCTTCAGCCACGAGCTTTGGTCACAATATTAAATTAAAATGATTAAAAAGGAGCCTTATGGCTTTGTTGAGTCATTTTTGACCGTTGCTAACTTCTAAACACCTTGCACTTGAGGTGAAAGCGGATCTCGTTATGATACCTTCCTGTTATGGTTTCTTTCAGGGTTAAATCTCTTTCTTCCATAATTCATCATGTCCATACTTAGAGCCATGAATACGTAACTCGATAAGTAAAAATAGAGCCAACGCATTCCTCGATTCCTCGAGTCTACTTAAATGATAGACCCAGGTTAGGTTAGGTTCTAAAAGGTGCTTCTGAATCCCACCCAGTCGAAAGTATGGCCGTGGCGCAAAACTGACGGAAACTTCCGAATGAAACGAGATTGGTCGCACGTTCTGGCTAACTAATTTCGTTATCTTCGAGTCTCGAGGTGGCCAGGTCGCGTTGTGAAGCAGCCTGTACGCGGTGCACACCCTCTCACGGAAGCCTCGCACACGTACGCGTTTCCAGTAGGCTGTATATTTCAGGACCGCGGGCAGGGCACGGTTACAGTGCACCGTGCAATATGCACACCGTAGAGAGAGCAGCTATAGTGCTCGAAGCCTCGGAGTGCTGGCAGGGCGAGGGTACGCGGGGGTGGTGGCCAGAGCAGAAGGGGTGGGTTTAGACCGAGGTATAGTAGACAGACTGCTGGACTAACTGTGGCTCGTGTTACGGTCCGCGCACGGTCAAACTTGGTTTGCCCACGCTATCGCCAGAAAGTTTTCAAGTAGTCCGAGGGGGTGATAAACAGCTGAAAATCCACGGACCATGTTTCCTTTCCAGACGCCAGGTGAAAACATGGAGCTTTCGAATTTACGCAACGTTATTTCGATACAATCGAGGATCTAGGTCAATCATGCTCCTTGTTCGGGTTGCACTATGTTCTTGGAGGGAGTTTGGTGGACGGCAATAACTAAACACTTCGAGTCAAAAATAACTGTATTATTTCATAACAAATACACTGAAACCATAGCTCGCGTGGTCGTGCTCTCGCAGCCATACCAAACCTGACCTCTCGAGCGCAGCGCCCCGACTGCAGTGCCTCTGGCGACGACTCGCTCGTACCGATCGTCACGGATCGGTTCCTAGGGGGCGCTTCCAACACTCCTATTCACGATTTTGCCAATGCCACGATGCACCATGCAATTTTACTGGATGATTCAAGAATCGCGAGACATGCGAAACATCGAGAATGTATTTTTGAAGAATAAAATAAAATTTGGATACCAGTCGTCATCTCTAAGGTCGAAACTTTTTGAACGTAGTGTATATTCTCGTCGGAGTGTCATTGGGTGGGGGATTGGCGGCGTGGGTTGGGGCTGCGAAGGACGAGAGGGCGGAATGAAGCTGGTGGGAGTACACTCTGACCAAAATGTTAATTATTTAACCTCCAGGAAACTCAGCTAACGAGCCAGTGTACGAAATAAGGGAGGGGAGGGGGCTGGAGGCTGCTGGACGAGAAGATTGTGCACGTACCCCCTCGGAAAGAGGTGATGGGGAACTTCCAATTAACGGCGGAGGGGGTGGTGTTTTCAAAAGGTTCGATTAGTGGCTTGGGTGACGGGGGAAGGAGTAGCGAATATAAATCCTCAAAATATTCTTGAGTAAATAAGAAGCACCGTCTGGCAACAGTTATATACATCTTATGTATTTCGCTAAAGAAGAATGCATACTGTATCGACAGCGATTTATTCCGTGACGATTATACGATTCTTCATTTGTCCTTTGCAATATACTTCATTTCTTTGCTTCACAAAAGGATTTTCATTCTATTGGGTTGGTCTGAATATTGCAGAATGGTTGAAAATAAATAATACGCGTATACATCCCTTAAAAGGTGGGAAGGTTGTGGCACAAAATGGTACCTGCAGTCAGTCTCATAAATATTTGTACCCTGTATGTTTATTGAAGAAATTCCAAATTAAATGATGGGTTTCATGTTTCCATAGCAATTTTTTATTATAAATATATAAACACCTAAAATTTATTCAGATGGGAAGGTTATGACACAAAATGGTACCTACAGTCAGTCCCTTTCGTACCCTCTATGTTTATTGAAGAAATTTGTCCAAATTAAATGATTGGTTTCATGTTTCCATAAAAATTTTGTATTATAAATATATACACACCTAAAGTAAACATGGCTTGGGAACGGCGGAAGGGGTGGCAAATATAAACCCCTCAAAATATTCTTGAGAAAATAGGAAGCACCGTCTGGCGACAGTTATATATAGTCTAAAAGCTGGCTACGAAAATCAGGAATGATAAGGTGTAGCGAAAATTTGTATCTAAAAACACTGCTTACTAGATGACAAACCCCATAGCACTGCAGCCAGAAGTCGTTCCCGGGGCTGGAAGCATGGGCGGGTGGTCAAACACGTTAATTTTTAATCAAAATGAAATATTTGAGTGGAGTCCTAAAATTTTGTGTAGTTATAGCTTTTAATTGTAAAAATCGCGCAAAGTTATTGCCAGAAGTCTAGGTCGAGGGTTAAACGTTGCCATAAGTCGATAAAGTTGTAAAAAAATTGTTTAAATTTTAATGACAAGGTGCAGTTCTGGTAGATACGTTTTCATATTATTTATTGGTTAAAAAACCTGGATAACAATTTCCAGGAGACAGAATGGTGGCTAAGTACATGAAAAATGATAAATACATCTTATGTATTTCGCTAAAGAAGAACATTATTTTTAAGTTCCTCTCTGAATTTAAAGAGTAATGGAACACTATAATAATAACAATAGAACACCATTTTTGAGGTCCATTACGACACCATTATGAGAGAACATCATACTGAACACTATTTTATAGTTGAGGTTTGTCAAAATAATGTTGATGTCTTTAAAGAGTAATGAACAAAGATAAAAATAGAAACGTCCACAAAATAGAATTATTATCTATCTACAGCAAAATGAAATGCTTAACAGTTCCTATTTGCATATCCCATTAACACGTTCACAACGACTTGAATCATCGTCAATCGTATCTGGTCCGTGGGGCGGGTTGTATCACCGGTGGGTCAAGGTTGTCTGCTCCACGAGGCGGCGTGTATCACCGGTGAGTCATACGTTGCGCTGAACAGTGCAACCTGGTGACGCGCCGCCCCACCTCGCGGGCAGTGAAATCGAGCGCCGCCTCACCGCGCCGGCGTGAACGTGTTAAATGAACAGAATGTCAACTCCTAAACCACCCCTTACGTCCCATACACGAAATAATTACTGAATTTTGAAAACCTCCGGCGCCTAAAGACAGAGACGATCAGTAATTTCCACGCGCGAGCAGACTCGCGTATGATCAAGTACCTACTCAGGAAAAACGTGGAAGTCGCTTTAATTACTGGCCGAAAACTCGGTGAGCGCGTCAAGAGTAACGAGACAGTTTCAACAATATGATAACACGATTGTTTCGATCCCCTCGCAGTTCGTGTCCATCCTCTTTCATCCTCTTTCTCCCTTGGAGAGCAGAAGGGCGGGTCACCCCCTTGAGCGAAAATGGGGTAAATCGAGGAGCTGGAAATTACTGCGTGAGCGATTTTATTACAGTGTCGGCGCGTAATGAAGATTTTATAAGCGCAGCTCAATTATCGGTTATTTAACATCTTCGCGGCTGAAGGGGTTGTCAATTCCGTAATTGCTAAGCGGTATCGATCGAGCGTAGATGGATCCCTAGTCGATTCGATCGGACGCGGATTCGCAATTAGGCATGCGAGTATCAGCCACGGCCGATCACGCGGACCCTTTGACTTCATGGAAATTAGAGCGATATAGATAGCGCTTTGCGTTCGCTAATTCTTCCCGTCCATTTTCTTTAATGAGCTTCCTGGCTTTGAAAATCCAGAGCAGTGGAGGACTATCGATATATATCACTTCGAAAGCTCTGAAAGCATTGTGCATGACAGATGGTGATTTATGAGTAATATTAAGTACCCAGTATGTCAAGTGTATAGCCATCAGCAACTGTCTTCATCTCTTTATAAAGAGGCTTCAGTAGTTTTACGAAGTACGTACACTAATTTGAACCGTTTACTGCACAAATCGATTAATTACACTCTTTGACTATCTTAAATTTTAGTGTCAAAACAATTGGTATAGTCATCACTTTTTATATTTTATCACATTTCTCATTTTGTTGTTTTATGGAACTTTTGAAACATCTTAAATTTAAGTGAAAAACCCTTGGTATAGTCATCCCTTTTTATATTTCATCGCATTTCTCAACTTGTTGTTTTATGGAACTTTTGAAACATCTTAAGTGAAAAACCCTTGGTATAGTCATCCCTTTTTATATTCAATTGCATTTCACAACTTTTTGTTTTATGGAGCTTTTGAAAAATATTAAATTTAAGTGTCAAGCCACTTGGTATAGTCATCACATTTGATATTTTATCGCATTTCTCAACATTTTTTTTTATGAAACCTTTGAAAAATCTTAAATTTTAGTATCAAATCACTTAATATAGTCATCACTTTTTTTATTTATAATAACTTTCCTGAAAGGGAAAGAACTCTTTTCAATATTTATTTGAATTTATATTACAAAGGGAATTTAAAAAAAAAACAAAGTTCATTATATATATATTATAAATATATTTTTATGGCTTCAATATACGCAATATACGCGATATACGCAATGAACGGCTCATTTCCAAGCCAGCACAACAAGAAATACACCTACTTCCTCCCTTGAACGTCACCTCCATCATTAAAAACGGACCATACGTCACCTTCGCTGCATCCCTCATTCATAACTAAATATCCCTCCCCCTCGTCGACTCCTCGTCAAGCACTCGACGATTTAGCGCAACGGAGCGGAACACTGGCCGAAATCCAGATTAACCAACCCCCTTGGAAACAGGGGTTGCGAACAGATCGGGCGAGGATTCTTAGCCGGAAGTTGGCCGTCCCGCGAGTATCGACTGTTCCCGTACAACAGGTTCTCGATACCGCCTGACAGCGGTTCGCGCGAGATCACGCCGCCGCTCGGTGTCCTCGAAGGTCCCTGGACTTAAGTCCAGGGATGAAGGAGGAGCGCAGAAGGTCTTCCGCGATACCATGAATCCACCTAGAGGTCGGGAGCGGCCATTTTACCCGTTCTCTCACCCTCCACGCTGACTGCCTCTCTACCTCTCTACCCCTCCCCCTCACCCCTCGGGTTCCCCTCCCCCCAGCCCACTAACGGCCCCCAGAGCGTAGTGGTACGAAGGGGGAGATCCACGGGGTGGCTGAGGTGGGCTGAACGAGGGTGAAGGCCTGCAAGCTATGGTATATGTATATATACATCAAGTACATACGCGCGTGTATATATGTACAGCTAGTATATATACGGCATATAGATATACCTGGTCTGCCCTCCAGTACCGGAAACAGCTTCGTCCCGAGCTCAACCAACGGCATGGTAGCTAACATGGCGAACCCCAGCGGTGCTCATATTTTCGTCCAACCGCTGCCCATAGAAGCTACTACGCGACCTCTTGAACTTATCGGTCCGCGCCCCCGACGGAGGGAGCTGAAGGCGCCGGGGATACAAGCGGTGCCGCGTTGTTAGCCGTTAATGGTGACTAAAGAGCGCCCGGCTACGGTCTGGATGACACTCTGTAACGGAGGAGATCGTTATTATTTAGTCGGAGCTTTGGGAACGTATCCTGCTCGCGTATCACCTTGGGAAAGGTTTGGCAGGTGTGGACCTAACCTAGGAAAAGACACGTATAGAATATGGTTTGGGAGAATGATGGTCAAACGTGGAAAGGGTGACTATGGACTACATACATTGGGCATAGGATATTATTCATTTTAAACAATGTATTTTAACCCTTTGCACTCCTAGCGATTTGGCAAGACCATTTTTCTTGGATTTCGGAATTATGCAATGGCCAGGAAAACGTTTTTCCATTTTGTTAAATTATGCGATTTTTTTTAGAATTTTACAAACATAAATCATACACGAATAATAATAGTTTAATGGAAATATTGTCCTTCATTTGATTATTTATATGAAGTTGCTTGAAACAAATGAATATAACGTGTTTTTTTAACGCTATTGCTTATGAGTATCGATCTTGTAACTAATTGAATTTAGACACCCATCGCTTATTAAAACTTGATGATAAATTGTGGGGAGTGACACTGGCCATGGGAGTAGAACGCCTTCAAGTGTCTGGCCAGTACAGGTGGCCTTAGGAGTAAAAGGGTTAAAACAAAAGTGACAGGAAGTATTGAAGGAAAAAGGAAATCCCCATAAAAACTTTAAAAAATTAAAAAAATTACACCAACTACATGAAAAAGTGGAGGACTCAAGAAGTTATCATTGAAAAATAGAATATCCCCATGAAAAACTACAAGAAAGTATTGAAGGAAAAAGGAAATAACTTAAAAATGCTTTGTCATTTTCTACATTTGATCGCGTTTGAAAGTTACTGTAATATTTACACAAATTTGATCAACTCCATTTTCAATTTAACATTGTCGTGATGCCGAAGTTTCATCGTGGTATTTATAATAATGAAAACACCGTTCTTTCAAGCTGCTTTGGACGTCTCCATAATTAACACCGCGCGCTATTAGTGCCGCCGTGCTTACAAAGTAAATAAGACCATCACAACTTCGCCGCTTGTAATATTACGGCCTGTTTACAATAGCCCCGTTACAATAGTGCGCATAAACGCGGAAACATTTTTTGAGTAGCACACCGAGTTCCCCTTGGCGAGGTGCGATTTTATTTTCAGTTCACGTGGCTGCTCGATGGACTAAGGTGAATGGAGCTGCTCGCAAGTCCTTTTATGTTCTCTTCGATATTTTCTCATAGTTCGAATTTTCGAAACGGCTTTGTTCTGGAATTAATTGCAGGAAGTTGAAACGATTATCATACGAGTAACAAACAGCCTTCGCATGATTGCTCATCATAGGTATAGTTTACTTGTCATATTTTTATATCATCATATTGCTATGTGATCGTATTGTGATTTCGTTACATTTCATGTTATATTGCCATATCGCCTTTTCGTCAGTTCATTTGTAACGATATCTGGTTATATCGTCATTTATTTACCCAATCGTCATTTATTCACCATGTCGCTATCGTCAGACCGTCATTGACACATCGTCATATCCGCAAGTCGCTATCGTCAGATCGTCATTATCACATCATCACATCGTCACGTCGTCATCGTCACATTCTCATTGTCACATCGTCACGTCTTCGCATCGTTACATCGTCACATCCTTACATTGTCACATCTTCACATCGTCATCGTTACATCCTCACATCGTCCTCGTCACATCCTCATTGCTACATCGTCACGTCCTCACATCGTCATCCTCACATCCTCACATCCTCACATCGCCATCGTCACACCCTTATTGTCACATCGTCACGTCCTCGCATCATCATAGTCACATCCTCATTGTCACATCGTCATGTCCTCACGCCTTCACATCGTCATCGTTACATACTCACATCGTCATCGGTACATCCTCACATCATCATCGTCATATCCTCATTGTCACATCGTCACGTCCTCACATCGTCATCGTCACATCCTAACATGGTCCTCGTAACCTCCTCATTCTCCCATCGTCATCGTCATATCATTTCACGCGCACCATCTTACGCCCCGTTTCGAAACGATAACACTCAGCACAATGCGGAGTGTCTGGCTTCCGGTTCAACTCCGAATGCGGGTAAGATAGTTCACGAGGTCGTCAGCAGGAATGAAAATATGAACGGCGTTAGGCTGCGCGGCAAATTTAATATATCACGGCGCAACGTATGATATTTTAACATGGTCATGATTCGCCGTAATACGCTATTACCTGTACGCTGCTCAAAAATAATGTAGCCGCGTACTGAAAGCTCCGTGTATATTTCGTGCAAACGAGAACCGTCCGACAGCGAGTATTGCCATAATATCACGAGCCACTCTATTAGGTTCGCGGAAAAGTTTTGTCGCTTTCGCGTACGTATGCTGTTTCACTGCGACGTACGGAAAACTCTGTAATCGTTATGTAATTTTTACCTGAAAGTTTCAGGCTGAAACTATCGAAATTGTCGAACACTCTTCGAGGTGCAAGATAATCCTATTAAATTAAAATTTCTCCAAAAAACTTGAGACAGTGGCCAGACCTAAATATTATCAATCGGTTATCTTTAAACTTACAATTATCCGAGTTAAAATTAAAAATCGAGTGTTAAAAACAGGATAATCACGATAGAAAAATATCGTACATAGCAATCTTTAATCAGTCCAAGGTTGGTAGACCGCTTCCAGGTCAAGAATGTGTTATAGGTCCACGTTTTATGAAACACCCTAGCCAACCATAACCGCGAGCCGGAGTGTACCGGCAGATGTGTGCCTCCGTACATGCTCTCGCACATGATGCAGATAATGTGTACGCGGCACGCTATTCGTGGGTGTGACGGGACGACGGTGTTCAGCTCTACCTCCTGGTAGTCCTGCTTTGGCCTCCAGCGTATTCCGCGTGTATAAAACGACGACCAATCAAGAGATTAATAAGGAGGGTACTGCGCACAGACGTTCCCTCCATTTCGCGTAAATTGTCACTTTGTTAAACGCGCCGGAACGCTACAAGCTACATGAGACGCGGGTGGAGGGAGGAGGGGGATATTCATTTTTCTTTTCGGCCAGGGCATCATGGGTCGACCATAAATGCTGTTTTGAAACCCCTGTCGCTCGACAAACACGCGACATAGGTGCGGTTACATGCTAGTTTCTAACTTCATTTCGGCTAATTTGAGCCACGCTGCATGATGGTTCAGCTGCAGAGACGCAACTAGTCAATTAGCGGAGAAATAACTGTTAACTGTAGAAGGTGGGCTGGAATTCGTGGTGTGAATGCAGATTAGCGATGGAACGATCCGTGTGCATTAACCATTTGCACTCGAGGCGTATTTTTTTGTGTCTACCAGGAACTCGTTATGCTTTATTAGCATTCTATCGGCACGGATGGTAAGCTCAGATTGATTTCGAAGATGAGATCTCTAATTTGAGATTTGAGAATCAAGTCTTAATTAATGATACAGTAATGTCTCGATAACTGCACAAGCTCGGGGACTGACTTTGTGCATTTATGGTAGACTTCGAACATTCTGTGATGTTTGCCGACGAGCTTACTCCTTACTTATTTACTCCTTCGACAATGATTTCATTGACACTTCGATGAAATGAAATTAAACTTAAATAAACATTATTGCTGGTTGATTTACTGCGTCAAACCTGATGGTGACCGAGAGTCTTGTATACTACTTGAATTTTTCACTGCTTTTAACAAATTTCTGAAAAGAATTCTCGAACTCAGCTTATTTTGGGGAACCTGTTTGAGGCCCCGCGTAAAAGGTGTTTCGAAATCTCAGCTTCTAAAGCCGCCATTTTAGAAGAAAAACGTATAAAAAAATTGTGTTTTTACACACTATTATGCAGTTAATGAAATACCCTACTTGAATTTCTCAATACTTTTAACAAATTTTTGAAAAAAATTCTCGAACTTGATTCTTGAACTGAGTGTGATTGCAATCAAGAACACCTGTTCTTTGCTTTGCCATAATTAATGGCGCCAGTAAACTGGCGTCGAATTTACATGTGGAAATCCTGCTTAAGTTTCAGTACGGTTTCGTTGTACATACTAAGGCCTTGCTGGAGGCGTTGAATGCCGATGGTGAACGGTTAGCAAAACGTCTATGACTATAATACATCGCTATACATAAGTGGGAAGCTCGCTGTAGTCGCAGGTTGGGAACTTTACAGTCCCTGGCCGATAGGTATGTTCCGCGTTCGGTAGTGGCGGTAAAGGCGAAAGAGAGCTTTTCCAGAAGAAATTGTCTACTGGAAATACGCGGAACGAAAGTAGCGATAGGTGGAAACGATTGAAGAAAATTGACTTTGACCGGAGAGGGGAAAATTTTATTGGAATAATAGATGACATCGGAAAACTCTGACCCAAGGTAAGGTGAAAAGTTTCTCCTTTCTTCAATCAAATCTGGTAACATCTGGAAGGGCTACTGCAACAGTAATTAGGATAATAATAACTATTATTAATTAAGACTTTATAGTCTATATCTCAAAGACCAACCCTGTATTTCCTATATGGATCGAGATATTTCGTGAAAATTGCTAGAAGTCTGGTTCATAGTATGCTCTTTCGACCAACGTATAAGCCATAAATATTGCACATTCAGGATTGTTATAAACAAACTTCAAACACGGTCATTCTTTTAGGATATTGTATACATTCTAAAACTTTTGCCACCATATCATATTTCTGACATTTTTCTGATTAAAACGAGACCAAACACGACGTCATTCGCAACATATTTA
The DNA here is from genome assembly GCF_026225885.1 of Hylaeus anthracinus. Taxonomy (NCBI): domain Eukaryota; kingdom Metazoa; phylum Arthropoda; class Insecta; order Hymenoptera; family Colletidae; genus Hylaeus; species Hylaeus anthracinus. The sequence goes on from NW_026534838.1 coordinate 2,255,318, forward strand.
CTTGTAACAACTTATTAAGTATCATATATCGTAGAACAGCGTTTCTCAGCCGCTGGAGGAGATTTGACATTGTTTTATATGTTTTATACACATATATGTGGACACATACTTTTTAAGATTATACCATAATTAATAGTTATTAATATTTATGTCATTATTAATACATATACACTAACGATCAAAACTTAGCGGACAAATTTTTAAACGGTTCAAAAACATGGAAGTTTTGAACCGATTGAAATTAAACTCCGTGAGGAGTAGTTTTGTAGTATCCTCTGGGGGTGTGTAAAGTTACATTGGCGAGGGTTGATGCAAAGGGGTTAATTCACCCCCCTAAAGGGGAGGGTGTACAAAAACGCTTCTTTGAAACAGGCCAGGGATGACGGAAGGGGTTGAAAAATTCAGAAAAACCTTTGGGGCGACTTTCCTTGATGCCCTCTACAAAATGCACTCCTTGAATTCCCTCTCGGACAAACCAACCCCCTCTAAAATCCACAATTTTTGGACGATGGTCTCGATTTTGGACTCAATGCATTCTCTGGACTCCTCTGATCCAGAAAATGCCATGACCCATACCCTGCTCCCCATAGGCGCTCTTTGGGGGTGTGGAACAGCCTGCAAATTTTCAACGCCCTTCGTCAAAGAACACTTCCACGTATCGGAGGGCGATGAAATTCACGATGTTTGTTCTCGATACGTTAAGGATGAATGCCGAAAAGGTCCCGTTTCGAAAACTGCCCCTGGTGCTGAAGGGAGGGGGGGGGCAGATATAGGAGTGGCACACCCCCAAGTGTAAGGGTTGGAATGTTATTTCGTTCGTCGTTCATATGTCCAACAGTCCAGGGCATCGGGCTGACACAGTTTTGATGTCTTTTTCCAGCATGAATGACAATAAAATACTAAAATGTCGTTTTTTTGGGAAAACCCACCCCCAACTTTAGGCCCATCTGCAGGGTGAACGAGTAACCCCACGTCGACGCCGTTCGTGGATTCGAACTCGTGAATGTTTCATTAACAGATCCCCAAAAAATCAGAGTTTTTGAATCACGCTTTCGTTGTCAAATTGGAGCAGATTTGAAAGAGTAGTAAGTGGGCCGGACGGAGTAGGCATTCAGAAGTGGAGCGGGGGCCTGCACCCGTACGTGGTCAGCCCACGTTAAATTGGGGTCCGGTCTGGTCTGA
>NW_026534838.1:2256599-2256886 GCF_026225885.1 Hylaeus anthracinus
AGGTCCCGTTTCGAAAACTGCCCCTGGTGCTGAAGGGAGGGGGGGGGGCAGATATAGGAGTGGCACACCCCCAAGTGTAAGGGTTGGAATGTTATTTCGTTCGTCGTTCATATGTCCAACAGTCCAGGGCATCGGGCTGACACAGTTTTGATGTCTTTTTCCAGCATGAATGACAATAAAATACTAAAATGTCGTTTTTTTTGGGAAAACCCACCCCCAACTTTAGGCCCATCTGCAGGGTGAACGAGTAACCCCACGTCGACGCCGTTCGTGGATTCGAACTCGTG
>NW_026534838.1:2257286-2306991 GCF_026225885.1 Hylaeus anthracinus
GGGGGCAGTTTTCGAAACGGGACCTTTTCGGCATTCATCCTTAACGTATCGAGAACAAACATAGTGAATTTCATCGCCCTCCGATACGTGGAAGTGTTCTTTGACGAAGGGCGTTGAAAATTTGCAGGCTGTTCCACACCCCCAAAGAGCGCCTATGGGGAGCAGGGTATGGGTCATGGCATTTTCTGGATCAGAGGAGTCCAGAGAATGCATTGAGTCCAAAATCGAGACCGTCGTCCAAAAATTGTGGATTTTAGAGGGGGTTGGTTTGTCCGAGAGGGAATTTAAGGGGTGCATTTTGTAGAGGGCATCAAGGAAAGTCGCCCCGAAGGTTTTTCTGAATTTTTCAACCCCTTCCGTCATCCCTGGCCTGTTTCAAAGAGGCGTTTTTCTACACCCTCCACTTTAGGGTGGTGAATTAACCCCTTTGCATCAACCCTTGCCCATGTAACTTTACACACCCCCAGAGGATACTACAAAACTACTCCTCACGAAGTTTAATTCCAATCGGTTCAAAACTTCCATGTTTTTGAACCGTTTAAAAATTTGTCCGCTAAGTTTTGATCGTTAGTGTATATACATGTAGTATATATATGTATATGTTGTATATACAAGTATTTGTGCGTTATTATGAGGTATTTATATTGGGACCAGCCCCCAATCTCATACAAAAAAATTTACCGGGCGGCAATTACATGAAGTTTGAGAAATACTTTCGTAGAACACTAACTAAAAAAAGATGAATGGTAAATGTCATTCGAATTATATTGCCTTTGGTCTCATTTTAATCAGAAACATGTCAGGAACACGATGATAAAAGTTATACAACAAAAAAGTTAATAATAAAAAAGTTTCACCGTTGCATTAGATTGTCTCATGTCCTTCTCTACAGTTCGAAGCTTGTCGGCAAACACCGGAGAGTGTACGAAGTCTACCATAAATGCACAAAGCCAGTCCCCGAGTTTCTGCAGTTATGGAAACATTACTGTATCATCAATTAAAACTTTGCATTCAATATCTCAAAGACCTGTGTTTCCTGTACGGATCGAGATATATTCATGAAAATCGGTACAAATCGAAGTATCTTCGGAAGAATCGAAGTTCTTTCAACACACGTGCAACACATAAACTTTGCACATTCGGTATCGTTATAAAAAAAATTTCAAACACGTTCGTTCTTTCAGCCTGAATTTCCCCTTAATTAGACTCCCTCGATCATTAAGTCTACCGTCACCGGAGTCGAACCTCTCATTTTCCCTCGCACCGCGAATTTCATTATACTTGCAACATCCACGGGTCCCGTAATACGCGTAAACGTTGCTCCTTCCCTCCCCTCCCGCCCCTCCATCTTTGGCTCAAGTAGCAAACGCAAACATCGTGGCACGACGTCGGCGCGAGCAAGCCTTCAAAGGGAAACGACACATTCGGTCGTTGAACACGTACAGAGGAAGCTTCCACCTTTCACCGAAGACACGGAACCAGGATAACTAGGAACAGGGTGGATCCCATTCGAGTCGCAGGCCTGTTCCTGCGGAGCTCGAGCGAAGGAGAAGCTTTTGCCTTCGACCCCGCGTAGAGGCAGACTCGGAGATTCGGAGGGGTTGAGAACGAGCAACCCTCAGGATTCGACCTGGACCGACCCCTCTGCGAAATATCCTCTGGACCAAGGCTGTCTGCAACCATATATAACCAGCTTCCACCTCCCTCTCCCCTCTACCACCGTTTCTCCCCTCTCTTCCTCCGTGTATACGGGTGCATACATACGTTACCGAACCGTTCCAAACGTTGCAGCAACTTCGCACCGTTTCACGCACACGTAGACTAGGCGCGTGCACGGACGTACAAAGTTGGCGAAATCGTTTGTTTCGTTCTTTGTGTCCTGTGTCTCTGCTGGAACGCCAGCTCTGCACGCATAATGGTCCTTTACCGTCCCTTTTATTAGGAATGCAAGCTGGAGAACCGTGCTCCCTGTGTCTCGATCTTTTCAACAGTGTTACGTACCGATTGCTTTGGATTAAAATGGGAGACACGATTCCGGAGGACTTAGGGAACCTTTGGGGGGAAATTAAGGATGGTTAGGGAGGTTTGAAGTGATTTGGTAAGTAATTATTTATCATAAGAGACACGAATTTGACATTCATAATTGAGCCGTTCATTGCACAATAAGTTCAAGTGAAACAATAAGTTGAGAAATGCGATCAAAGTGGCCTCTGAAATGAATTACTTATTATTCTATAGCCAACAAATTTTGTTCGGTGTTAATCTTTATTATTCGGGAAAGTTATATGGTGGCGTCTCCTGTCCTCGACGCTAGAGGGACACCGAGCGTTTGCGCGTTTTTCACAAGTGCCTGACATTTATATATAAGCCATTCTCGACCGATCTCCAAATACTCCGGCGTCTAATGGGCCCCATACGCGATACGATCTGTTGCACAACACATCGTACACATCGTACACATCGTACACATCGTACGATGAGTTGTACAACAAATCGTATCGTGTATGGGGCGTTAGTTATGTAAAGTTAACTATACCGAGTGCTTCGAGACTAAAATTTAAGATTGTTCAAAAAGTGGAGTTTGGAGAACGGATCAATTATTAATTTCTGAAACTCGAACTGTGTACTGGAACTCACGAGCTTTGGAAATGAGGAAGAGAGAGAGACGCGCGATATCGAGCAACAGGAATTGCTAAAAGTGATGCGTCACCCTCTTGCAAAAAAGGAAGAAAAACACGCGGGACCATATATTACTCTCTCGCGACGCATTCAATCTGCAGAAAGCCTCGCTGGACCGAGCTTATTGTTCGTAAGTCGCGTAATGGGCGCCAAAGAGGGAGAGTCGCTGGAAAGGACGAGGAAGATAGGGTTGAGCAAGGAGAGTCAAGAGGAATGGGTGGCGTTTCGTCACGGAGCCGAAGAATTGCGTCGCGAACGGGAAAGACCGCGCAACCACCCTTAAAACCTGATTGCGCATCGATTCTCCGCGACCTTGAAAATAACCGAGAGATGCTGACCCATTTTCCACCCCGCGACTAAATAATTTATTGAGGTGATGAATGGAATAGAGAATATTCATAAAATCATATTCATAAAATCGATAATTATTCGGTTAATAGTACAATATTCAAGATCTGTTTATGAATTCATTTTGTTTCATTGACTTATATTAGGGTGAACCAAAAGTTCGTGCGTTTTTTATGTTGTTTCGGTTTCAGCAATTTTTTAAAGTCATTAAAATTACTCTATATGCAAGTGTATATCATATAAGTATATATCATTTCGTAGCTTTTGTGAAACACTTTCGTATTTAATTGTTAGTTACATTAATTTATTCGTCGTTAAATTTTTTTTCTTACTTGTAAAATCCTGGAAAATTTTGAGATTCGAGTACTTTTACGTCACTACTAGAAGCAAGAGTTTAAAGCTACTGAATATAATATTTTCCTTGCTGTTTTAATAGCCTTTAACTCTTACTTTCAGTAGTAACATAAAAGTACTCGAATCTCAAAATTTTCCATTATGCTACTAAAACGCCAAAAAATTAAATGATCAATAAATTAATATATCTAACAATTAAATATAAAAGAGCTTTTGAAAATCTACAAAATGATATACACCCCCGTTCATAAATATGTAAATACTTACTACCTTCGATGAATAATTAATATACACCATAAATTAATACCACACAACTTTTGTTGCTAAATTCTATATTGGATGTGTATTTAACATTTTATAATATTAAATATTTTGAGTGCCATACTCAATTTCATAGTGGAACTACGGGATCGTTTAGATAGAAAAGTTCAGAAAGTATGTTGAATATTTCAAAAACATTTATGGCGAAATATTATAATACAAAATAAATGAGATAATATTACTTCAGATGCAATGAAAAAATTAATAGTATCCAAGTTTTATATAAGAAATTTTAACATTGTTTAGTTATCTCTATAATTTTTTTATCATTACTAATGTGATATTAAAAGAAAGAATATTAAACATAAATAATATAGTTGATATTAATAGATTTGCAACTTTTATTAGATATTTATTTCAAATTTTAATGACTTCAAAAAAATTACACAAACTGAAACCACGTAAAAAACGCACGAACTTTTGGTTCACCATAATGGTATGTTTATTATTATAAGGGTTAATTGAATAAAATATCCTTGTCGTCGAGTACAAAATTCGAACGTAAATGTACGTCGTTGTATTGGAATGAATTAAAAATAAACGAAAAGGATTTCAATATCTCGCGATAACACGCCCTTGAAAACAATCGAGACATGCTGACCCATTTTTCTAGTTCGCGTCGCGACTGTTAATTTGGCTCTCCGTGGAGAGTAACGCGCCGGAAGTGATTCTGCGTGCCAACTTACACGGAGAACGACAGACAAACGCATCGAATTCCACGAATCGTTCGACCACATACAGTTCCTCGCAAAAGTATCCAGCCACCCTCTACGTGTAACACATTTTACACATTTAAATAATTTTAAGATTAAAATTACCATTTCGAATTCATTTTAATTCAAATCTTCATTGATATTTTACAAATAATAAAGTATTGGTTTACGTACTATATCTCTGATATACTGTTAAAATAAGGGAAAACATAATAAGTTTCTGAAGGATACTTTGTAATAAATAAAAAATTAATCAAGTTTGTAGAAAATGAACGTTGAATAAATTCTTTTGTGCGCGTCTTTCTCGGATTAAAAATAAACACGGTGGTCAATTTTTTGTATACCTACGTTAAAGTAAATTTAAACTGTTTATTTCTAATTTGGAAATGCATTAAGTACGTAAAATGTGTTACGTGGATGCGATGGACGTATATACTTTTGCGATCCACTGTATATCCGTACACGCGGAGTGTGAATGTGTGCGCGAGGGTGGAGAAGGAAAGTTCAGAGAATTTATCGCTCGTTACCTTGCCCATACGCGGAAAATAGGAAACTCGGGCGGTTCGATCGAAACGCGAAGTATGTTCAGCACTCTGGTACGCGATGAATCGTCCCTTTGGTATCAATTAGCTGATTACCGTTCCCGTCGAATACAAATGAGCCGGAGGTCAATAAATTCGGGAACTGTGTCATGGATGTCCTCGAGTTAGGGAAGATTTGAAGGTCAGTTCGCTCGATTTACAAGGGAAAATTTCTCCCTTGCTTGAGGCGAGGGACAATCAGTTTCTAAATGGGATTCGTAAACGACATTCGCGAATAATGCAATGTGTTGCAATTAAGCTCGAAGCAAACAATAAACATCAATCATTATTGGCAATTGCAATTGATAAGTGTGGATATTCATTGAGAATCATAAACAATGCTACTGATCGTTGTCTGTTGAGTCGTATGGCCACTCCTTATGCAATCTTAGAACTTAAATAAATTCTTATAACTTCAAATGAATAAAAATAATTCGGAGATTTTAAAATTCGACTATTTTCTTCGGACTTTAAAGAATTATATATTCACTTCGAGAAATAGTATCGGAACTTTAGAGGGGTAGTTTCATCCCTTAAACTTGAGCTACTGCAGCTAAAAAAAATACCTATCCTTTATTCCTGACTGATCTACAAACCCCCAAAGTTTTATCAAAATTAGGAGAGGGGGACATTTTATAGACGTTCTTTGTGAGCGCACGCCAGTAATACTGTAAGGTAACAGCTTCTTGCGTAAGGTCTTTCGCCATTCTTCTCACACGTCAGCCGCTGCAAAATACACCCTTGGCAGACACCCTGGCTCAGCGCAGGGTCGTTAATCCACAGTAGTTCCCAGATACATTGTAAGAGCCAAAAGTTTTCAGCCTAACCATGAAAGGTCTTTCTTACAGAATAGAAAATCGTCTATCATTGTTCAACGCGGTCTCTCTTGTACTCCGATAAATTTGTCATAACACGGAGTAAAACTATCTAACCGGAAGTATTCTGTACTCTTAAAAAACTTAATATAACATTTTAGTATTACATGAATTCAAAGGAAAGTATTAATAGAAGCGACTTTGCAAGTGTTTGCGTGTTCGTAGTTTCCCTATAACTTCTGCTATTATTGCTAAATTCAAGTGAAACTATACTTGATTATTGTTTACATTTCGATGAAAATTGCAAGCTATTTGATTTGAGGAAGTGTTTGTGGCGATATAATGAAACCAAATTTTGAAAATATAAATGTATAGGTAAGCAACTTCTTAGTCGCACTGCGTTACTTAAAGTTGGAGCTCAGTGATAAGACAGTAAAATGAGACCAACACGATCATTCGGACAAAGAAATTTTCTATAAGAATATTAACCATTTGACCTACGACTGTAGGCTCGCGAATGTCATAATCAGGTATAAAATTCCTTGCGCCCTTTCATACAACGTGTCTGACTCGTGTTTTTCACGTTCGACTCAAATTCTGTATCAAGAGTCTCGCACGTCATTATAGGTTAAAAGGTGAAGTGTTCGAACAATAGTGGACAGAGTACCTCGAATTCCCTTACTCCTATCAGGTGTATCTTTATCTGCAGAATACATTTACTTTGAATAAATAATAATTTATCTGTTATTCGAATAAATATTTGTATCTGTTGTTCGATGGATACAGATAATTCAAGTTACCTTTATCCGTCGAATACATTCGAATACATATTTGTGTCTATTTTTCGACGGATACAGATAATTCAAGTTAACTTTATTCGTTGAATACACTCGAATACATATTTTTATCTGTTGTTCGATGGATAAAGATACTTCAAGTTACCTTTATCCGTCGAATACATTTGCTTCGAATAAGTTTTGTTATCCGACAGTCATCGAATAAAGATAAAGATACGTATCTTTCCTATCTGTGTCGGATAAAGATATGTATCCGACGAATAATAGATAGAAATTGTTCGCCTTCCATTCGATATTTGAAATTTCTATTTAGATACAAATTTTGAGTAAACTCCTGGCCCCCGGTACCCGCCAATAGTTAAAAAGCGTTTTCGGCGTAACAGTGACGTCGCAGGGAGAGTTTTTGCGCGCTTTTTTCCCCGCAGCCAGCCCTCCAGGCTCATCTTCTCCCCAACAGAGGACGATGTGGATTTTGAATTCGCCAGCAGGTGGAACACCGAAGCCCGCAGCAATCGTCCCGCGGAATTATTTAGAACAGTGGATACTAGCCACGTTGTAGTTAGGTGGGTTGCGGTGTCCAGGACTACCACCCCGTATCCAACCTACCTTTGCCACCCACACCACCGACAGAGGCCGGTGTTCAACCACCCTCTCCCTTCGTAGCCGCCCTTCTGCCCCCATGCCAGCCAACCATCCACCCTCCCCTGTCCCCTTCTGCCCTTCGCCAACCGCTGAGCGTACTCCACCTCTAGCCCGGCTTAGTTCAAAGCAGCCCACCACCCTGCTACTCTTCCCGCAGCCCCTCGACACACCTAGCCTCTCTCTAGCCACCCATCTACCAACCACCCCCTCGCAGTAGCTCGACGTACCCTTGCGTGCCTGCCTGCCTGCCTGCCTGCCTGCCTGCCTGCCTGCCTGCCAGCCATCCACCTAACCCAACCACCCATCCCACCTATCCTACAGCCCCTACTACGCCAACCACCTACACTCTGCTCCCTTTACGCCCCATCCCACGGCGCACCGGCTTGCCCGCTACGCCGCAACCACCCCCGAACAGAAAACACAGCTGAGCCAACGTGCTCTCGGGCTGAAATGCCTTCCACCTTTCAGAGGGAAGAGTGTCTTGCCTCAGACCACCCGCGCCCACCGCCTCGCCACCGTATCGTCCTCGTCCTCATCCTCTGCCTTCTCCCTTTCTCGTTTCTCCGCCCGCTCTCGTCCCCCGCAAGAACCCCTCGTGTTCTTCTCTGCCACTAACGTCGCCTCTCCGTCCCGCGATACATAGTGAAACACATAACTGATAAAATAATTGAAGGTACCGTGTAACTACCGACGACGAACTTTCGCTCAGCCACCCCCCGTAACCACCTCCCACGTGCGGCTACTTGTCTTTAACCCCGTTGTTCGCTGTCAGGGAATATTTTCAACGACGAAACTCGCCGGAATAAACACAGCGATCTGAGACCGTCACCGAATCGACTTTGACACCGAGGGGTGAGGAATTTTAAGCATCGCGGAGGATGTCGGAATGTACGTAAACGCGAGCATCGACGAGCTACAGGTCGCGCGTAATCTATTCGAAAGAACATTAGTCTTACGGAACATTTAGATGCTCGTGTTAATTGATATGAAATATAACGTTGTCATTGATATGAAATCTACAACCTGAGTGTTCGTGATTTCTCTGGTACTTTTTATCAATCTAGATATAATCTTGAATGATTGTTTTTTGGGTTATACTGAAAATTATAGGGTATTTAATTCACAAAGTTATTTTAATACATTTGATAGTTCTGTTTTTAGCGATTCACCCTATATATCTGGTATTCGTGTCCCTTTTCCCATCGTCGCGTTTCGTCGAGGTGGTGGGAGGACCGACCAGAAGTTCCTCGAGTGTCATCGAGTGGTCGTCGATAACGGGCCGTTAAAGGGATGTTTATTTCATTATCAGAACGATTGCTTTCTTAATTAGCCGTGAGGTTTGCTCGCCTCCAACCCCCTCCCGCGTCACCGTGCCGTTAAGTCGAGTGGAAAATCCGGAGGACACTTGCATCTAGACGGTGGCCCGTATTTCTTTGTCGCCTGCCCATTTATCATTCAATGAATAATTCTCGGATTTCCCGACGAAGGTCGTGCGATTCCTCTTGGAACCGGTGACCACTACGATGGACAGGTACACAGGGAAGTTCTCAAGTCATCGGCTGGGTCGATTATACGGGGTGGTCCTGTTTTCACGGGTCAAGGGACTACGCATACCTAGGAGAAGTGAACTGATACTTTGAAATGTGAACATTTTTTTGGGGTGGAAAAATTCATTTTGTTAAAAATCGGTATGCACGTTTTATAGTTTAGACTCTCATCTATTAACTCTGGAAGCCTCATTTTGATGGCTGTAATATTGAAGATTTTGAAGCAATTTTTGTTAGACGAAAACATAATTTTAAAAAAGGATTTCCCGGACTTGTTTATCTGTATGTAGTCTTATTATAATTTAGACTTTCATTTTATCATTTTATTTATTTACTCTGGAAGTCTCATTTTTATGTCTATAATATTGAAGATTTTGAAGCAATTTTCGTTAGACGAAAACATAATTTCAAAAAAGGATTTCCTGGGCTTTTTTATGTGTATAATCCTAATAATATAATCCTAATAATTAAACTTTCATCTATTAACTTTGTAAGTTTCCATTTGATGTCTATAATATTAAAGATTTTGCAACAATTTTCGTTAGACGAAAACATAATTTTGAGAACGTATTTTCTAGACCCGTTTATGTATATATGATCCTAGTATACAAATAATTTTTAACCAATTTTATCTGAAAATTAGTAATGCTAATAAGAAGTGCTAAGAATAATTAAAAGCAAATAAGTAAATTCGAGAAATGTACTTTCACTATGGCCAACAAAATATTTTTTTCCTTTTCAATCACTACAGAGTTTCAACGAAACATGGGTGACCTACGTTATGGGAGCTTCTCAGAGAACATTGACCCATTAAAATTCAGTCACCCTATACAGGGTGTTTACAGTTACATAAGCCCGAACAAACACAGGAAATCAATTCCACAATTAGTTCCCAACACAAAGTTCCTCTTAGACATTTTTCCAAACACTCTTATTTAGTAGCATTTTCACTTTTAATTTTATTTCTGTGTGTTTCGACTTTACGCTCTTTAAATAGCCATAACTCCATTGACTTACAGTGCAAAACACAGAAAAAGAATTAAAAGTGAAAATACTCCTAAATAAAGGGTATTTGGTTAAATGTCTAAAAGCAACTTTTTGTTGGAAATTAGTTGTAGAATTGATTCCCTGAGTTTGTCCGAACTTCACTGTAGACACCCTGTATACACGCCACGCACTTCGCGCCGCGACATTGTCTATACTTTTCACACCACCACCCAGCGCAAAGGTAAAAGGGGCATTTCGCGAGTCGCCTCTGTACCCGGTGATTACATTCCCATTTTTTCCCCCGACTCTTACTGGCCCCGCCATCTACCCCGTGCGTTATCTTTATTATTACCAGCAGCATTTTTATTTACTTCTCTCTTGTGTCCTCTCGCTGCATCAGGTGTTACACGCCCCCAGGTTTCTTATTATTTTATGCAAACACATAATTTCCCGTCTCTCCGTTTCACGGCAACGCCGTGAAAACACATGTGAACAGTGTGTAAAGAGGGCAGGGTAACGATTACGCCACCTGATGCGGAATTTGTACAAATGACGAATATGAGGAAAAAAAAGAATCTACAAGAAGGGACCGTTAGACATGGATCTATGTTGCTGAAACATCGATCGGATTTTGGAACGAGCGTCTAAAACGCAAATATAATATTTCGGGGAATTTCATTCAGTCGTTTAAACGAAATCGTGGTAACAGATGTAGTACATATACAGATTTTCCCAAAACTCGCGTAGGAGCCGGAAATGGGAGGTAGCTGAGACGATTCTGAACAACAATTTCCTTTGCAAAAATGTCGGTGGGGGCTTCATTTTTTAATTATTAACGAAAAATAAAGCCTCCACCGACATTTTTCCAAAGGAAATTGGTGTTCAGAATCGTCTTACCTGCCCCCCATTTTCGGCTCCTACGTGAGTTTTGGGACACCCTGTACAGTTCGCGAGCGTGAAAAATACATCCAACTGTGAACGGATGAACGTATTTCGATAAAACTTTATATCGAAGGTCTACTTGTACATAATTGACCTATCCATATCAATAGTTACTCCTTGTAGTTCTGTAATTTTTCCAAAATATCACTCGTAAAAATTTCAAGAAATACTTCGAACGAACCTTAAAGGAAACTAAATTCTACATAAAAAAGTTACAGAAACTTTTTCTCCATGTTCGTTAATAAAGTTTTGCAGAGCGTTTGAGTGTGTCGTGTGCGTCGGTTAATTTTCAGTTGGCCTTTGATAAATTTGTGGGTGCGCCTCCGGTCGGGGTCTCGTATTATTTTATGCAAACACATCGTGTCCCGTGTCTCTGTTTCACGCCAGTAGCGCGAAAACACGCGGCGAGCAATGTTTTCACGATCTCGGGAAAGGCCGTCGCGTTAATAATCACTCATTTGCGTAATTAAGTAAAGAGCGGGCTGTAAACCGGGCGCGCGCTACCCCCTGTGGATTCAGTGTTTCCACGTGCCGCGGGACTGGCCATTCTTACATAATAATTTTAGAGCCGTTCGGCCACGGCTGAAAGGTGTCAGCCGCGACACGCGACCGCAAATACACAGGTGATTCGATCGCCATCGATCGGCCACCACTACCAACTTAGCCCGGACAAACTGATAAGATAGGACGCTGCGAAAGTTAACCGGGAACGAAGGTTCCATACAGGGATTATGCAAAACGTTGCGTAAGGAGTAGAAATGAAGGATTCTTAAAATTTCCTAAAAGAAATTATAAGATTTTGTGTTTTGGAATTCTGAAATTAACTCTAAAACCGATTTTGTAAAAGCCTCTATTTAAGAAATATTCGAATGATGGTTGTCGTATAAGAAGAGTACATTAATAGTATTATTATTATAACATATTAATAGTATATTAATAATATTAACAGTATATTGTCGTATATTAATTCATTTATTAAGAAATGTTCTACTAAAAATGATTACCAAGCACTCACCCATAATCCTTGCAAAGACTCCAAGTGACGTCATTTTCCAATCTTCATTACAAGAAACTATGCAGGTACACCTCTTTCCATAAGTGTCGACCGTATAATTCGAGGCGACGATTGTCGAAAGATGCAGCGTTAATTGCGACGCATGCGTTATGTTCCTCGTGAAAAAAACATGGAAAGCGTCTTCCGGCCGCGTGGGCGGTAAAAGACGGCCGAAGGCGACCCACACAGAACCGTGCGCGCGCATGCACGCACGCATACGAAATCGCGCGCGAACTCCCGTCGTGCGTGTCACTGGAGGGACGAGGACAACGGGCTGAGAGAGGGCCACAATATTCTCTATGTATTAGCCACGTATCCGGCACATAGGCTACCCAAGCACATGGAAGTAATGTTTGTAAGGTGTAACACATAGGCTACGAGCGCGCGCGCACACACATACAGTTACGCGGGTTTACCTTGCCGTACGCACACGGACGTGGCCGTCACATCCACGGTCGTTCTGCACTCTGCGGGGGTAGTTGAGTGGGAAAGCGGACTGCGAGGGGGTTAGAAGGGATGGGCAGAAGGTCCCAACTCCCAACGCGGCTGACACACAAACAACGGAGCCACCTTCCCCCCTCCAACCCCCCTCACCCTCCTCCGCTCCTCTTCGTTCTCATCCTACACGTCCGCCACCCCTATCCAACGTTCTTCATCCACCTACCTTCGACTCTGCCCAAGCTAGACCTTCCTGTGGAAACTCATCCCACCCCGTCGCTCACAGCTGAATTACGCACTGCCAAAAGGCCGCGCGGAGGAATTATGAAGAAAACATGTAAACGTTTCCCGTGTGTCGGCGGCGAAGAGTCACGCAAAGTGATTTCGAAGTTTCCCGCTGCGCGGAGTAGGGGCGGCGCTGGCGGCTGACGGAGAGCGAAAGTTCGCCGAGTTCGATCTAGTTCGGATCGATCACCGCTGAGGGGCGAGCGTTCGACGGGTATACGGACAGTTGGATGGTGTTCCGCAATGATGATTCGAGTCGTATGATGATCATTTCGACACTGTGAAACCTTGTACATATTGCTGTGCGGGGTAAGCTTGCCTAATGTGGATCCCTTTAGGCATTTCCTTGAATTAGAATAGTTCTAGTAAGCGAATCGAATATAGTTTTATTTAAATTATTTTGTATGATTTAGATTCTACTGTGAGTAATTTCAGCGTCCCACAAAACTCCTGTATTCCAATTTTCACCCAAATCGAATTACTTTTCGTATTTTTGCTTCTCCATATTGAATCCGCCATTTTGATATTATAAATTCTGAGTTCAGATTCAGATTCAGTGCCTCAAATAACGCCTGTGTACTAAATTTCGTCCAAATCGAATCACTTTTCACATTTTTGGTCCGCCATATTGGATCCGCCAATTTAAATTTGTAAATTTTGAGTACAGACTTAGCATCAGCGGTCACAATAAATCCCTGTGTACCAAGTCACATAAAAATCGTTTGAGAGTAATCGTTAAATATTCGAGACGAACTATGTAAAAGTGATTGTTGTCAACTTCTTCCAGGAAATAAATACTACGCTATACCCTGTGTTTACGATTTTTACTACTTTACTACATAGTGTGTACGCATGTTAGGAATTTATGTAGGTCACTGGATCAGTCATTCATTCATAAATATGTATTTAATAGGAAACTTCGATGTGTCGTAACTCGGCGTGGAATTATCCGATTCGGTTCTAACAAAACGCAAATTAAAAACTAGAATTTCTACCATTTAATAGATAGTTATTATCTTTGCTAGATACTCTTAAACATTTGCTTTTTCTATGAAAATGGATGTGACTTTAAAGTGTTGTAACTCGACGTGGAATCGTCCAATTCAATTCTAACAAAATTCAAATTTAAATGTACAATTTCTACTATCTAATAGATAGTTATTATCATTGGTAGATAAGTATAGCCAACATTTCATTAACTCTTTTGATAGCGCCTTAAAATTTCCTTCCTCGGAGGATAGAGAAAACGTTCATTTGTTTCGTTGTAATTTTCGAAGCGCTTCGCATACCACTCTAATTTCACCCCGACGCTAGGGTGCGTAATTTAACTGCACCTAACGTTGGCAAGGGGTAGTTCCTCGGTGGTCGAGTGTATAGAGTTGGGTACCGATGCGGGGTGAACTGACGGGCAAAGATATTAAAACAAGTGCAAAGTGCTTTCCCCGATTGGTGCACATTATATTTTTATTACGATGAAACGTCCTCATAAATTATAACCTCTGAAGTTCTTTCGTTTACAGTAGAGCCTCCATTGTCCCAACCTCTGTTATCAGAACGTTCTACTCGAATCCTTTATTACCAGAAGATTCTATTATCCAAACAGGACATATATTCCTTACACAACCTTCTTCTTATTAAAATATCCTTTTATGATACTAAAAGTGTTATTTCTTCGACCTTTTCCTTGGGACTTCTCCGCGATTATCTATCTGAAACGTATAAACGCAAATACTTGCAGTCTTCGTTTGTAGAAGCTGCGAATTGCGAAGAATTTATATTAAATTTAAAATAAAGGTTTTAAACCACGGAGTAAGGAGTATATTGAATAAAAAGTAAAGATTTAAGGATTGCAAGAGAAAATAGCATTTGCATTAACAAAAATATTGTATATATTGTAGGTTCAATTATTAGTCTGATTGGGTGTATCGGTTCCTGGGGGACACCTAGCCTGCGCAAATAAGTTCCAGACTCGCTTCGAGTCTGAGCGACGGAAAGGCAATACCGTACGTCGCTCCGCAAGGGTCATTCGGGTTCCGGCGCGCAGGGGCCCGGCAAGCACGTCGTGCTTTTCATATTTAGCGCATGAACCGGTATTTTTATCAAGATCAACTTGCCCTTCCTCCACGGTGAAACGTATCGTTATTCTTCTCGTTTGTTTCCATCGCGAGTCGCCTACACCGCCCCCACACACACCCAAGAGCCGTGGTTCCTCGTCCCGGAAAGGGGTGGCAGCCGCGAGGGTGGATTTCACATGGATTTCGCACGTTTCAATGAAACAAGGCACGCTGATGTCAACCTACCTGCGTTGGTTGGGTTCAACGCACCTCTAAAGCAACCACACCTCTACCCACCCTCGTGGAACGTTCACCACCTTCCCCTCTATTTCACCCTCGTCGACCGACCTCGCCACCTACCTACACTGCCTACCCTACGTACCCACCCTCGAGCGACCTCCATCCCTGTGAACCCTCTAACCACTCCACAGCCGACCCTATCTGCCGGCGTACCCGCGCGCGGTTCTACATACCGTCCATGTAGCCCCATGTGCTCGGTTACATGCGCGTCTGGTATATAGGCGAGTATGGTATCAAAATGGACGCGAGCTACAGTGGTAGATATAGTGGTAGATACAGAGGTAGATATAGATACGCGTACGCGGGCGACGGGAAGGCACACGGACGCTCACGTACACGTGACCCTGTGTCCCTGGGCCTGGCGTGTGTGCGTGATAGCACGGCTTCGGTATCTGTTATAACGGGTGCCGGACGCATATGTGCGTGGGCGAGCATGCACGACGTAGGTGAATGCACACGCGGTCCACTTACGCACGACACGCAGCGCCGCGGATGGGAGTGTGCGCGACCACAGATACGGAGGAGGGTGGCCCCGGGTATCGTCGACTGGGCTGATTGTAAACGCAGAATTAGGCTTCGGCCTACCGTGGGAACACGGGTTCGCGCTGATAATCACAGGTAACGATGCATCGCCATGAAATTGGGCTCCTGTCCAGGACTCTCCGGCAGCCCTAAAGGGACTTTGAAATATGGTCACGGTTGGCCGGATACATGACACAGCCTCAACCGAGTTCCTAGTGTTTCGCCGTGCGCCTCGTCGTTCTCGATAATCCGCCACCTACGAATATAGGTCGTCGACGTCGCCGCGCCAGCGTCGTTGCGCCACGCCGCGTCTCGTGTGGAAATTTTAATGGGCAACAGGCGAGCTCACGGGGCGGTCCGTCCTCGTCAATTGACACCCTAGGCGTGGACGTCTGGGATCCTGGCTTTTTGTTACACAGCTACTGATTGGGATTGCAATCATCTTCGTTGACTCATTTGGTTGACTCCTACTGGTGGAGTAGGAGTAGGCTTGGAAGTGACATAATTGACGCTCGCCCGTGGGAGAGTCGGATCTTGGTTTATTAAACTGTGTAGCTGATTTAAACTTCAGGTTTTTCAGTATATCAATCTTTACATACAATTATTTCCATTCTTTTTAATATTACTCTGTATTACATAACTCTAACATAGTTTTGTGGTTGCATCTTCGCTCCTCACCACCAGACGGATACAGGCTTTTCGTGGAACAAAATTGCCAACCCGTTCGAGAAATAGGAATGAAATAGGGATTCGTGATCCGAAGTGAGTGACATCACTGCGATTGTGGTGGCACCTCCTGTCCTCACCGCTAGAGGGATACTAAGCGTTTGCGCGTTTCTCACAAGTAAAAGGTCCGACTAATATTTCTATATAAGCCCTTTCCGACCTAACTCAAAATATTCCGGCGTCTAAGGCACGCGTCTGCTAGCAAGCCTTACTGACGAGTCCACTAGCAGGCCCAGAACGAAACGCTCTCTTCCTTTTCTCCCCTCTCTCGCTCTCCTTCCACAGGCACAACAACAACCACAGTTTTAACCCTTTGTGGTCTGAATTTTCTGATTTCAGTATATTATTGTTGAGCCTCGCTGGAGATAGGAACACAAAGGGTACTGTACGCAGTTATCTCTCAACTCTCGTATCAGTTGAGACCTACTGGCCCTCCTACAGTTCGGACGCTACAGCCCCTGAGAAAGACCACCGAGTCCATTCTAATTGTAAATCTTAGAATTAATTGTACCTGGCTCGCCAAAGATCTGAGTTGCCCAAGTCAGAAAGTAAGTGTCATTACCTACACCTTCCACCATCAGGCCTCACTCTGGTTTGAGCAGACTATCAGCACTGAACCTTCATATTAGTATCCAAATGAAGCTCTGAATGAAAGCTCCACAAGACACACTGTCACAGATGAGTATCGAATGCAACATTCCCTCACGAGAACCAGAAGTTCCCACAGAAAGTTATCAATAGATGTTATGCAACGAAATTAACTAAACAGAGAGTTGACACATTGTCTTGTCGCCAGTCCGGACAGCTAATTACCTCAATAATTCCCGGCTTTGCCAAGGACTATCATCAATTCTTCTCAACTGCCAATTACTACGAGGGATCAGGGACGCAGCTTCCAGTAATTTCGTCGAATCGGAGGCATAGCTCTCGCGGCGCTCGCGTATAAAACACTCGACGCTGCGGCGCGTTTCGGCTAAGCAAATTTATTTCCCCTGTTTCTGTTAAACCGGGCCGGGACCACATTTTACGCGCGGGTTACACGCGCGTAGCTGTACACGCGTTCGCAAACACCGTGCGGCAATATTTAAAATTTTATCATTCATATTTTATCCGGACGACCGTGCAGGCACAGACCGCGCAAACATTGTTGGTCGCGGTGTATTGACCCAGGGAACAGAGGAACACTTTCTGGAATGTTCGTGCGCTGCACGGTAATCAATTGTCCTTCAAACGCAGGCATAAAACAAATCTTGGCACGGAAGCGATATGTCCAGAACTGCGGGCAAATAATAGCAATAACCGTTGCGAGATAGTACGATCGCCGTGGTCGAGCATGGACAAAGTAAAGCGCAGTATCGACGGAAAAGGTGTCAGATACGAGAAACATAGCTAAGTTGTTCAGCAAAGTTGTCGTAAAGAGTTTTACAAAATTATTAGGCGAATTTCAAGTATGTCGCAATTGTCATGCATTAGTATTCGTGAAGATAGCCATTTCTGCGATATATCGTGTGGGGGTAGTGCCGTGGAGAGAAAGCGAGAGAGAAGAGCAGGCCCGTGGCTTAAACGCTCCATACATGATACGATCTGTCGTACAATGAGTCGTACGACGTATAACGACGACATACGACATCGTGCAACGCGTTGTACAACGGATCGATCGTCGTACAGGAAAACCCGACACAGATAATGGAATTCTATTCGTACGGTCGAAGGATCCGTCGAAGCGGTTGGTTGTACAACTCATCGTACGATACGTTCTACAACACATCGTATTGCGTATAGGGCCCATTAGACGTCGGGATTATTTGGAGTTTAATCGGGAAGGGCTTATATAGGAACGTTAGGCGGTCCGAGCACTTGTGAGAAACGCTCAAACGCTCGGTGTCCCTCTAGCGATGAGGATAGGAGGTGCCACCACAATCGCAGTGATGTCACTCGCTTCCAATCCCTAATTTACTCCTATTTTTCGAACGGATTGGCAATTCTGTTCCACAAAAACCCTGTATCGCTGTGTTTTAAATGCGATCGTGAAACCCGAGACGGTCTTTTGGCCCTGGAGACTTCGACAATCATTCCGTGGGGTTAGAAATCTTGAAGATTGAATATAAGGTTCAGGAAGCGATTTGAAAGCGCTTTTAACCCCGGCCGAGGACAGAAGCGTCACGCCAGCGAGGCACATTTTCGGAAGAGCCGTTTCAATCAGAAACCTAATATTATTTTCCAATTTCGGGCCAATCGATCCGGCGGTCTGGTTGAAATTCCCTTTGCCACACGCACCCAATCCGCACACATCCACTGTGCACACGATAAATCGATACTATCACCGCGTGCGCGTGGTCGCACACATTCCACGCGAAATGCAACTAATTACCGATGTCGTTATTGTAAACGTAACCGTTTGTAATTACGTGCTAGCATTTTTAAACGTCAGGGCGAGCGTAGGAAATGCTCTGGTAGATTGAAACCCCTGCGCAAAGTTCTGAATTCAAATACTGATAGGAAGCTTGAGCAAGATGGATCGTGGATTGAAATGAGTGGAGAGATTTAAAGAGTGGAATTTTTATGGAGAGGTGTCACCATGCAAAATGAAAATGTGTAGAAGTCCCTCAAAGTTGAAGGAGAATCATCCCCACCATAGTTGTGACTCCAACGCCTTTCTAGGTCTCCCTTTGTATTTCATTACTTGAAGTAGGTAAAATAGATAGAGCAAAACGATTGAATGGTAGCCCAAGATGACTATTAACCACTATTTGACACATTGAGGATGTGCAGGTTTAGAAGTCCCCAAACTTGAAGAAGAATCATCCCCACCACAGTTGTAACTCCAACGCTTCCCTAGGTCTCCTTTTGTGTCTCATTATTTAATTTTCTCAAACTAGATAGAGCAAAAGCTTTGATGATAGCTCAACATGATTATCAACCCTTTGTCTAACGCGTACATAAACATCTGCTTGTAAAGTATGCAAACACGAAAGTTTATTTCTCTCAAAAGTCTCCGATACAAAAAATATCCATCTCCTTCCACCCTAATCTACCAATGGAACCTCTAAAAGTCAATATCAAACGGCCATAAGCGGATAAGCTTTTCTGTTCCTCGAGATACCGTGTAGGAAGTGGAGGGGGTGTAGGGTCACAATTTCCGTCGGCGTTCCGGAAACACTGTCTCAGCGTCGAACTTTCCCCCAACTTCGTTAGCCGAGATTACACGACTCGCGGCCCCTAAAGGGGATTAAAAAATTAACAGGTGTACGCGATGCATCTATATTCAACTGTTCCGGCTCGTACTTTATCATCCCATCCGTGGGACGACACCTTCGTACTAGGTGCGCCGGGGGTGACTCCCTTTTACCGGCAGCAAAGGTTCCGTTAATCTAGACTCCGTAGGGCGAAGCACAGGGGGGTGGGTCGAGGGCGAGAGAGTTAGTGAGGCACAGAAACGAAGGTGGAACGTCGTCGACTAGGAGGAAGAAAAGAGGACCCAACGAACGAAAGAGTAACCAAGAGAAACGCGAAGTTGTCGGAGGGCGGAAAGAATGTGGCGAACGGTCACAGGAGGGACAGAGACTGGGGGTGAAGCGATAGGGCGGGGTGGGTGGGTGAGGGGAGAGGCAGAGGGAACGAAAGGGGTTCACAGGACTGGGGGTTCTTGATAAAGGTGGGGTCGGTAGATCCGTTGATGAAGGTTCAGGCCAGAGGGTTGCTCCGGCTCTTCTACTCTGATGGCTCCAGGGGGTGGTAGGCGAGAAGAGGGCGGCAGAGTCGGTGGCAGGGTAGGGCATAGAGGTGGAAGAAGACCGAGGGTGGGTCCGGTGCGGTCCAAGAAGCACTGACTCATCCTGGAGTTATGCCCCTGACGGTCAAGGAAGATATACAACGACGATGTATTTTCGCTGAGACCCTCTTTCTCCCTTTCGCCAGCGGGTCTCCGCATCGGGCTATCCCTCTCCCGCCGCGCTTGTTCCATCCGCTCAAAGGGATGAAGACGGAAAAGGAACAGGGTCGATGTAGCCCCTGTCGATAACAAGGACGAAGGCGCAGCGTGTGGGTGAAGGGGAGGTCGAAAGTGTCAAAATTAATAAGGAACGTCGCCCCCGCCATTAGCGGCCACAATGCGGCATTCTTCTTGGATTGGTTAGCTTAGCAGCAATTACAGAAAATTTTCTCCGCGGTTGAACATTCTGGCCAATCAATCTGACGGACTAATTATAGGAAATTCCGTGTAGGGTTCGGGCTACCCGCATGGGGCTGCTTAAAATTGCAAGCGTTTCACTGAGGTATGTCACTTATACAGGGTAAGCCACGAGAAATAGAACTCCTACACAAAGTTTGATTAAAGGTAGTTGGAAGAGAAAAAGGGATTCTTGAAATTACTTGTTTAAGATGAGATGCAGGCAAATCTGTTTGACAACATTTTCTAGGTCCACGAGAAAATAATTTTGAAACACATTGTTGATGAAAATTAGTGTGAATTTGCTAACGATATTAGATAAGCCCCTACTATCTCCAAGGTTCTATGATTTTACTTGAAATTACTTGTTTAGGATGCGATGCAGGCAAATTTGTTTGACAATATTTTCTAGGTCCACGAGAAAATATTTCCAAATACATTATTGAAATAGGTGTTAATTTGCTAATGATCTATATTAGAATGAAACCCTGACTGATTGACTGACATACCAACGCCCAAGCTAAACCCTTGAACCTAGAAATCTGCAATTTTGCACAGAGGTTTCCTTTATGACATACAGAAGTTTCGAAATTCAACCCCTAAGGGGGTGAAAATGGGTTGCAACGTTTGTACGAGGAATATTTTATTTGTCTTAATGCTCTTTGATACAATTAATCAAACACATATTTCAGCTTTTCTAAAAATTCAACTCCTTAAAGGGGTCGTACAGAATAAGAATAGAATATCACTGGGCACAGCTAGTATTAGATAAGCCCTTACTATCTACAGGGTTTTATTGTTCTACCGTCACAGTGGAGCGTATCTGTGATATAGGTCAACGTTTTATGTCTTCTCTGCGAGAGGCTCGAAAGGGTGAGAAGCGTACGATCACGATGTTTCTATCGTCCGTGTAATGTTTTCGAGTGTCTTAATTAGGCGATGACAGCGCGGATAAATGATGCGCATCGCGCAAAGATTGCCTGGGTAAACTTCCCCCGCGGATTTTTTAATCTTCTTAGTTCGTTGCTTCGGCTCTTCGGGTAATTAGCGTCAGGGTGAAACTTTAAAGAATGATTAGGCACACTGAGCCACCTTTGGGGATTTCAACGGAGGGAAGGGTTGAAGCTGCGTGAGAGGACGTTAGTCGCGAAAACTTCGCCTCCACTCTGTTTAATTTGAGGGACTTGGTGTTTGAAGGCGACACGGGTCCGTTCTTTGAAGGGGGCGCAGCTAGGGTTCAGATATTCTGCGTGAAGATATAACTAATTACATTTGGAATCGATTGATCGATCAGTATTAAATTCGAGAGACTAATTTCAATTGCAATAATGTTCAACATCTTTTTAGGTATCCAAATCTAGGAAACTTCATATATTTACAATATGAACATATTTATCCCAAACTCTTAAGATTTAGACTTGTACAGTAAGTCCCATAAGTATTCGTACTCTCTATGTCTGTTGAAGAATTTAAATTAAATGAATTAAATTAAATTATAGGCTTGGTGCTTTCACGTAAATATTTCATTATAAATACGTTCACGAGTAAACTTTACACATGTATAATATTTACAATTACAAATTTATTTGGTAACACGAAGCATTCGTTTAAATTAGACAAATTTCTTTAATAAATATAGAGGGTACGAATACTTATGGGACTATCTGTATGAAAATAAAATCACACGTTATGCTTTTATTATTATATTTATTTGAAAGCATGAAATCTATCATCTAATTTAATCGACATAGAGAGTACGAATACTTATGAGACTATCTGTATGTAAATAAAATCACACGCTTTGCTTTCACTATTATTATAATTAAATTATTATTATTATATTTATTTGAAGGCATGGAACCTATCATCTAATTCAAATAAATTTCTTTAATAGACATAAAGAATACGAATACTTATGAGACTGACTGTATTTCCCGTCCTAGGTGCAGATATGCAACAACCTAATACCAACACTTAAATCGTTCAATCTCTGAGTTATCTGGAAGCATTGCAGCAGCGAAACGTCGAGAGCCACCGCTAATGACTCCGACAAAGGTGTAATTTCTGCCCGGCGGAAAAAAAATCCATATTTCTTCGATGACGAAGACATCACTTGGCCGAAAGGAAGGACAGAAAACATTTCCACCCTCCTAGAGTGTACTCACGGAGAAATGGTACGAGCATTCCATCTTGAGCTAAAACCGTGCTGCACGTCAGAGCGTTGCGCGTCTGTATGTGTGGGTGAGGGCTATAGGGTGGCAGGGTGTTTGGAAGACGAAGAGGACCACGGAGTTTCGGAACACCGCATCACTCTGCTCTGTTGCCAACCCAGGAAAGGGTATGAACCGTCTCGCTATTTTAGAACTCGTTCCAAAAATTATAGAAGGGCACACAGGGTTACAAATTAATCAGTCAAGAAAATTCAGGCATTAGTGACGCACAAATAAGTAGAAATATTTACGATTCTTGAATGAGTTATAGACAAGGGATCAATATGTGCGAGTCTTGAAAAATGTTCTCGGTACATTGTACAGATAGTATTTTTATCTAACTTCCTTTTAGGTGTATTACACAAGAAATAGTTAACAAGTTGACTGTTAGAGTCTTGAAAATTTCTAGTGCGATCAAATTTTGTTCGCAGACAATTGGAATCTCCATAATCAAACACTAATTGTGCTGTTTATTTTTGTAACTTCGTTCAAATTCATTTACTTTGACATTTGACTTTCAAAATTATGTTTATACAGTTCTTCTGTGAAAAGCACTGTCACCCATATATGACCGATGTGGCGATCAACGTGACGCAAATGCGTTTCCTAAAATTTCAGGAAACAATATATTACCTCCCTTATGAAGCCTATGCATCAAGTTCTAAGAAGACACCCTCCAGCATTCAGCTGCAACTAAAACAGTTCCAGTTCGTTAACAAATCAAGCACTCACGAAACAAAAGGAACAGAAATCGCTTTCGCAGAAAACGTCAGAAAATCGACCGACACATCACAGTTAATCAAAGGCCGGCACGAGGCGTTAATAAGTGCAGCCCTCGGCTGGCAGCACGCGTTATCAAGGCGCGAACCGTTTATTAATAACGAAGAAAAGCTATCTGGAACGCCCCTCGCCAGCGTGTAACTCGAAATTCCGCTCGCAACTTCGTTTCTTGCACGTGTGTGCGTCAGGGTTATATCCGTCGCTACCCTCGGCCGTCTCTCGGGCGCCTTTCCACCCCCGAACGCTCGCCCCTCGAGAAGGTCGGACGAAGGGGTGGATATCTCGGCGTCCTGTCCGTAATATCCCTAGCCCTCCTGCTTCCAGCTCCCAACTCTCCCTCCTCTCCTCCTCCACCCCCATCCGTCCCCCTCGCCTAGGAGCCATGAGCCAGCCCACGTTCACCCCCGGGGCCCGAGAGTTAGGAGGGTTGCCTGGCGCCCTTCTACCGCCCCCTCTGTCAGCCCCTCGCTTCCTTCTCACCCCCTTGACGGCACATAAAGTGCGGACGGTTAGGGGCCGATGGTTCCAGGAGGCGGTTGGGTCAGAATGGAAACGGACCGCAAGTGTACGAATATCTGCACGCGTGTGTTACGGCGCACGGGGAAGTGGGGGATGATTTTGTTGAACACCGGCGAGCCTCGTGCTATCGCGACGCGGCTTCGTTCGCAAAAATAACGAATTTCTAGGTGGAATTCCTTATTAGTGGAAAGTTCAGGGATTTTCCTTGTAGGGTGGATGGATTCAGGAGTAAGGAATGTTTGGGGAAAGTTATTCCAGTGGTCGACGGTTCGTACCGCGTGAAATAGTGATCGATGGCAGCGCTGTCACCAGGACGACTTTTATGGACGTGAGAATGTATGTCTTTGATATCTTCGGGATAAGGAGCAGTCATTGGGGGTTTTTATAATGTTTTCTCAGATTTGAGTATTCGAAACAACCTCAGTTATTGAAATATTTCTAGTAGTCGCTATCTAACACTCGCTATTCCTACTCGCTATTCCTCATAATTAACGTAGTATAAACCTGTCTAAAACTGCGGAATTTAGTTTTAAATAAAAGATCTCCACATAGTGACGAGTTAAAATCAAGCAAGGGTATGCACGTCAATTTTACGAAGAATTAGGAAGGATTACGTTTTTTTTTAACAAAATAATTGACAACTCATTCTGAATTGTTCTTACTAAAAGCTCGAAAATTGTCAAAAGATAATAAAACACGTAAACAAGAAAAATTGAAGAGAGAAAATAATTTTAGAAATTTCAATTTATTTAGGTATAATATTTTTCGAAGCACGGTACCACGCAAAGTGCCACTTCGCAGGTCGTACACCGATAACTTGACTCTTTACGTTTTTCATTTTTTTCCGCAGTTTTTCCGCAAATTAACGCTCGCCGTCCAAGGCGCGGATTACGAATGTAATTGATTTCAAGTCGTGAGCCCTCTCCATATAAAATACGTAGCAGTTATATTGGTAATATAAAGGACACGTACCATCAAATAATATTCTTATTACATTTTATAGAAATTTCGAGTTTTTATAGTCAGTGGTAATTTCTTATTTTATACGACAAGTATACAAGTCAACCGCACCGCAGTTGATATTTGGTCCGTTGTAGTCTTGATAGTCCTACTATTAATTCTTGTGTTTCTACTACCTAATATATCGAGTATACTCAGTGTTGGTGGCTGTGCCTGTGGAGGGAGAACGAGAGAGGAAAAAAGGAGCGGCGTTTCGTCCTGGGCCTGCTAGTGGGACTCGTCAATACCTAGCAGGCCCGCGCCTTAAACGCCCCATACACGATACGATCTGTTGTACAACGAATCCCGTACCGTCATTCGGGAACCCGCCACAATGGAATTGTATTCATACGGTCGAAGGATCCGTCGAATCGGTTGGTTGTACAACTCTCATCGTACGATGTGTTCTGCAACAGATCCTATCGTGTATGGGGCCCATCAGACGCCGGGATATTTGGAATTCGATCGAGACGATGGCATCTTATATACGACGTTAGGCGGGACCGAGCGCTTGTGAGAAGACTCGCGGCGTCCGTCCCTCTAGCGGTGAGGACAGGAGGTGCCACCATACTCAGTAATACTACAACCAACTTTTACAAATATCAGCATCTCCTGCGGAGCCTCTCATTCTCCGCCCACCTCCAACCCGTCGAAAATCAGCGATTACACGAAACCCAACCTGATACTTCTACATCTGTCCTTAAATTCACATAGTTCTTCTTCTTGTCACGCTTCTCGGCGGCTCGTAAAGCGTGGAGCAGTTAGGGCTCGCCGGCGAGGGGTAGTTGGTTCAAAATGAAAACCGACCGCAAGCGTACGGACGTTCTTACACACTCCCGTCCCGTGTCTGCGAAACGGTTTCATAGTTATTGCCGTAAACGTAACCAGAAATGCGTCCTGAGACAGCGGCGAGGACCCTTTGTCGCAGGGGCAAACGATTAAATTGCACGTCTTGCGGGCACCGCTGATGTACTATATCGCTGATGTCCTGGCCACGTTGTAGCCTTTGTCGAGCTAATGAAAAAAGGTTTTGGGATCGTTCCTCCTCGTTTCCGCGGCGGCTCGGGCTATTCTGCGAGGCCTGTCAGGGTACGGCAACGAAATAACGATTCTGCGAGGCCGAGTCGCGAGGACCTAACAGGGAGCGCACCGCCCGCCGCATTAAGGGTCTCGCGTTACGCTCGCAGGAGGTGATTATCGTCAGAAGTAAATAAAAACGCGGAATCTTATCTGCGAGAGCATTACTGCCGTGTCCGTCCGCGAGTATCCAATATCGATAATTACAGGGATATGTTTATCGTCCCACGAAGAGGGGAAATTTAATCACCGGCGGCGTGGTTCCCTTTCGTTTCTCATCTTCGTAGTTGGGATTGTGTCTAAAGGGATTAGGAGTGCAAGTCGAAGAGGGGCTTTTAGGTGATGCATTGGGTCTGACGATCATGTCAACCGGAAAGGACGATTGGGCTTGTCGTCCTGAACGTCGCTGTCTTAGCAAGCTATTTGGAGGAAGTATGAAGGATGTTTGAGCGTCGTGGGTGGTGTAGTCGTGGGGGAGTGTCAATTACTTGGGAATGGATTCTTAGAATGGATTCTACGTCATTGAATGTGCATAGAAACCCCGAAGCGTACAAAATGGGTGCTGAGTATGTTTCAAACCCCTTATGTGTGACAATGTTTGATGATAGATTGTAACTTATAACTGGAAAGGACGATTAGTGTTCGGTTCGACGTGAAGGAACAATTACGAGGAGGCCAACGAAAGTTTGGAATATAATCGCGACCCAAGGGAATTTTCTAGAGTCGTGTTGATATTGTTGGAAATATCATTTTAGTCACGGTAGTCGATGAGACCTTAAACGCCTCATACACGATACGATCTGTTGTACAACTGATTGTACGACGTGTTGTATAACGTGTTGTACGATGAGTTGAACAACCGACCGTACAACCTGGCACAACCAGCCGTTAAGAAGTGAAACTACCAACCTCCGAAGTTTGTATGAGAACCTTGCGGAAATAACATCATTCGTTTTCATCCTCAATAGATGTCATTGTCCTAAGCTCGGAGAAATCAAGGGCGATACACGCCTGTGCAACATGACGGTCCCACTTGGCGAAAGTGTCGACTTTTCCTGGGTCCCACAGCACAGGCCATGCTGTCACCACCTGTGTCCTTAGCGCCTCGTAAATAGGCAACCACTGACCCTCTTCTCGACAACGTCTATCGAAAGGAATCGCGCTGTGAACGGAACAATTGGCCTCGTCGTCCTGAACATGTCTGCCTTAGCGAGCTATTGGTGAAGTATGAAGCATGTTTGGGAGATCGTGGGTGGTGTGGTCGAGGGGGAATGCCAACTATTTGGGAATGTATTGTTAGAATGGATTCTACGTCATCTGAATATCTATCGAAACCCCAAGGCGTGGTACAAAACGGGTACCGAGTGTGTTTCAAATCTCCACATTTGACACTGTTTGATTCTAGATTGTAATTTATAGGTTGCACTGTTACTTCTACATGGATTGTACCTGGTGAACATGTCAACTGGAAAAGGCAATTGGGCTCGCCACCCTAAACATGTCTGTCTTACCGAGCTATTGGAGGAAGTATGAAGGATATTCGAGCGCTGTAGGTGGTGTGCTGAAGGAGGAATGTCAACTGTTTGGGAATGTATTCTTAGAATGGCTGCTTCTACGTCATGTGAATATCTATAGAAACCTCAAGACGTACCAAAAGGCTGCTGAGTGTATATTTCAAACCTTCATATTTGACACTGTTTGATTCCAGATTGTAACTTATAGATTCCACTCTTACTTCGACATGATTCGCATCTCGACTAAACATCATAAACATCTTCAAACCAAACGGCAGACCTCGCTGGCGAAGAACAAACAAGAAACAACCCACGACCGCCTCTTTTAATCACCCTTGAGAACCAAGTGATCCCATTGACGAGCGACCGTAGCCGAAGGAAGATATCCACAACGATACGCCGGGTACCCAATATCAGTAATTCATCCGTGGCAGTTTCACGAAGTTTCTCGGGTCACCCTCCGTCGTCCATAAAGCGTTCCTCTTGTCTCCATCGCGTAGAAGGAACGACCGGACGGAATAGTGCGCGAGGCCGTGTCGCGCGGTGGAGTGGGATGCTTGAATTAGGAGAAGGACGGAGGCATAGACACGCCGGATGTGCCGGTACGAGAGAACGAACAGGAGACTGGAAACGGGACAGGATGAGGGAGACGGAGGGTGAACAGGCGCATCCCCTCATGGCGATACATACGCACCCCAATATCGCCCCCGGGCCGTGCAATCACGGCATACAGAGAATGGGATGAGATCCAGCCTGAAAAGGAGGGGGGTCGGTGGCGGTGGTCGAAAGGGGATGGAGGTCGAGGGGGGTGAAGCTCGCCCACCCACCAACCCCCGACCCCGGTGCCGCCAATTGTGCGTCGTTGACAGGCCTGCATCGGGGAAAAACTTATTGTTGCGCGCGGAAAACCAAAGAGAACGCTTTCCCCAAGGGAGACCCTAGCACCAAAGTTGCGGATTAAATGCCTCGCGATAGGGGTGAGGATGTCTCCCCGACTTCTTTCCCCGTTCCTTTTCGGATCGCGTGATTCCTCTCCCTGCCACTTGATGCACTATTTATGTCCGAATTATTCCGCTGAAAAGGACGATCGACTTTACGGCCTCGAGCCGAGAAGACAGGGTTCGCGGTCGGTTTGAAGAGAAGGGAAGAAAGCTGAGCTCCTGTTCTTTTTACGCGCTGATGATTGGAGAGTGGTACTGTCGCTCGAAAGTCTTTGAATACCTGCTGTGTTTAATACTAGATTTACGGAACACGGTCATTTTGATCCATTCCTAATTTCTCAAGAAAAGCTACAGAAAACATTTCTTTCCAACCACTTTTGCTGTAATAAACGTAAACGTGATCAATGCTTTTTAAAAAGTAAACAAGAAAAAATAAAGAGCGCAGTGAAGTTACTAAGATCCTCCGTAAACCTAGTGTTAATATTTAATAATAGTGTCTAAGAATGTCTTCTTTCCTGTCAATCAGTCATCCCAATTTCTTCTGGTAACCTCGCTAGTGTAGATTTTATCAATAATACTGAATTTACTTTTTCAACGAAATTGTTTGCAATCTCCTTTCCATTTTAATCGCATAGCGAAAGACACTGTGATTAAAATCGAGAACAGGGCGCAACGAGTCGTATATTCGATTAAATTGCTTGAAGTATAAGTGCAATAAAGGTCCCTTGTGCCGCGCGACAAAGGGCGAAATAATTTCAAACATTATTGAGCCTCGAATTTCAGCATTGAATTTGGTCGAATTTCGACGCGAAATATCGAGCTCGACGGCGCACAAATTATCGTAGCGAAATTAAATCTTTCTCGTCGGGGGAAAAAAAAGGAATATTCGTCACGCGTTTTTACAGAGGAGTTCCGCGAGTTTCACCAGCGGTCCAAGTAGAGCATGAAGCAAGAAAAATTTCTCGCATAAAAACAAATGAAAATTTATTTCGCAGCCCTCTCCCGTTCTCGGATTCGTTAGTTTTGATATTTTCAGACATCTGACAGAAAGAAAACAATCCATACCGCTGATTAACCCTCGGCAAAAATTTTAACTCGAAAATCGAGTTCTAAAAATGACGGTGCACTCGTAACGAACAAAGGACGAGGCGTTTGCGCGAGGATTTTTCATCCCGTTCATTGGGATCACGTGTCACCGACTCATACCCTCCCCTTTTCTCCAGTTCTCGCGGCGTATGGGCACAAAAGCAGATGTCAAACTTGGTAAATTGAATGAAATGTGTTTCAAGGAATTGTGTTTCAAGGAAATTTACTACTTATCTTTTACATGAAATGTACACCCTTCGTTGAGCATACCTGCGGCGCAGGAACGTCGACGGAAGGCGAACAGCGTGGAATGAAATTGAGTACGTCGACGTCGACGTCGGGAGCTTCTTCTCTGGGATTTATAACGGATGATCCCGCGGAGTTTCAGAAGAGCAGTGAACGAGAACGGGGCCGCGCGATGCATTTTTGAGTTTTTCATCTATCTTTGGCAAACGTCCTTGTTTCGTCTGGAGCTGTATATCTTTTCATTTTTTAACCAAAAACGAGGATGACGTTCGAAGGTGATTGCGAGCGTGATTAATTTGATTGGAGTAAGGCTGGGTTAGGTCACCACTGGTTTTAGCGTCATTAAAGTATCTAATACGACCATAAAAATAGCGTCACAAAGAAAAATAGAATTATAATGAAAATTGGAAATATTACTGAGCATGCAATAATATGAATTGTGTGGATTTTACAGACAAAACACATTTTGTATAACTAAAAGAACGGTCTTTCTGGTTTTGACGCCAACCTTTGCCATGGGATCATACATTGTTTCCTATAGCTATAGTGCTGTGTACTCAGCATTTTCGACACGCATGCGCGAGTGCTTTCAGTGCGTGGCGAGCTTGTAAACTAGTGGCGCCACAAGCGCAGTAAACTGTAAACTATCTAGATAACCAAACTACAGATTAGAAAAAAGAACTCTACATCTTCGTCCTGGCTCTCTAAATGATCATGCACAAATCGTATGTTTAATTAATTTTTTAAGAACTGAGGTGATGAATGTAGAATGATAGTAGATTCTATGTTCAAGAGAAGAGAAAAATTGTGGATCTCATAGTAATATGAATTAAATGGATAGACAACGTTAGTGACTGTATCAGACACACTGATCCGACTGGCCAGTTAATAATCGAAGTAAATCGAAGAAGAGAACTCGCTTCGTGGCTCTATTTACCGCTTGTACGTGCTGTCATAACAATCTAATGGTCGTAACACCGCGTTAATCATTCCGCTTTAGAATCCCGGTCTGTTGCCATAAAAGCAACTGTAAAATGTTGACAAGCTTCTCTCTGTCCATTTGCCGGAGATTTGTTTGTCGTGTCAATAGCTTTATTGGGTAAATGTTGCGCCCGGCGCAGTATCATACGTCAGGTAAATACATATCTCCTTGCGCTTTCCGGAAGCTGTTATTCCTCGAGTTTGCAGCAATGTGCTCGCGTAATAGCGAACTTGAAATACGAGGGATCGAGCTCTCGCCGTGTATTCTTCGAGGGCTGATCTTTCTTTACAGCTGGAATTCTCTTCACTTGAGAAAATACAAAATTATGTACCTATGAGTCGATTAAAATGGACCATTTTGACCAGTTCACAGTGGCAGATTTAACAAGAAGAAAAGTAAATTTAGTTACAAATTGCAACAAATTTTGTAAATTCTTATAAATTATTTTTATTGATAGGTAATATTAGGTGGATCTTAGTTTGAATCTAAGTAAGTGCTCTTTTGCGTTACTTCAAATTAGTAGAAAGTGCGATCGCCAGTTTCTGAAATGATCAAGCTCGTTCGGGTCGAAATTCCGTTCCTAGAATTCTGAGTTATTCATTTACAACGACCGAGTACTTAAAGGTTCACGAATGTTTAATGCTGGATGTTAAAATAGTCGACTGTCCTGGTAAGTGGAAGTCCAGGTTCGGGATTCTTGCCATCAATTCAAATTAATGTTTATCGATAAGAAAACACTTTAATCAAAGTAGAAGCTGATACTATACGCTTCGATCCACAATTAACTATATTAGGAACTCGATATTTGTTATATTTAAACTTATTTACCTTTCGATCGAATTTATTTACTAATTAATTCAAAGTTACGGTTTCGATGATACAAAAATTGTTTACTGACTATATCAACTTAATTTTAGTTAATTTGTATCATTTTTATTATTAAAATATCCGTTTCTATCACCTGCTCTACGTAACGCTAATGACTGATTTCTTTGGTAAATAAGAACAAGCTACTGTTACAGAGCCTAATCATATCTGCAAATAGAGATTTCTAGTTGGCATTTAAAGCACCCCACCGGAACGACGGACGCACTGCATCGCTCGAGTTTCCCTGCCATTTTGATTTCATCGTCAGCTAATAATCTCTTCAGCGTTCCACCCCTTGCGAAGCCAGGTGAAACCGGCTGGCGCGGGGGCGCTGTAATTATGAATATAAATCGACGGGCAATGGTGGTAGTAGCGCTACGGGGACGGAGAGGGTGCTGACGAGGGACGACGCGAAACGAGAACCGAGGATGGAAGCAGTGAGGCCCAGGGTGGCGCGGTAAGGTTGAAAATGACGCCGGTGAATCCTACGTTTGCAGTCTTTTAATTTTAATTAAGGGTGAGTCCAGAGACCTTCCTACCGGGGATTCATAAAAAAAAACAGTCATGAAGCAATACTGCGAAGGGTCGAGCAGCATTTCTTCGATTCCCTGTCTGAGGGATGTTCTTCGCGATATGGGCGAGGGTTATACACGCTTGATTTTATTTTCGAGGTTGGGTCATTCGCTCTTCCAGTTACTTAAAATTGTAGGTAGAATTGTTTCTGTACAGTTTTAACCCTTTGCACTCGAGAGGTGACTTGAGAGGCGTGATTAGGTTTCACGCAGCAAATCTACAATACCTAATGTTTCTTCAGGTTTAATTTCTTTGGAGCTCGAAGTGTCGATAAAATGATTGTCGGTGATGTAAAGGTGGCCTTATTTTCAAATCTAGATAGCTTAGAATGAATGGCAATAGAATGCCAAGAAACATCTTGAGTTGCTTGTAGATACCAGAGAAAAAGGCCTCGAGTGCAAAGGTTTAAGGGTAAGTTCGTGGTCCTATCTTGAAAGACCCACAATTAAATAAATAATAATCAAGCTTAGTAAAGATATTCCAAAAAGGACTCCATATTCTTGATATTTTAAACGAAAGTACAAGCGATAGTAATTAAATATGCAAAATGGTTATTTAATCCTACATCCTCTTTTGGAAAACCCTTTACGTTTGTGTCCGGGGTAGTCGCGTCGAGTATGAAATATCCACCCGGTCGAAGCAATCAATGTTTACCAACGTCACGTCGCACTCGACCGCGGACAAGCCTAAACGACAACTTATCCAACGCCTATACAAATCCGACCAGGTATTCGTTATTCGCGCGAACGGTCGAAGCTGGTGAAAATTCGATAGCATTGTGAATCGTCGCGTCGCTCCGTGTTTCTAAACCCGTCCGCGTTTCACTTTCTCCGGGTAACGCTGTCAATCGACCGGTGCTCCAGTTTTTTTTCCCTTCCCGTTTCCACATCGCGACCGGTTCGAATCGCCAGATAAATTGCCAGCCTCGTAAGCCGTAGCGTCGTCTCTGGCCGCCTTCCGACATTAAGCCGTGCTCGCAGCGGCCATTATCGCTAACGCGGGGCTGCAGTGTTGGACGGTGTTCAGCTTCTGGGATCGTCGCTGGTCATTGCAACCCCCGCCGAAGGAGCAACCGGGGGGTCGAATGCACCCTCCGCAATGACAAACCCCTTGGCTCGAGCAGGTCGATATGCGGTACGTGCACACGGAGCGCTGTGCTGCTCGTACGAGCAAAATTTTGAACGCTAGAAAACTAGAAACGAAGAATTGCGAGCCGAATTCTTCTGTATGGCGGCTTGAGTAATCGGTGAATATAATTGGAACGATACTCGAACGAGTGTTTGAATATTATCGTGTAAACATGAAACTCCTTGATGAAACATCCGATTCAAGTACTATAGATATTCAGAAACCTAACCAACGTGTGCGATGTTTGATTAGTCAAATATTCATGTATGAAGATTATTCAAATACTATTCGAGTATATAAGTGTATTATTAGAATTGTTTGAATTTTTAATTCGGATCGAGATTTCGCTCTATCCCTGGTTCGAATGCAATATATGGCGAGAATTTATATTGTACGGATTCCAAAGTGTTAATATATTATACTTAACGCACGAGGGAGGACAAATGACCATTATTTTTGAAATTCCGAATAATTCCCGCTCGAGTGCGCGTACCTAGAATTTTGTTGCATCGATTGGTCAGCATTTCTGAACTGGCGTTTCCTGAATTTTGTTGTTTCGCCAGCGAATTGTATTATAAATAAATTTAACAAGCAGCAATATAAGCCGGAAAATGGTTCTATCACGAACGGACCCGATCATTTTGGCGATTGAAAATTTCACTTTTAATTTATGGCGTCCAACACGAAATTGCGTTCCCTGCACATTTTCTGCTATTGATTTTTCCCCGTTAATATTTTCTACCGTGCTACGTTGACGGGATATCGCCCCCGTGTAACGCCTGTAGAATATTACATTTTTTACACACGGTTAGTATAGCACGGCGTTAGATCTTATCAAGTTGTTAAACGTTTTTCATCCACGCTCTTTCGTTATTTAATCGGAAAGCGATATAAACCGTCGTGAACACGCGGACCGTACTTTCGAACCTATTTCCATATCTTTTAGTGTAAAATAGATGAGGTATGTACAATATGACGATATCGTGATGTAGCGTGATGTAACGGTGATGTGATGATATGACGAAGTGATTTAATGGGTGATATGATTATATGACGAGGTAGTGGAATTATGATATGACGATATGACGAGGTGGTGGAATTATGATACGGCGGTATGACGAAGTGATGGAAGAATAATGTGATGATACGATAAGGTGATGGATTGCTGACATGACGAAGTGATGTAATTATGATATAACGATATAATGAGACGATGTAATGATGATATGCCGATATGACCATGTAATGGAATAATAACGTGATGATGTGACAGGATGATAGATTGCTGATATGACGACATGACGAAGTGATAGAATTATTATATGATTATATGACGAAGTGATGGAATTATGACGTAACAATATGATGAGGCGAATTAGTGATGATATGACGATATGACGATATGATGGAATAATAATATGATGATATGACAAGATGATGGATTGCTGATATGACGAAGTGATGTAATAATGATATAGTTATACAACGAGGTGATGAAATTATGATATAACGATATGACGAGGCGATATGACGAAGTAATGGAATAATAATGTGATGACATTACAAGATTATGTTTTATTAATATGACGCCATGACGCCATGATGTTGTGACGATATGACGAGGTAGTAATACATTTAAAGACAATGTGATGAACTGACAGTCTGATGATACAAAGAACTAGAAGTTAAGTAGGCGAAATAATTAGCATCTGAACACATACTGTGTCGAATTGAAATTAAAATTACGAATAGCCCCAAGTCCAAGCGCACAATTGCGCATTTCTACATAAAATATATGTTCGCACGAGCGCCCAGTTATTGCGCCTGACCCATCGTACTACAAAATAAAAAGTCGGAAATCCCTGTTCCGCGCAATGACGTCACGTGGGGAACTCCGCGCTCGTCCCACCGACAATTTTTTCGATCGTTTCGAAAATGTTGCCCTCCCCGACGATATTGATCCGGCAAGCACGCGCGCCGCAAAATACTCGCACACTTTTCGCGAAACCAGAAACGCTCGACCCTCGATCCGTTCGTTTCCAGGTTACACCGGGTACATGCGTGGCGCACGTAGATGAATTCACACGTGCGGGAGTCAGCGGTCGGGCGTAATTCAGATCATCTTTTGTGGGCATGCGGCACACGTGTGGGTATTCGTAAGGGCAACGTGTGCTCGAATGAGTATGTATGTGTGTGTGCGTTTGCCGTTGCGTGAGCGAACGGACGTGTGCTGGAACGGGAGGATAGGGATGACTCCAGTATCCAAAGGGGTTCTCAATCCTTTTCCGCTGGATAATGGAGAGAGAGTCGATTCCGATCGATTTGATTCGATTAAAGCGGTTGTTGGGTCGTTCTTGAACAAAGTGTACAAAGCACGAACCGCGTGCTACAAAACCGACTCTGCGCAATTCTTTGCCGCTCTCAATCAGCCTGTAGCGCTTAGTTGACTGAAAAATTACTGGTCAGTTTTCACGTTTTCTTTAACTTAGCTCTTATACGACCACACGATTGTGTGCAAGATGACTTGTCTTAAGTAACCAAAGGAACATGTTTTTTGCTGAGTCCCTTTTTATTTTAAATGTTAATATTACTGTCTTCACGGGTTAATTTTGGTTTGGTCACTAATTAATTTCGATTGAGTAATTAATTTAAACATTACAACCAGAAATAAAAATTAGAATTTCTTTCTTTGATTCAGCTCGAATTAGATGCTAATAAGCGATCGCTTTTCACATTTACGGTAACCTACTTTATCTTGGAAGAGTCATGCAAAATGCTCTGGAGCAGTATTTGCAATGAGGGTATGAATTTTATTCGTTACACAGTCCTTGAACGTTCGAAGCTGAGTAATTATCTGCATTTAATGAACTGGAAGTTAAGCGGGCTGAATATTTGTGCCTGAATAAATATTTTTTGGAATTAAAATTGAAATATTATTCTTTAGATAACTTTTGAAACGTCCGCCGTTTAAAACAAATAGCTGCTTTTAAAAACTGAAATATTTAATACCGACATGAAAAATATAAAACAAACCGAAATAAATAAACAAAAACATGAGCACTGAAACGGTAAATACGTGCGCATTATTTCAGAATCTTTTATACATTATACATCAGAGTTTGAACAAAATTCTGAAATAATTCATTTGGCTATTTAAATGCGTTATTTAACGTTTAAAAATGATTGCTTTTCATACTTTGGTGAATCACAGTGGCTCATAAAAGATATGAATTTTGCAAAAAAAAGGTTTACGATTATGCATGACGTTTTACGAAAAGAGCATCGAGTACGTATAGAAAATTGTGAAACGTTTTCGAAAGAGCAGTTCAAAGAGCATTATTTCGATAAAAAAGAAAATAAATAAACTACAATTTAAAAATACAGAGATACCTGATGTACCACCACTTCCTCTTTCAAATAAAGCTTCTGATCTGCTCATGGATACGGGCCAGTGTATTCGCGGTCGAAAATTCGGTCAAAAATTGTATTTATTTATTCAAAGTGTGCGGGTTGTCGATTGAACAAAAAAAAAAAAAAAGAAAAAAAAATACATTGAAGAGAATCGTTCGATGCACGTGCACGTAATGGGACGGCTCGCAATCAAGATTCATAATCGGCACATGTATCGTTGCGCAGTTTCGATCGGTCATCAGTCAGGCTGACAGCCGACGAGATGTCGATGCGGTTCTCCGCGTAATAAAACACACGGATTCCCGACATTTCGCAGTTTAGTTGCCGCAACGTTTTTCAGGTTGATTTTGTACACGGCCCACCAGTGCACGTGATAACACATAGCGGAGGCCGAGTATTACAAATAATAACGATCCGCGCGCGGACGCGCATACGGTGAACGCGAATGCACGCCGACGTAATAAATCTGAAACGTCAAACGACCACTATCGTCGGTATTATAAATTATTTGTCTACCCCAGGGCGATTATTTACTCCGCAACAATAACTCCTTGTTTAGTG
Organism: Hylaeus anthracinus; assembly: GCF_026225885.1. NCBI lineage: Eukaryota > Metazoa > Arthropoda > Insecta > Hymenoptera > Colletidae > Hylaeus > Hylaeus anthracinus. Next base: position 2,294,454 of record NW_026534838.1, read on the forward strand.
CGTGTATCATATTACTTCAAAGACTTTGGAAAAGATTGTATCGGGAATAGATCGCTTCAGCAATAATTACTCTCCTTCGCGTTGACGAATTTGAAAAAAAAAAAGCATTTTGGAGTGTGCGGATCGGCTCTGCGGTTTCGGATCATAATTATCTTATTTGGGATTCCTACTATTAATTCCGCGTTTTAAATTTACCGCCATGTTCGCTGACCATGTCACTCTCGACACGTGACCTAACAACCGCAGTCGTGTGCATAGCTCCGCAATGCAAACACGGGATAATGGTATCCAGTCCAATCCGAACAAATACCACATATAATTAGTAATAACTGGTCCAGTAAATGTAGATAATACGCTACGGTTACACACGGGTGAATATTTATTGTAGGATTTTCAATCTGTATGCGGATTGTGTTCTGGGAACTTATAAATTAATCTCTACGTAATATTAATTATAATTTGCACTTATAGGAAGCATTAATAGTAGACATGGATGATGCAAATCTAGCCAATTTAGCCTATTCTCTGTACAGTTCTAGTCGATATTTGAGGTGTTCGAAAGCTACTATAGAATTCTCCTTCACTACCATTACATTACAGCTGTGTATCGACAAAGATAACTATAGTCGTGTTGAGGATGGTGGGTATGTTAGAGACGTATATAGAGACTTAAACGGCGAATAACGTTGTACTACGTCTTTTCGTTTCCACAGCTAGAGGCTATTAACGCCGTACTACGATTTCTCATATAGGAATGCTAGGAAAACGAATCCTAGGATTAAACCTTAGCTAAAACAAGCGGGAGTTACGATATTATAATTAAGTAGAACTCAAAGATGCCACTTTAAACTACATCGGACCTGAATTTCCTATGTTCATGAATTATACTAGTTGCGCCCCGCGGTTTTACCCGCGCGGAATACTATTTGTTTTATGTTTTTTGCGTTCGACTGACAGTTCAACGACGTGAATGTATTTTATGTAGGTAGTTTGAGTTCAACAGTTCAACCACGTGAACCTTTGTGAACTAGACAGTGACTGCCTTTTATTTTTCTTAACACAGATGTTTCAATTTATATTTCTGATTCCATATTTAGAGATATTGAGATTTCGAACTGAAATATTATTTTTATCAAAATAAAATGTAGCCTATGTTCTTCCTCAGGATCCAATCTCCTTGCCTAATTTTATCGAAATCTGTTCTGCAGTTTAGGCGTGAAAAGCATTTATAATGTTAGTTAATATAGAATTTGGATTTATTGTAATATGATACTATAGAACTTCGGAATATACAACATGCATTGTTGTATTCTTTTTTTTGAGGTGATTCACAGGACGAAACGAACTTGTATATATCACGCAAACTTTGCGAGTTCTCTTTTGGATAGGCGCAGCCACCTAGCGGTTAAGGGCGGTCGTTAGGGAGTAGCGAGTATAGGCTTAGACCGCTCAACATATTCTTATGTATTTCTACGCGAATGTAATATCGTTTTTTCTTAAAATAATATAGCCTATGTTACTCCAGATCAAGCAAGGAAGCTACTGTTAAAATTTGGTATCAATCGGTTGAGTAGTTTTGAAATGTTTGTGTTCATACAAACAAACGCTGTCTATTTGTATAATAATAAGATATATATATTTGAAAATATCTTTTCTAACGGTAGGATTTTATTGGGAGACAACATTGCCCGGAGAGTAAACTCTTCAATTTGTATAAAAGCTCCACGTGGTACACTTGTAGGCCATTTTCGCTTCAGCCTACATGCTGTGGGGTGGTTCGTTAAGATCGTCGATTGAAGCGTTGAAACGAAGCACGAGCTTATCACGAAAGATCTCAGCTTTGAATTTCTTCAGAATTACAAATAGGTTAACACAATCCACTTTGAGGATGTTTAGAAGGCAAATAGGCCAACGCTACTTCACTTTCAGAAGGTGCACGGCTGGGTCAAGGGCTGAGTAGGTCCTTGACATAAGCCATGCATCCTCATGAGCAGGTTGCAGTCAACTATCGGAAGCCACCTAACGTCGCACTGCTAAAGAAGAGGAACCTAAAACAACTATCTCTGCTTGGTCAAGCTAGACACATAAAACTGTAGGAATAGAACAAATCTAGCACTTGCGGGAGAGGGATCGGCTCCAAATGGTGGAATTAACCCATCACGAAATAAGAAAGACGCCAACAAGTACTGGACACAGCGAATGTGATCTTTATGAGCGGGTCAGCCGCGTCGGCGGTTCCACGACACCCGTTGCGTGGAAAATAGGCATCGGCAGACGTGCTCCTTGAACGAACAACAAGCGATCAGACGGGAGATACAATCGGGAGCTGTCGCGCGTAATTCCGATGGGAACACCAAGAGGGAATAATCTTCGTGGCGGGGGCGGCTCGGTTTTTCTCCGGCGGCTCTGCCGTTGACCGCGATCAGCGGTCTTCGCGGCGAAGTACGGATGCGTGCGCGTGTGCACGCGCGTGTACACACGCCTGGAGGGACCGGGGGGGGCGGGTGGGCGGGTGTGGGAGGACTGGCGTCGGTCAAGTGTGACGTCGATGCAGCCCGCCGCACTCACGGCGCTCCTGACCGCAGCGCTCGGGCGCTCAGCTCGTCGGGCGCGTGTGTCGGCCGGCCGACGCACACGCACAGGTGCGTGGACGCATCTCATTATAGGAGCGGGCAGGCCGCAAACACGGGCACGTCGGTGTCCTCGCACACGCGAAGCACGCGGCAATAGCGTCGGCCATGCCGCGGCATTCACGGACACCGGCTCACACAGCCGCGCTATAAATACTTATAATCGGGCACAGACACACGGCCGCAGAGCCGCACGGCGTGCACGGTGACACACTCAGGGGCCCTCCAGCAGCGCCGGTTTCCCCATTATCCACTCGCCCACTCGCCCGCCAACAGACAGAATACTCGCATGATGACTATTCAGGGAAACTGGCGGAGTGGGCGCGGGGCGTAGGGGTTTGGGGGGGCCGTACAGGCACCGGGGTACATCGGAGTGAGAGAAAGGGGGGGGAGAGGGGGGGGGGGGGGTGGGGGGGGGGCGGGGGGGGTGGCTACGAGAGGGGTGTACACAGCAGCAGCGTAGGTGGGCAACCCGAGGGGTGAGATGAGTAGGGGGTGGTATAAATTATACCGTTCAATCGATTTGCTGTCAGAAGACCCTCCACTGGCAGCGAGGAAGCTCGTGCCGCTGTTGCTGTTGCTGCTACCGTTGCGCTCTGCCACTGTCGCTGTTGCTATCGCGCGGAGCGACGTCGCCGTTGTTGCTGCGAGGGTGCGTTTAAGCGAACGAACAGACACGAAGGGGCGCACGTGCGTGCACCAAGGGGGATGATGTGCATCGATGGTTGCAGGGGCACTGCGAGAATGGGGTTGCGCGGAACACGGGATACGCGGCTGATTCCGAAGGGTTAAGGCACCCTTCGGAAGGGTTCATCTCGTGGTAGGACGAAAGGGTTGTCAGATGGGGAGAGAGGGTTGGGAGGCCAGCGGCAACGTCGATGTGCTGCGTCGATGCTCGAGGAGTCGCCGGTTTACTTTGGGGCCGCGATTAACCTTTTGATGCATCCGCAACCCGTTGACCGATATATCGCTGCCGCGTTTGTTTACAAGGCGCGCGCGAGCCGCGGCGAAGGAACGCTGGATGTCTCGTCCAACGTCGCCGTTCTCAATATTCCTTTATATTTCGTCTGAAAGGTTCTTTCAATCGAAGGTTCTATGGTCTCGAATAGCTGGCTTGATAGGGGGTGCATTTCCCCTTATTTGTCGTCTTGACAGGATATCAAGATCATCCTCGCTTCGGCAGGAGTCTCTCTGTATTGAACAGTCGATCACGTAGACGCTCGCGAGGGATATTGTTCTTTTGTCTTATTGCTGTTGCACCAAACCAAAGATCTTAGTCTTAGCAGCTTTGCAACATTGACGATTCTTAAAATTCTAAGATATTAGGAAGTTGTTCTGAAAGTTTCTTGCGTGAATTGCATTCAGTGTTTATATAAATGGACGATCTATTTTGTTAGATTTTAATGTTGCGACAGTAATGGAACAAAATAAATCGTACGCAATTCAATAATGTAACATTAGACATAAAATATTGTGTATGTATTACTTATGAAGTGAAAGAAACTTTTGAGACTGACAAGAACTGTCAAATCTATACACGTACAGTAAAGATTGGATAAGTGCAAGATGACTGTCCCTACCACTGGAGGGGTTCACCCTTGAGACGCAAGCCCTCCCCCCCATCTGCGAGCGAGCAGTGTAATATGATCCTAATCGATTGATACGCTTCTGCCGACTGCGTTTTTTTCTCGGACCTCTCTCTCTTTCACTCTTTGTCCTTTTCTACGTTCGACGCTCGACTCAAGCCAAATTAAAGTAAACACAGAATAGAAACCTCGACTGGATAAATGCAATGTTTGGGTCCCGATTTTCTTGCATTTATCCAGTCTTTACTGTACCGCCAAAATTCTGCGGTTGAAGTGAAACTGAACTATCGATCGATTCTCGATAATCTAAACCTATTACTGGTAATTCAAAAGCAATGAATGGGTATTTTATCTGTGTTTATTTGAACATACGAGTTAAATCGGTCAGATGAGCCCATCCCCAGTACTGTACGCCGTCCGCAAAGGAGCAAACGGCTCCATTGAGAATCGACGTTTGGCCGGCCGAAACTGGCGCCAAACGGATTCAAAACGGAACGCAAACAGTCGAGCACCGAGGGGGGGGGGGGGGGGTCAGGGAGCGAAAAACAATTTCAATGAATCCCACGGAAAAGCGCGGGAGAGTTAATCGAACGGCGGTGTGTGTGTATATGCTCGCCGAGGGTGGTTTAGCCAAAGGTAGAGAGGGGCGGGGTGGAAGGGAAGGGGGGGGGGGTGACGTTGCAGGCTAGCGCGAAGGGAAGGAAAAGTTTCGCGGCAACTTTCGTAATGCACGCCGGATAGTTATACAAAATTGAACGTCGGGGTGCCTCGGAAGGCAACAACGCAACACTCCGGGCAATGTGCCGTGTCTGGCGTTGAGGTGGGGTTTGGGAAGGTGGAGGGTCGGTAGCAAGCGGAGGTAGGAAAGGCGCTAGTAGGTAGAATGTGGTGGAGCGAGGAGACGGTGCAGGTGGTTGGGGCAGAGAGTCGAGATGCGGGAGTGTGAGTCCAGAAAAGAGGGTTAGGTTCCTGAGTCCTCGGTAACTCACCCTCTCGCCCGTAGAGCATCGCCAGAACTCCGGTTTGTCTCCTCTGTCTCCTTTCCTCCCGTCGTGGTTCTTGCGATCTGCCTGCCTCTCTGTCCGCGCTTTTCCGCCAACCCCACGATCCACACCCTTACGAGCCTCAACCTAACCCCCCAAACCCCTCCCCCTCGCCGGATCGCCACCCCTCGTCCGACACCGTACGTTCCTGAGCCCGTTCCTTGCTTCAGGGACGCACGGCGTGGCCGTAAAATTCCAAAATCCAAGAGGAGCTCGCTTAGTTGCTCTTCTTTTTCACGGCGTTTCTTCGTCCAGTTTCCTCGGCGTCTTCCGCTCTTTCTGCGCCTCGTTCCACTATGCCTCGCCCTAACCCCTTTTCTTGCAACGGGAACTGCCGAGGACCGAGGCGAAACTTTTCCACAGAACTCCCCCGGGGGGTTAAGCGTCCTCCACCTCCCCCCCTCCCGCTCCACCCCCCCCCCCGCGGAGATTCCAGGCATTTTTGAGAGTCCGGAGTAGCGACAAGTACAAAATAGTGCAGGGGACGTCGATGAAAGTGCCGAGGCAATTACTCGGAAGATTAATAATTTTGATAGAGCCCCGGAAGTTCCGGGAATCAGAACGCGACCTGGCAGGAGGAACTTCTTGTGCCCGTTTCTTGTCCGTTCCGGGGGTTGACTAGTGTTTCGGGTCGAAAATTGAGGGTTAGATCGGTTTCTGTGAAGAAACGAGCGAAGTGGACGAAGTGGAACAAAAATTGAGAAGTATTCCGATAAGCTCTAAAGCTAACTCCAGTTGAAATTCGAATATAACATTTGTATTAAAAAATGCAGTCTCATTGGGTCTCTCTTGAAACAACATTTTTAATCTATCGAATTAAAGTGAAAAAGTATAAAGCTTAAAATGAAGCAGAATTATCTGAAACTGTTACATTGCTCCTCTAATGTAAGAAGTGTTGCGACGTCTAGAGGATCGATTGGGTGATTTAATTAGGCGTTTAAATAGCTACTTCTTCTCTTCGGTCGATAGCCTAACTAGCAAGCATTGTGTATTTTCCTATAGACACAAAGGAAAAGCGACACCGGAGCTTCTGTAGAATTAGGAAAAGAACTTGACCTGTTCGCCGCTAGGGTAAGGTGTACTTCATGTCCATTTCAACAGGGCGAAGAATAGACCCTAGCACAAAGAGCAACCCCAAGCCAAACATCCCTTTGCATTAATTTCTGACGTCCCACTCAGCCGTATAATTGGCGTCCATTACAAAACACGGTGTCATTGGAAAGCAAGAGGTATCCGTGGCGGTCGTGACGATATTACGGTCGTTTCGTAAAGTCTTTGCTTGTTTAATTATGCGAACTGTTGGCCCATTGTAAAGATACGTGAATGTATACTAAATGTTCAGGGTTCGGTAAGGCATCCACTTCTTTCCTACCGATGTCTTCGAGCGCAAGTTATTTTCAGAAAAACATCTAATGGAAAATTTATCGTGAACGTTTGGATTCTCTTCGTGTGAGTATCAATTGTTTCTGTTATATAACGTCATTCTGTCACACTCGTAGCGACGAAACTTGAACTGACGAAAATTGAAATGCGAAGTTGCCGCGTGCTCAATTTCACAGCTACTATGTCCAAAACGTTGGACAAAATAATACTTGAAAAACTAATTGCAACTGTAATTGTATCAATCACTACTTTTTTTTTATTAAAAATCATAATTTAATAATAATATCAAAATTTTATTATAGAAAATATATCGTTACTAATTCTTTCTGTATTTGAGTCTTTTTTTGACTACTACCGTTGGAAAAGAACCACCTTGACTGAATTTAAATTTTAAATATAATAGGGTCTTGATATATCCCTCGATTAAACACGATTTATCAATGATTTAACCCTGTATTGGTCTGAGTAACTTTCAGGTCACCAAATAATTTGAGTCTTTCCAAGAAATGACGTATGCGTCTTAATTATATAATGTCTCTGATAGCCAATAACAATATTGATGACGGTTGACAATACCCTTAACTTGAAATATTAAAATAAATACCTTGCAAATTGTTTGCAGAAAACAAAAATTCGGCCCACAGAGGGTTAATTAATTTTTGCTGTTTCTAGGATTAGGATTCCTGAGTCGTCGAAATCCTCGCACCCCTTCTACTTCTAAAGAAAAGATGGAAACGGGGATGAAACGTTCGTTGGTGATTTTAAGTACATCCAAGAACAACAAGGCGTAAAATGGGGGAGGATTTCAAGAAACGCGACGATAATTAAGGCGGCCCTGTCGACCTCGAAAGTATACTTCTCGGCCCTTGGCCACTACGCCATACAGGCAAGTCTGTTATCCTCTTTCACCCCCTCCCGGCACCGTTCTCTTCGTTACCCACCTCCCCATGGACTGAAACTCTCCTGCTTGCCACCTTTCCTCCTTCCACGTCGTGTACCGTCGTTTCTCCTCGCCTTCGCCACCTCCCGCATCCACCCACGCCGACGTTACACCCGACCTAAGGGTTGAAACCACCCTCCATTTCCAGTGGCATCCAAGGCAGAGGCAAGCAGACTCTGGCTGGCAGACTGGCAGGCTTGCAGGGGATGTGCACGTCACCGTCTTACACTATCGTCCCGAACAAACACCCCGTTTCGATCCCCGCGCCTGGCAAGCCACCCTCCTGGCACAACTCCGTACCGCCATCACCTCCGTTCCCGTCGTCCCCGTCCCTCATCATCCAACTACGCTCCACGGTGGCCCAACCTTCAAGCACGACGTTCTACGTACGCGTCACGGGACGCGTAGATCGTCTCTGGGACGATCTACCCGAGGACGGAAAATAAAGACGAAGACGGGGTGGATGAAGGAAACGAGGGCAAAAAACGATGGGACGAGCGGGAACGCCTTGCGTGGCGCGGTTTGAACAGGGGGAGGAATCTCGAGATGACTCTGGGATAAAGCATCGCGAGTCGACCTCGAAGTCTACTGTTTCAATTCGTACTTTCGAATTGGTTGAAAGGGGTCAAATTAGACTCGGTAATATACAGTGATTAATAGACTGCGAATTTTTATGCATTTATAGGAAATTTGAATGTGCGAGAAAACTACAAAATGCACAGAGTATGCAAGAATATAAGAAATATTAAAAGTAGAATTCATATTATAATATTTGCAGAATAAAATAAATTCCTAATTCGGTTCAACTTTTCTAGGTACGTTTATATAGATTTTATTTTGCATAAAAATCCGCAATCTAGTGATTAATATTCGAGTAGAGTGTTAATATTCGGACGGTATAGTACTTTGTTCATTGTTACAATGTACACCTGACCATAATTCAGTTTATAGATTTTTCGTTGTGTGATATGTTAGAACGTTTGTTTAACAGAAATTTAAATTCTATTTATTCAATATGTCGAATTTGTAATGTAACAAACAGTATACTAGATAATGTATTATTTCTTTGTCGCTGGTACTACTTCTATCCAATCCAGGTGAAATAATTAATATAAATAGATGGAAGTATAAAAATGGTTATGAAGATAGTGAGACTATTCGAAGGAATGAATTAGATAAATAATATAAATAAATAATGCTCATCAAATAACGCGTGAAACTTAATTACTCAAAATGACCGACTCATCCGAACGAAACATTCAACGAAATATTCGGTTTAAACCCCTAGATTCGCCCTTCCAAGTATTATAAAAACCTCCGGTGGTACGGCGATGACGAGACTGGAATTAATTTTATCGAAGGATAAAGCTGTGGAGGTCAACACGGGTGTGACATTTTTTCAATATATGGAGGTAGGCGGCAGAGCGTAGGGAAGGCTAATAGGGAGGCGAAAATTTCAACTCGAGCTTCCTGGGGATAGGTGGGTGGGTGGTGGAGGGCGGTGGGTCGAGGGAAAATGAAGATGAAGGGATGGCTGAAGGAAACAAGAGAGGAGAACGGTGGTACGGGCAGGATCGTCTCACGTGGCGGGGTTTAGACGCGAAGAAGAATCTCGAGGTACCTCGAGGATAAGGCATGTTTCCAGCGCTCGAGTAAAATCGCTGAGGGAACTCTAGCTGCTGCTTCCCGCCCTCTCTGTTTTACCCTCGCCGTGTCTGCAGCCACCTCGTTTGCCCTCTGCACATCCGCTCTCCTACGCGTATCGATTCTTACGTAAGCGATGTTTTCTCGAGGTGGATCCCGGTGCCACGTGGGGACGGAAGACAGGATCCGTGAAACGAAGGAGGGACGGGATCTGGCTGACCTAGGCAGAACACGATTCGGGGAAAAAAGCTAAGCGTCGTGTTCCACCTTGAAGAAACGTCCGTTGAACGGCTGCGAAGGAGAGGATTGCTGTTTTTTTCGGGCAGCTCGACGAACCTTGCGATTTCCGAGGATTCGAGGGAATCGAACGTGATGGTGGAAGAGTCTTGTTTGCGAAGGAAATAGATATGTCAGGATGGCACCGTGATTTTCGTTTGGGGCGCGGTACTTCACTCGTTACTAAATGGAAGTATACTACCCTGAAGAGTTAGAGAATTCGTTCATTATCGCGTGGATGTGTATGCGAGACAACAAAGTTTTAGAATTTACAGGAGGAATAGCAATGCGATGATGGGAAATAAGATTCAGATACAGGTTTTGTTAAAAATTCACATTCCACACGTATTCTATACTTTTTACATGTAGAAACCATGGTGGTACGTTTTGCTTCGTTTTTAGTGTGGGGAATAATGTTGTTAAATAAATTGAGTGAATAATAAAATAAATGCAACCTAAACCACAATATTTGAAAACAAAGGAAAAATATGGTATAATAAATAATAGTACTTTAATCAGAGAATAAAACGTGCTCTATCAAAATTGACGAAATTAAAATAATTTATACTCCCCATAAATATTAGTACTGCACACGGAACCTTTTACTTCTTGAAATTGTTAACTTGCAATACCAAGAAGGTAATATTAAATCGCATAATCTACCGAATCATCTGGACTCGCATCGTTCTAACTACTGATCGGGGGATTACGACAATTCGTTCAATAGGGCAACAAACAATTAACCTTAAGACACGAGGGTGGACTGGCAAGCCAAATGTAACGTAAAATTCGATTTCACCCTCGGTAATCCCGTTAACGCCGCCAACAAATTCGTGCCGCGATAGGTCAGTGCTGTTCTCAAGTTTCTAGGATTTGCACGTCCCCCGCGTGAAATATTTTTCGATCGAAGTCCGTGGCTGTGATTAAATTAACGAGCGACGCCCCACTGCGAGAACCGTGCGAAACGGGTTCACCTAATTTACGCTAGCCATCGCGGCCTACCGACCCTCTCAGAAATATTGCCTCTGCGTATGACAAAGCCCTGGCCCCTCTGCCCGATGAAATCGGTTGATCCCTCCAGCGACGAACGAACCGAGAACCCGAAAAGCCGCCCGTGGACTACGTGTAGGGTGATTTTAATTCGCTTGACCTGACATTCCTCCCCTCAAATCCATAAATGCGCGTAACCGAGACGCAAGGCGCCTAATTCTACGCCGTAATAGTCTTTCTCCGCGACATTGAAATGAATTATACTATTGATAGGAAACCTGTATGTTTCTGACTTTTCTATGACTCTCATTATTGCACATAAAAAGGGTTGATTTATGAATAACTTTCGTTGTAGGTAACGATGAATCGTGCTTTTGAAACACCCTGTAGGTAGCAATTTTTAATTTGCCTGGTAAATAGGAACAAGTGATGATTGAATGATATACATTGAAATGAATTATACTATTGATAGGAAACCTGTATGTTTGTGACTTTTCTATGACTCTCATTATTGCACATAAAAAGGGTTGATTTATGAATAACTTTCATTGTAGGTAACAATTAATCGTACTTCTGGAACACCCTGTAGGTTGAATGATATTAGGGGGACCAGAAAGTAATGTCGTATCTTTTACATTGAATTCAAACAAATAAAATAACAAGTTTTTATTTTTAATTAATTATGTAATCGCCCTTGTTATCAACAACCTTTTGTTATCTAGTCCAAATTTTCAATATCTGATCGGTAAAAAATCAACTGGTATACAATGAGCTGATATATGATAAACAAGTATTGACATTCACAGAAACGACATTACTTTCTGGTCCCCCTAATATAACTGATTAAGATTTATTATATTATACTAGGTTGTCCCATAAGTTCCCAGACACTTGCTACTAATAAATCTTTTTATAATAACATTATAATCAAACAGTAATTATTCTTCAAAATAAATGCCATCGCTTCTGATAGTTTTCATCCATCTTTCTGCCAATTGTTCTATTCCGATTTGGAGCAAATGTCATAAAGAATTTTAATGTCAAAAAATGAAGCATCAAGTGTTCATTTATGGGACAACCTAGTATAATAATAAATTCGAAAGGAATTGTAAGCTAAAAAAGTTTTTTAAGAATCCACCCAATAGTATCTGTAATAGTACCTGTATCTATAATTCTACATTACATTTAAATACTGCCTTGGAACTGCTGAATTTCCTATTCTTTCACCGGATCGTCCTAATTCCATAATTTACAATCGCGAGTCCGTTGCCTTCTCAAAATTCCGATCAGAATCGGCAGCGAAACACGTGTTTCGAAAAATGTACACCCGTTCGTTCAGCTGGTCTTTTCATCCCCTCGCGCACGGACGCGAAAACAAGAGGTTTCCACGGGGGTCGGTGCGCGAGACGGGGGTGGAAAGGAAAGAGCCACCTCTGTGCCATTTGCCACCTTGTTCCTCGTATTTATGCTAGCACGAAGATCCGACGTGTTTGCACGAGCTTTAAATCCTCAACCGCCCTCGCCGTTCTGCATCCTTGCGGAACACTTACACCTTCGACCTACGGCTTTTCACCTACAAGGAGACCCGTTGGATAACGCATTCACGCACTGCACGCTCGCTGTGATTTACCGGCGAGAAGTTCTCGCGCGCGGAGACTCGCTCCAGGCATTGGAAGTTAATTGCGTGGAAATTAATTGAGATCGTCGCGGAAACCGCTAGTCACTAAATTTTGTAGGAGCACGTACTCGCGAGCGATCGAGCCGTGTGATCGGGACACATGCTGCAGCCCCGTGTCGATAGTAATTAGACGCGAAGAATATTTTTTTATCTTTTTTTTTTAGCGTTACACACCGCTGTAATTTGCATGCGGATGCCCTCGAGGCATTGGCGAGGAGTCTTGGAAAATCTAAGAGCGATCGTAATTGGAAGGATTTTGTATTTCGTATCGAAATAGCCGAAAATGAATTTGAATTATTTGTATTAAAACACGGTCTGTCTAAAAAGAAACCGAACTTTTGCTATAGAAAGAAAAAGGTACAAGTAAA
>NW_026534838.1:2311991-2317523 GCF_026225885.1 Hylaeus anthracinus
AAGGGACACATTATAGCAACATTTCGGAGATTCAGGCCGCTGTAACCACCGTACTAAACGGGGTAACAAAAGAGGAGCTGCAAAGGTCCTTCGAAATGTTAATTACGCGTTCTACACGCTGTATTGACGCAGAGGAAGATTATTTTGAGTAAATAAGCGAGTGTGTAAAAACTTTACTTGTACCTTTTTCTTTTTACAGCAAAAGTTCGGTTTCCTTTTAGACAGTCCGTGTATATTTATGTTTATTGAACATTGAGGTCGGACTAATGTTTATTAAAAAAGAAGAAAAGTAACGTACGTTATCTTTAGGTGCGGGCATCGCCGGATACTTCGACGAATCATATTACTCGGATGGCATGCGCGAGCCCCGTTTCCGCGGGAAAGACGCCTCCCGCTCGGGCAAAAACTGTCGGGGGATAATTGTTTCGATCCTTTCGTGCCTCCGCGCGCCGTACTTACGTTTCCGGGCTTCCCCCAGCTTCGATACTGTTGCGCGTTGATTTACGGGGTGTCTCGAAGTTACTAATAGGGCAAAAAGTCGCACAGATACCCGGAGCGTACGAACTTCGCTGGTTAATAGAACTCGCGGACCGAAAAAAAACTACTAGTAAGTAATGCAGTTGGCAAGATCTGGTATGGAAATGAATATATAGATGCGGAGGCTGTTTCGGAATTACGGACGCGGCCTTAAGGAACCGTGTACTATTAGAGGTTTTATAAATTTCTTTCTGGTTCGACTATTATTTTTTTTTGAAATTCTTTTTGACTAGTGGAAACAGTGATGGGCAAAACCCTAGACTTCGAATAAATCTGAAGTTTGTCGACATGTTTGTCCCGTTTCCTTATTTGGAAAATGTTCAAAAGAGGAAATGAGACAAACATGTCGGCAAACTTCAGATTTATTCGAAGCCTAGGGTCTTGTCCATCACTGAGTGGAAAGTACGTTTCAGAAGGAAGGTGAAACGTGAATTGCCACTGCGTTGCGCTATATAAAAAATTATTAATCCATCAAACTTTGTGAATTGCATCAACTATGTCCATCAAGAGTTTTAGCAAAAAATTCTGAAATTTAATTTTTAGATCTAAATACGTATCAAATACACAAAGTTTATAACATAATAGAAACATAAATATCGACGAAAGGGTCCTCTTTGATTTTAATGGATTACAATACACTATAGAAATTCCGAGCGACCTTTAAAAATGGTGTAGTTTGCGCGTCAGCTTGAATCCTCGTACGCATTATCACCGAAGACGGGGTTATTCCGTGGAAAGCAAAATCCAGGGGAAAAATGCGAAGGAACCAGCTGAGGTAGTGGAAAGTCGAGATGGTAACTTGAGAGTGGATGGCGCGTAGATATAGGTTTCCCTGCCCGTGGCGAGAAAAATGTGAAGCAGAGAGGTCTGCGTAGAGTCGAGTTCGTACTACTACGTGAAACTCGTATAAACGTGTTTTAAGGGGGATAGCCACGATTTTTGACCAAAACTCGGCAATTTTTGTCGCATGTTTTTCATAACTTTAACTATCCGAAAACTTATTCCCATAGTTCTATCCTAAAATTTGAAAAATCTAGAAAGTTGCAAAATATTTTCAATACTATACTAATAGTAAATTCTCGGATGTACTGTTCATCGTCCAAACGTGGCTTCTCTCTAAATTACAAACTCAATACCGTGGTTATCTTTAAAAGGATCTGGTTCCTTCAATGGTCGTTAATTTACAAGAAAACGTGAGTCGTTGTGTGTAAGGAAGGAAAATACCGTAAACCCCTTTCTGTAACATTAAAAATTTAATAAACAAAGTATGTGTTTCGTGGAAGATTTGAATTTTTAATTAAAGAATACAAAATTAACGAAAATGAAATACAACAATAACTAGATTTGAAATGCTCCGGCTTAAACTGGAATTCTGATTCGCGGAATACCTTACGTTCTCCTTTAACACGATAAGAGGAAAATTTAATATTACTTCCCCGTTATCGTAATACGATCTCTAAAACACTGGGTTTTTCAGTTTTACATCTTTGTTGCCCGTGTTCCGCGATATTCCGTGATTAGGGCAAAAGTTGGACGAATATTTTTTAGCCCACGGTGCGGCAAGAAGTCTAGTAAATACTAATAAGGGAGGTGTGTGCTTGGTTCCCGCGGTAGTTAATGCAAAAAGCAAAATTAAAGCAGAATTTTCAGTTCAAGATACTTGTGCGACGAGTAGTTGGTAATTATAGTATGCAGTAAAACTTTCGTTCTATTTAGCGAGCAATTCAAAACTCAAATTCACAAGAGAGTTATGCGAATTGCGGTACTAAACGTGCACACGGTTCCTTTTTCAAAACCACTAATGGCGTCGCAAATTTAGAAACAATTATCACGTGTACACATTGTTGTACTACAATCACATGTATGTATCTGTAAGTAATATTTTTCTAAATCAGAAAAATGGATGTTTATTTGGTTGGATTATCCTTGGGTTAAATCACTTGATAATAAATATATTTAATAATTAAACGCCTACGCAAATATCGAGGATGAGTACTACTGTCCAGTGCTTTATCGATTCGCGTTATCTTAAAATTAGTTAATTGCTATTTCGTCATAAGAAATTTTACGTGTTGCGTTTCTTTCGTTACCTTTCTTCTCTATACCGTGTCTCTCAGAAGCGTTAGGACGTCAGCGAGGAAGATTTTATCTTCGCAGACCAAGATGGAAGGAACTTACGAACGTGAAAGAGTATGGCTTCATCTCTTAATAAATATGGTTTCCCCGGCGTGTAGCATTGCAAACGCTTTGACACACGCAAGGCACAAATGAGAGTCACAAAGGTTGCTCAATATTCCCTTCGTGCAATCAGTCGAATCTCTGCGAAATAAAAATTCGGTGAGCCTTAAATTTATTTGAAAATTATCTGGTAATCAACACTTATTGGTTGGAGACTTATTGGTTCTCGAAACCAGATTTTTAAGTATTTGGAATAAACGAAACAATTGTTTGGATGTTAGACGAAGTCATTTAAGACAATATCCGGGAGTTTCGAGTAAATCCTCCGAGCTTGTCAAAACGTGCAACATTATATAGATCATCCCCCTCTGTGCCAGCGGGCGAAGTGAAATTAGCAAAAGTGAAAAGTAAAGACACCCTCTGGTATCGCTAATGCCGCGGTCCAAGGGAGAGCATTCCTTCGCACAAGGGGTAGCCAAGATAAATTACATAACAATATAAGTAGGCGTCGAGAGTACGAGCCTAGAGGGGTGAAACACCCCCGAAGGAGAAAGAATAAAGCCCCGTGCAAACAGTCCTCGTGGAATCCACTTCGCCCCTGACAAAAGTTGCTTCGAAAAAAGGTCGCGTTTGTTTAAACGTGTTCCATCCGGGACAATTTGGAGAAACTTGGTGCTATTTGAGAGAGAAGAGTTTTAAACAATAACCTTCTTCATTGTTGGACAAGATACCACAGATATTGCAAAGTAGTCGCTGAATGAAATGAAAAATATTGTTAGCAGCAAGAAGAAACATTAATTAATTATTTGTATATCTAATATAGAACACAATTAATTATTGGATAGTTTTTTAATTATTTCATTTAAGAGTCGTCTCAACGTATTTATATCTAGCAATGTCAGAAGATTTTTTCTATTAGAATAAGTATTGAAAGAGTATTCTGTTAACTGTTCATATTAGTTGCAAAAATAAATACTATTATTATTTCTTCTTATTGCTAGAACTATTTTACATACTAGTACAGATTCAGGCATAAACTAACGCATTATTGACTACTATAGAGAACGAATAGAATAATTGTTAGAAAAAAAATATAATAGAATTTGAAAAATGTTAAAGCTGCACTAAGAAGTATGAAATAATCTCCTTTATATTAAATTATATTAAATAACCTTTCGAAGGCGGCGCAAAATTTAAAATTACAAATGCTCTCAGACAGTGTTTCCACGTAGACAGTATACATGTACACCGCCCCCACCAGAAACTAACTCAAGCAGGAATTTAGAACCTTTAATTTTTCGAAATTGTTTAAAAAGTGCTGCACCTTGTACATTTTCATTCCTCCAACAAAAATTTCCGAAACGTCGCTTCATTTACAAAGACTGTGATTTTCGCGGACTTTCGTCTTATAATAGCAAAAAAATGTCCACCTTCGTGGACACGTAAATGCAAAGCAGGGTCGCGGCGGAGAAGTAGCGAGGAAAAGAAGAAGAATCTTTGGGAAATAAATGCGTGACAAATAACCGCGACGTTTTAACAACAGCGGGGCGCTCACGGGAAGCAAAGGACCATTCATTTCAGCCGCATTGTTTCGGTTAATGCGTGACATGTGGTTGAAAAAACACAGTAAAAGTCCAACGGCGCACCAAGTGCCGACCCCTTTATCGCCCGGTGAGGGGTTAGCGATTCATCCCTTCATTATTCGGGAATTAGTAACCCCATTTCGTTTCCCCCCTTCCCGCCCCAATGCCTCACCCATCCTCTTGCCGACTTCGCTGCTCCCTGACCCTGTTATCTCGCTGGCCGCATCCGCCTTTTCTATCGCTGCATTGTGTAAAATAACGCAGAAGGGACATTAAACTGATTTTTACCCCATTTATGTTCATCGTCATCCTTGACGCGTACTTCGCTTTCTTATTCAAACGAAAGCTCTAAAACAAGAGCCGTCAAACTTCTTCCGAGAAAAGCTTAATGCTAACGGAATTTTGGGTTTTGCCGGTCAGAGTAACAATGTCGTGTAACAGAAAATGTTGGACGCTTCTTCAGGTTCGATTCTTCTCATGATTATAGATCGAAAAGTCCATTTTCTATTTTAAATGACGCTTCGAGGGAATCACAGAAGTAATGTTTAACTGCTTGTATCTTTGTAACGAAGCTTCAGGCAAGCAACTTTTATCGAAAAGAAAAGGTTTACGGAATCAATCATTAACAATGACGGGTCTCTCCATAAAGTTCAGTTCAGCCATTAGAAATGATACTGACAATGGTAGTTACAAGTTAGCAGAGTATCTCTACCGCCTGCAATTTGTACATTTAACACTACCCAAATTGAATTCCCGCAAATCTGCGATCTCTTTGTTACAGGACCCCTCGGAGTCCCTAATTGTCCCTCAATTAAACGCCCAATTATTTACACATAGTATCAATTTAAATGACAAACGAGGACCTCGGGTCTTCGTCTTCCGACTAGAAGCTTTTAGCAAGCTTAACCTACCAATTCAAAGGGCCTAATTTCGAATTCGAAGCGACATTCTACGTTTCTCGATGTCCCATCGACCTGACGTCGAACTGTATAGGCAGTTTGGTCAATGTACTCAAAGATATTAGTGCATGTCATGGATCAGCCAATTATAACCTATGAATTTGAATATAGATCCACAGGATGTGATGTGAACGATCCCTGATGGTAAGAGGACTAATGACCGCAAACGGCCTACCTAGTGAAACAGCTCGTGTATTTAGTCAGACGAGGTGAAAGTAACCGTATGGAGTCAGACAAGGGGAATAGTCATCTGTGTAGACAGGCAAGGGGAATAG
>NW_026534838.1:2317533-2330820 GCF_026225885.1 Hylaeus anthracinus
GGGGAATAGTCATCTGTGTAGACAGGCAAGGGGAATAGGAGTGTACATAAACGTACAATGGGAATAGAGGCAATATCTAATTAGATCAGAAGACTAGATATTGTACGTGGTTAGATAAGATTCTACTTGCCTGACCGGTCATGGCCCTATTCTACTTATTGGTCTGACCAGCGCGAACACAGCGCATGCGAGATCTCTTCAATTGATGTATCTAGATAGCGAGGTCTCGTATTGCAAAATGGAAAAGGCTTTTCGATTTATAATTTACATGGTGTTATTAATTCTGAAGAAGGGTCCTGTTCCGTTTTTAGAATAAAGCAAAATAATGAATTTCTCACGCCTTAAATAAATTTGATCGAATAACATAATTTGTATCATTATTTATGATATCTTGCCAGCGTGATTGCAATTTCTATATCATTTTTAACGAACATGCGCATACTCGTTGAAACTTGTAATCGAAACGGACAGAACTTTTCGGTAGACCTAATATTTCTCGTTTATTATTCACACTATAATTGTACAAATTTTGTGTTCCATCTTCTAGATAAGTACATACGTAAACTTCATAGGAATTCAAGGAATACATACCCAGATGATAATCGAAATTCCTAGTAAATTCATTTTTGACTCCGTTCGAAACATTTCAATTTGAGATAATGTCAAAAGTGGTCGAAATTAGGTATTATTCACCGACGGTGATATTGCACGTCGAAACGATGAGAGCGAAGATTTCTCAACTAGGTCGTGAACATTTTGGTTATTGACACAGGGGTTAAAGTTACACGAGTCGAATCCCCGAACGCGTCTATCCGCTGCGGATGCCGGTGTCAAAGAGACGCGTTGCCTAAACCCGAGCAGCATCGCGCCGATCAGCGAGATCAACGTCACGCCGAGGCACGACCGAAATTATTTATTTAGATTTAAACAAGCCAGTCGCGGAGCCTGGCGCACATACCGTACATACGTACCCCGTACATAGAGGCAGAGAGAAAGGCCGACACCTCGGCGCCGAACTCACCCTCCTGAGACTCTGCAGCCTCACCTCCATCCCCCTTCCATGCACCCTTTCAGCCACCCCGCGGGCGAAGCATCCCAATGGCAGCCCCCGTTTCGCAAACCTACACCCTCCTCCACATCCTCCCAACCTCCTGTCCTCCTCTCTTCTACTCCCTCCCCTGTCTATCTCCCTCTATCCGTCTCCCTTTCTCCCGTCTATAGCACCGTTCCCCGTCTCTCTCGTTCTCCACGCTACTCGTCTCGACCCCGACCCATCCCGCCCGTCCAACCACCCATCCACCAACCTACAACTCCTACGTACCGAGCGACCCTCGAGCTATCTCCAAAATCATCCCTTACATTCTAGAGCTCGGCGCGCTATCCTCCATAGAGGATAGAAGCGAGTGGAGTCGGACGTCGTCGACGAGGCTGAAAGGGGGAGCCGGTGGGAGGGGGAGGGTAGGTTGAAACGAGGGTAGACACTAGCCGGGATATAGGTAGGTATACTGGATACTACCGGGAAAATAAGAGATCTTCCCGCACGACTCGCGATACGAATTACAATGGCCGGCGGGGGTGGCGGCGACCTCGCCGCTCCTGGACGGTTTCGCTCGCCACGGTTATGCTTTCTTACACAATTTCAGACTCCCGATTGCCGGAATTTTAAGCCTGGGAACCCTTTGCTGCGTCACCATCGACCACGCTCAGTTGGGGAATGTCTGTTTCGAATAACGAGTGAATTGTCGACACAGATTTAAAGTATGTAATGGTAGCGCACTCCCTTAGTTGGATAGATGGCTGCATTTGTTCAAAATTTTATACAAATTTGTCCAACCGTTCTCGATTTATAGTGAAATAAGTATACGATAGATATGTGGGAACAGAAATTCCATAAAATACAGATGTTGAAGTAATTTTGACTTCTTTTAACTTCCACAAGAAATTTTGCAAAAGTGCTAAGAGCGAGTTCAATTTAGATTTTGATCTTAAAATAATTTAGCTTAAGGCTAATATTTGGCGTGAAGTGAGTCGATAAACATTATTTCTGCTTTTTTGATTTCGTGTATATATGTGTAAACTTTTTGGTGTCCCTACTCTGAATGCGAAAAACATGGATTTCCTAAATTTAATCCAGGAACGCGTAGTATACGTCAAAAAAGCAGTGCAATACTATCAACTTTCGTAAACCTAGTGTTAAAAAAAATCATTGAGGCATCAAGTTGTATTCCATTCGCTTTCTTCGATCGTCCCTTTTGAGTCTGACCAGTTCCCAGAACTAGAGATGAGCAAAACCTTAGGCTTCGAATAAATCTGAAGTTTGCTGATATGTTTGTCTCGTTTCCTCTTTCGAACATTTTCCAAAGAAGGAAACGAGACAAACACATCGGCAAACTTCAGATTTATTCGATGACTAGGGTTTTGCCATCTCTGCCTAGAACAAAATGTCGGCTGTGTCTTCCTTATTAACCCTTTGCACTCGAGGCCTTTTTTTCTGGTATCTGCCAGCAACTCGAGATGTTTATTAGCATTCTATTGCCCAGAATTACTAAGCTTAGATTTACTTTGAAAATGAGATCTCTAATTTGAGATTTGAAAATCAGGTCACCATTGCCTCAACGACAATCATTTTATTGACACTTCGAGTTCCAAAGAAATTAAACCTAAAGGAAACCTAATGGTGACAGAGTCACCTCTCGAGAGCAAAGGGTTAATATGCGACGGTCTCAATTTGTTTCTAAAAAATGGTTTTCAAGGCAGTGGTTAAGATTTTAAAGTCCCTCGAAATGATCGCTATCGGCTCCTCCGCGCGATCACCCGTAATGGAGTTGCGCGATACGCGAATGCCCGGATATTTGTTAATAACTAGATTTACACCCGGAGAGTGCATTAGCTTTGAGCTTGAGGTCGGAGTTTGTACACGGAACTTCCGTCTGATTCTGTGCTACGAATATACAGGGTGTTGATAATTTTTCCGCGTGAACTGGATCAATGGGTTCTGTCGGCTTCTTCAAAAAGTATTGTATGCTTCATAACTTTTAATTCAACAAATTCACAACACAACACAAAATTCACAAGAGCACAAACTTCAACTAAAGTAACGATTTGTGCTCATTTGTTGTCGTTGTGAGTGCTAGCGTGTACGTATTATTTAATTTCTTAACTTTAGCTGCGTCGTATAAAATAATATTTTTCCTCATTAATTTTCTCTACGCGTTGGACAGTTTGGTTTCTAAAGGACTCAAATAACAATACCCTTGTATAGGTAAAGTGAAGAAGGCAAAAACGACATCTTAACAAAATGGCCGCTTCCACCCTTCCACTGTTCTCGACTTCCTCTCGGCCTTCCGTAACTTGCGAAATCAATAATTCTACCAAAATAGACTTTATCTACGAGGTTTACTAATCGCTTCCAAATTTCTTAACTTTAGAATAGCCATTGTCTACATCTTTTCGTCCTTTAAATTAGAAATTTATTCAAAATGTCTTTCCCTCGTAAAAAAACACTTAACCCCAGCTTTTATATTTCCAAGGACAATATTCGTCGCTCTTTGACGATAACTAAGAAACCGTCGATCAAAGCCAGAGTAGAAGCTCGACGAAACCACACGAAAAGAAAAACAAATTCATTGTGTGGTTACATCCGTGCCATCCCCGAACTTCAATTTGTCATGATCCCCGAACTTCAATTTGTCATGATCCGTGATGGTGGATCGATGTCGTCGCTTAAACGCCGTCGAAGCCTAATAGATATCCGCGGTGACGAACGAATCGAGCCAGGGTATTGTCGAGCGGCCGAACAATTTGCTTCTTTTTTTTTCCACCCGGAGGAAGCCTGACACGGAGATCACGAGGAGCTCCCCGAAGAACAATGGACGTCACGCACGGCTCGCGAGCAGGTCGCGCGAGGGGAAAATGTTAAATCGCCGTTCGATCGAGTTACGCCACTTAAGCCCCGATAATATGGTCACCGGTTGGGGGGACGCCTTAATCAGCGAGTCGAATCGTTGAAAACGAAAGTCAAGAGCCCGAATGCGAAGAATAAACGGTGGAACGGGGCGACCAAGCTAATTGCACCGATAGTCGGCAGTGCGTGGGTGCTGGACACTTTTTTTTAGAGAAATACCACTATTAGCGATTGGTTTCGTAACAAAATACCGTCTGGTGATTGTTAGTATCATTATGGGTTGACACAACCTTACAAATTCAATTTGAAACAAATACAATTTTGGGATAGGTTCAATCTTGGGATTTTCAACTGTATTCCTGTCACTCGAAAGGGAAAGATTTGGATCTACTATTTAAAAGTGCGTCATAGGAATAAATGATAACTTATCATGCCACTGTTCAATTTTCCAGTCAATCTCTCAGACTTTTTTCCTGTCTACGAACATTTGAAATACCTAAAGTAATTGCAACAGAAGTTTACAAAAAAGGTGTTCTCTACAGGTGCTTTTATTTTACGTTGCAATGGATTCTACATGTATAAATATGCGTACTGCGTGCCGCGAGGAAAGCTTAGCCATTCGTTGAAATCTCCAGTCAAGTTTTGGCGCTTCTTAACGCATCGACTGTCGACCATGAGCGTCAATATCGGATATCCTACTTGGCACGATGCTGCCTTTATAATACTTCGTATTTATGGTTTTCCTTCTATTTCGGAAAATCGATTCGATCATGACTATTTTATTTCGAGATCCGTCGATGTACTAATCCCACGTAAAGTGGTGGATAAATGAACAAGAGAAATCTATCCGTTCGTTGAAATCTCCTCTGAATTTCGATACTTGTTCCCAATCAATCGCATCGCCGTCGGCGAACTCGGCGGTATTACAATCGCGAACTTTACCAGTTCTATAATAGCTTTTAGAATACGTACTCCTACCGACCATAACCATCTGGGCATTTAGGAACTCGAGGAAAGTGCTAACTACCTAATCCGTGAAAAATCTCAGCCTGAAGGGATGTTTAATAAAATTAAATATCCAAATTGAAAAACGTTGAAATCATTCATGGATCCAGACCTTGTTTCACCAGCATTCAAATTGACCATTCAAAAATTGCTGTGATAAGAAGGCAGCTCGACTTTTTTATGGTTTCGAGGTTAGACAGAGCAGGAAGAATTTTGCACTAATTTTATGATTCTTTGTATTTTGCATTTTTCGTTTGCATTGCCAAATGTTTTAAGAATAAAATAAACATGTGTTTTAAAGAAAATGTTAAGGAAATAAGGCAGCTTGAAAAAAAAAATGGAATTGCCTCCTTATCGATGCACCCCCCTCGATTGTTTATCTGGAGATTACTTTGGCATCTGTCCCCAACATATCTCGAATAAAGAAATAAAAGGACCACGATGAGTGAAAGACACATTGTCTTCTGTAACCCAGGCGTTACCTCGACACTCGTCACCCAAACCTCGAAGGCAAAAATAACCAGCGTATTTGGTGCCCCGGGTTACCAAAAAAGCTCTTCGGACGTCGTAGGGGAAAAATAGTGGGTGCACGGCTGTAAACGGAAAGGAAGAGGAGAGACACTCCGGTTTCTTAGAATCCTCGTTATTCCAGATGAGCGAAGCCGCCCGTAGCTGGGGAAAGCCACGAAATATCCGAAGAAAAACACGTTTCCAGGGCCGAATCGATAGCAACAATGCCATGGCAAAAGCTCGGAGTCTCGCAAAAGGACGTTGGGGCCACCGCGGCGCGGAGGAGAGGAGAGTGCTTCACGGGGGTGCTAGAGGGGTAGAGGGAGTCAACGAACGAGGGTGAGAGGACGAAGAGACCGAGAGTGGAAGCGAGAACTGAGGGAACAGTAACGGGCAGAAAGAGAGAGGGTGGAAAGCGTGGTACGGAGGCAGCCTTATTGGAATCGCGGAGAGGGAGGTTTTCCTAAGGGCAGAGGGAGAGGCACGAAGAAGACAGGTGGAGCGGGTGGAGTGAAGAATAAAGGGTACCGGAGAGGATAGACAGAGAGAAAAGTGGACTTAGAGAGAGAGAGGGGGGGGAGAGAGAGACGGGAGCACCAGTTGATAGAACGAGGCCGCTACAACGCTGGCAACAGCCAGATGGGTAAAGGTTGCATTACCTATGGTGCCTCGAAGAAACGATCCTTACTGAGAGAGCAGGTAACTTGCCTCCGCTTTCTCCTTCGTTAAAGGGAACTCGATGATTCCGTCCTCTTTGTTCGTGATATTAAAGTACGCCGTGGCGCCAGGACGACCGACTCTCAACCCCTCTGGCCGTAGAGCTAGATGTGTCAATTGCGTTCATTGTTCGTTCATAGAGCGAAGGATCGACCGATCTTTCCACGGTCTTCCTCGTTTTCCGCCATGGACGGCTATATCGAACGACGAATATCCCATTTCGATGCGAAGCTTGTCTTAGATGTTAGGGTGGTACTCTACTTTCACACTTTTGATGGGACTTCAAAGATAGGAAGATAGAGCTTGAAACAACGAAGCTAATCATGGTTTTATATTCGAGTGAAATTTTCTTTATTTCCATCGTTTACCAATTTATCAACGTTTCAAACCAGGCTACAATCATTAAAATATCAATCAAATGTGAAGATAGGGGTAGAGAAATGAAGCCAAGACCGTACAGATTTTGTGATCTCATATATTTTCCCATCTGATTCGTGTGCAGTTTTAATATAATAAAATAATAATTAATAATAATTATATAGATAACTGTCACAGTGATCATAATAATAATATTAATAATAATAATATTAATAAAAATAATAATAATAATAGTAAATATTATTCGTAATAATATAGTCGCGCGTTTTACCCTTAATAACTAACTGCGCTATGTTACAACGATTTTATGTACAAAATAATAGGGTTCGGTGCTATTCGAAACTCTCACGAGTGTTCTCAACATCTGCGGCTACTTTCACAACGATTATCAAACTTCTAATAGTACAAACACGTCCGTGTGATCACACCTTAAGGGCTATTATGTACCTTGTTGTCCTTGAGGTTCACCGGCTAACGACATGCTATATGATACACGAAAAACTACCTCTAGGTTTAATATCATACACAAGGCTAGACTACACGGTCAAATACGAAAAAGTTTGTCGACGGAACGAGCGCGGCACGTTCGCGACGATAGCTCGAACATCGATAAAACGATACGGTCAGGTTCCGAAAATATGGTCGTCGCGAGAATTTTGTGCCTCGCAATGCCTTTGGTATAATAACATTCGTATCGAACGAGGCCCCACTTATTTGGAAACGTTTGTTCAACGTCGAACAACAACGTACTGTTCAGACACCGGTATCGTTGCATCGGAATACCCAACACGACGCCGTAAAAAATCAATTCCGCAATCGGGATTAAGCGTAATTGTGCGCACAGCGATCGCGACACAGGAGTAACGAAGTCCTGGGAAGTATAAAGTATAGCAAGTCCCGGTTTCCAAGCGAGAAAATCGGGGCCAGTTCAACATGGAAGCGAGGAAGCAACTTTTCTCTCGAACCGAGATTCATCTTCACTCATATTACGTACACGCAAAGTTGGGTGGTCCTGGCTCTTGAATCGGGGGCAAAAATTCAATCTTGAAAGCGAGAACTATAGCCCAACAAGGTAAACAAGGTTCCTGGACTCAGAGTCCCTTTTAACTTCTCCATGATCTTCTAACCTTCTTCAAATGGCGCTACTTTATAGGCCTAGACTTCTCTCATTCAAATCACCACCTCAGGGATCTTATCGAACTTGTTGAGCTACGTCCACGAATACATCTGGACCGCGATCGAAATTAAATTTACAAAAACCAACGGGCCAATCCTAAACATAGATCCGATAATTACTTATTTTCTGGGCATCGCACGCAAATTGAAAAAAAAATAAATGACCTTTCGCGACCTATCAGTCAATGATCGAGAATCCACAATGGCCGCGGGTCACGAGGCAATGCGCTGGGCTAAAATCTTGCCCGTTCTATTCAGGAGCTGTCCTGGCACAACGATCGCCTTTGTCGAACCCGTCGACCATTTCAGAGCCTGTCTCGCGACCGAATCTCTAAATATCGAACGCTCCCCGGTTTGCGGTTGCAGCGCTCCTCTGCAAATCGGTGACGTGCGACGGTTGACCCATATTTTGACAGACTCACGAATAATTCGTTTCGTTTCACCGTCTATATCGGGAGCGCGCAACGATCCGAACCGGCGCGGTCGGTTAACTGACGTGACGCCAGGACGCCGCTGAAGTAATTGATCTTATCCGGTTTAATAGATGATAGCGTTACCCGATAACACGAATGGCAGCTCGGATCGGATATTGGCCGCGCTATCGTTGCCTTCGAAGACCGTGGTCGAGGTTCGCAGTCGGGACCGAATTTCATTATCCTCCAGAGTCTCGAGTAAAAGTTCCAACGATATTTGAGAAAGGAATAA
This sequence comes from Hylaeus anthracinus, assembly GCF_026225885.1. NCBI lineage: Eukaryota > Metazoa > Arthropoda > Insecta > Hymenoptera > Colletidae > Hylaeus > Hylaeus anthracinus. The sequence goes on from NW_026534838.1 coordinate 2,325,929, forward strand.
TTTATTAAATATCAAAAATTAAGGTAGATGCGGTCTAGATAGTTCTGTTTCCCGCAGAGTCCCCCGTCGAAAAACGTTGGGAACTTGCTGTGTTAGGGTCAAAGTACATCCAGTATGCCACCGTTTAGTCCGATTTTTTTAAAGCAACAGGTCAGGACGTTGCGTCCACCCGTGTGTCCGTTCTTGTTAGAAGCAAGCATATCCGCGACACGCGTTCTCAAACAGGAGTCAATTGGTCGTTCCGATCTTCTGGTACTCTTCGTAGAGTAACGTCTTTCACGTGTGATGTTCCCCGGTCTGCACTGACACCTCCGAGCCCATCAATATGCCGTTCGAGAGTACGTTGGTCATCGAAGGCAGAACGAGGGGGCTTGGCATCGTCATGGAGGGTCTCAGCCTCTCGGTGAGAGCCAGCATCACTTGGCAGTGCAGGTGCTGAATGGTGGCCAGTAGATTGAGATTGGTGTCGATCAATCCGGTGGCTGGCGAGTATCTGTCCCTCTCGACTGTGTCGATGTCCTCCGCGGGCAAGACGGTGACTTTCTGCTCGTACTCAGCCTCCTTGAGCGCGGCGGCCTTGTTTTTTTCCGCCTGCAGTAGCCTCTGCTGATGCTTCAGGTACGAGGTAGTGATGGGAAGACTGTAGTCGATGGGCGTGTTCTTGGGATCGAGTCCAGGACTCCACGGCCTTGGCAACGGCTGGCTGGGCTGAGGGGATGGCGTTCGCCCCTCTGGCAACATCCTTTTCCTCTTCGACGAGGCCGAACTTCTCGAGCTCGCTCGATCCGACTCCGGGGTTCGCCTGGACTCGGGTAAGGTTTCCGTGCTCGGTAAAAAACTCCCAGCGACTGGCTCCTTCTTCAGCAGATTCGTGATACTCAAGGGATTGTACTTCTCCTCCTTCTCCTTATCGGTTTTATCTATCGACCCGCTCCCCTTGTGATGCTTGTGATGCCTATAGCTGTACAGACCCTTGCTGTCACCGGGCTGATGTCCCTCGCGCGGCTTAGAACTACTTTGCACTGACGCCGTCGTCGTCGTCGTGAGGGCGGCGCCCGCGTTAGGGCTCAACGACGTCGTCGTCGTCGTCGTCGTCGTCGTTATCGGTGTCGTCGTCGTAGACTGCGCCTGGGTGGATAAATTCGTCGGGCTCGGGGTCCGCGGGCGTCGTTGGCATTCCGTGCAGCCCAGCAGAAATCGCGTTACCGCCTCGCGTGGAAGAAAGCCGTACGTTTCCGTGATCTGGAACAAAACATGAGTCTCCCGTTAGAATGGGAATTCGTTCGCCAGTCTGTTCTTCGTTTCATGATTTCCTCTACACCCCTGGAATACCTATTCGTTCGTTACTACTGCGATGCTTCAGCGCGGAGATAATGGAACCAGCTACTTTTATTCGGCAACAAGTCTAAAAGAGACCAATTGGGAGGGATAGATCAAGGATGATCCGTAATTCGTGAACGGATTTTTCAACTAGAGAGGCAAGTACTTAACACCTGATTCCTGATAGACTTGTAGCTAAAAGCATCGAACGGAATCATCCTTAAGGTTATAGCCGATCGCTATTAAGTCGAGCCGAAACATTTTCGGTATCCCCTACAATTTTCAATCTGACCCATATCACGAAGGACTCGAGACCACAATTTCCACTTTGATGGAAATGGCATCCGAGTCCCAAGTACCGGGTACGTTCCTCGAGAGGGATTAGAAAGCGCAGAGTGCGACTCAACAGCAAACAGCATGGGTGACCCCTTTTCTTCCGCTGTCAAACGTCAGCGTCACGTGGAGCCGTTTCACGCGGAACGCCCACTGGGGAAAATTCATGAGCAGTAACGGAACTTTGATGTCTTTGCGAGGAGGTATTTAGCCGGAGGGATGTTCTCTGCCTCTTAATAGGAAACGTTTCTCTCTAAGGAGGTGGAGGAGCGGCATAACTTAATCAAGGATGGGAGCCTCCTAGCTGAGAAAGGCAAAGGTTGATGTGGGTGTACGTATACGTCCGTGTGCGTGTGCGTGTGCGTGTATAGCTGCACGGTACAGTGAGGTAATTTGATAAGATTTACTTGAGGCTTGCCTGTAAAACGAAGAAAAGAGCTGTAGGTAAGAAACTGAGATAATGGATTTTGGATCAACGTGACACAGTGGCAAACTTGTGCACGCCGCGAACGACATTCTCGTTCCGAACTTTAATGAAGAAACCATCAGATGATTGGGAAGCGTTAGTATTGTTTTGCTTTCGAATCTGAACGATATAGCGCAAGGTAGAGGTGTAGACTTATTACACACAGTTGACTTATTTATTGAGCAATGCGATCCAATTCACCGATTCGTTAAAAATGTTACGGCGAAATTTAAAGTTTTCTATTACCTTCCGCTTTAGGAAACTGATACCCCAAGTACCTAAGTATCAATTAACCGCAACTCGGCACCCTCTTGTGTGCGACGCAACCCTCACATTTCACGAGCTCCTTGGGCTACCCTACACCCTAAACTTTGCAAAGACTTCGCACACGCAGCCACTCTAAATCATGTCAAGCCCTCGTTCACGCCACGAAACTGAATTTTGCGAATACCAACAGGGACGCTTTGTACGAGACCTCGTATTTTCTAGACATATCCGATTTTAAACAAGTATCCTAATCATACTGGCCTATACCTTCGTGGGCGGTGCCCAGCGAAACTGTCGAGTTGCCCAGTATGCCAGCGCCATATCTGTGAACGATGTCGATGATTTTAAAACATTGATTCTCTCGGTCATGCTCCCTTGACTCCTCCCACCAATGCTAACTCGCTCGTTCGATCCGCAGAGGGTCGACATACCCCAAAAACAGATCATCGCGTACAAATAAACGCGGAATGCCAACACGGTTGTAATGTACCAACCCTACTGTTTAAATATTTTCACTCCAACTGAACCTTTCCCTGGGTCATGCAAATACTTCGTTATATGAACCCCGTGGCAACCTAGTCCTTGCTTTACCGAATCCTGATGTAGCACTGTTAATATTTCCATCTGTCTCTACGGATTGCTGTTTGCTTGGGCATTGCGACGATTTTTTTTCACAAACGAAGTCTACGGCTGGGTTTAAATTAAACCTTTATTCTCCACCCCCAGAGAATGAACACTCCAACTCAGGACCATTACGAGTTTGTTTCTAGTTAGCACCGCTGTCGGTTCGTATCTACAATGTAGACACTATGTACCCACACCCAACCAGTGAATCCATCACTTTGTTCCTAGTTCAACACCGTTGCTAGTTCTACAGCATAGACCTTGCTTTCATCCTCGACCACTGAATCTACCAGCTAGTTTCTGGTTCCGTACCGCTATCTTCTTGTGTTTACGGTCTATATCCACACGCAACCACCGAACATACTAGTTAGTTTTTTATCAGCTTTCTCTTGTTCTATGATAGCCGGAACATGCCTCCAAACTTATATTACGACCTAGCATGCGACATAAGACTACAATCCATTTTGTTCAATGTTATCAGTACCGTAACTTCGAAATCCGTCCGTTCTACATCAAATAAATTTACTATCGCGCAACGTCCCAGGGCGGCGGGATACGGGGGTGGGTTGCTCCCGCGAACCGATGAATCGCGACTTGTAATGTCGACTTAAACGTAAAACAGTTTCACGGCCGCACGAACGTATGCGTGCGTGCGTGTGCGCGCCAGTTCTGCGCGCGTGTGTGCGACTGCACGAGTAAGCAGGCAATGCAACAAGTGTCCTGAGGTTTTGAATCACAAGCAGATCGCGGCGGTTGAGAGAGGAAGAGGACGACGCGGTTTGGGGGGGGGGGGGTGGGGGGGCAGCGGCGAAAGAGCGAGGCGGGAAACAGGGGTGGGAAGGTCGGCGGGGTTGCGAACGGGAGAAAGAGGAACGGACAAGCGGAGAAAGAAGGCGAACCGATCAGCCCGTGAGGGAGGAGGGCGTCGGAGAACAGATATGATACCCCGGAGAGAGCTTTACGCCAACGCGCGGCGGAACACGTGAGATGACGTGTGGTATCGAGTGTTCGACGCTTGAATGGCTCAATGCCTTCCCCTGGGAACGGTAAATATCGTGTGTCGCGGCTGGCCATGCAAGAATTCGGCGTGCTGACGACACCGAACGAATTCGGGGTCATCGATGCGCCGATATATCTTCCCTAGGGAGCTCGTTGTCGGCATCGATTGAATTCAGATGACACCAGATACGTTCTGGAACCATTGTTTTTTTAGGGGAACTAGTATTAATGTTGGCATGTTGGGATCTACGGTTCGAATAGTGGCGGCGCTTCCCGTATTCGTCATTATGGAATAACTGACTGATCCCTTTCATGATTCCTGCTTGTTAGGTACTTTTATTAACGAGGCCACCAGTAGACCCAGAACGAAACACGCATCGTTCTTTTTAAAAGGCAGGAGTGACTATGATTCTCTCGAGGCGGTCGACTGGGGTGTCGGATCGGTCCACCGATCTAGTACCCGGATTAGCACTTGAGAGAGTCATAGTTGAGCAAGTAGTCACCTCCAAGTGGTTCCTGCCGTGAGTACCCACATCTGTGGGGAAACTAAGAACTACCACTGCGAACCAGGAGTATATCTCCTGGTGTTTAGTGCTGTGCTCCGTGCTACGATGTGCTCCGTGCAACGATGTGACCTGTGCTACGATGTCATCTGTGATTGTGTGGTGGTTTGTGCTACAGCATAGCACGAACCATCAAGGTGACCTGTGCTACGATGTGACCTGTGCTACGATGTCATCTGTGGTTGCGCCGTGGTTTGTGCTACAGCATAGCACGAACCACCAAGGTGACCTATGCTACGATGTGACCTGTGCTACGATGTCATCTGTGATTGTGCGGTGGTTTGTGCTACAGCATAGCACGAACCATCAAGGTGACCTGT
>NW_026534838.1:2330830-2331379 GCF_026225885.1 Hylaeus anthracinus
ATAGCACGAACCATCAAGGTGACCTGTGCTACGATGTCATCTGTGATAGCGCGGTGGTTTGTGCAACAGCATAGCACAAACCACCAAGGTGACCTGTGCTACGATGTGACCTGTGCTACGATGTCATGTGTGGTTGCGCGGTGGTTTGTGCTACAGCATAGCACGAACCACCAAGGTGACCTGTGCTACGATGTGACCTGTGCTACGATGTCATGTGTGGTTGCGCGGTGGTTTGTGCTACAGCATAGCACGAAGCAGCAAGGTGACCTGTGCTACGATGTCATGTGTGGGTGCGCGGTGGTTTGTGCTACAGCATAGCACGAACCACCAAGGTGACCTGTGCTACGATGTGACCTGTGCTACGATGTCATGTGTGGTTGCGCGGTGGTTTGTGCTACAGCATAGCACGAACCACCAAGGTGACCTGTGCTACGATGTGACCTGTGCTACGATGTCATCTGTGATGGCGCGGTGGTTTGTGCTACAGCATAGCACGAACCATCAAGGTGACCTGTGCTACGATGTCATCTGTGATAGCGCGGTGGTTTG
>NW_026534838.1:2331389-2365753 GCF_026225885.1 Hylaeus anthracinus
AAGGTGACCTGTGCTACGATGTGACCTGTGCTACGATGTCATCTGTGGTGGCGCGGTGGTTTGTGCTACAGCATAGCACGAACCACCAAGGTGACCTGTGCTACGATGTGATCTGTGTTTGCGCTGTGGTTTATCTATGCTATGCTTATTCTGTGATCTGTCGTGTTGTGTGTTCTGTAGTATCCGTGATCAATCTTTGGCATATGAAGAGTACAAGTGTCCAAGGGTCCCAGCATTCAGTGTACGCATATACAGAGGACATACGCGTATATCAGAGGAATGGAGATATTCGTGGCAACAAGGAATAATACAGAAAAGTGGAAAGTGGTTCTGGTCTTGGGCAGATCCTGCAGTCAAATAAGGAATGTGTTTCGGTTTTTCGTGGGAAACTTGAAAATTCCCTTCCTCGCAATCATCTACCAGGTCTACCAATGTTTACGGTAATTGAAGATTTCAGATATGACTTAGAAGTGCTACTATGAGAATTTTTGTCAGCGCCGCTGTATTCTAATATTACAGGAATTTAACTTGAGACTTACCGTCCTGTACGTCCTCTTCTGACCTGCATGCTTTCCTGGACGACCCTCGAGATCAACGTGGACAGCATGGATGATGTCGAAAAAGTTCTCCACGATTGCAACCTTCTTGTACACTCTACCGGGTGGAACCGTGCCCTCGGCGCCATTTAATGCCTGAAATCAAGGTAAGATTCAATTTAAAATTCAGTTCAGAGTTTAGATAGACGGGTTAAATTCAGGGAAAGGCTCTGGAAAAATGGAAATACGTCGCGTTATTTATTCAAGTCCATTCAATTTGCAAAATTATTATATCTCAGTTACATTGCTACAGTTAACAATTAATTTTATTGATTTCGCACTTTTATTATCTATCTTTGAGAAGGCTGTATGTACTCGCTTCAGTGACATCTAGGTAGTCACATAGAACTAGCATTGCAGGCAAGAAGGTTCCTATTTTTCCACCGGGTATTACCAGATTCCTGCAATTCTGTTACCGACAACTACTTATGTTATACGCTGTCGGCAATCTAGAACTCTTCGAATCTGTACCGCCTGTCGGTAATGTAGGCCGCTGCCAGGCAAAATACCAACGCAATTTCAAACTTTTCGCTCACTATTACCCGCACATGTTACTACATCAAAATAATTTAAAAAAAACAACAGATGGAAACGCTACATTTTCAAACGATCGAATATAAAACGCAAAATTCACATGCTTTCAATTAGTTTAAGAAATAGAAGTTAGATATTGTTATAAGCAATATGCTCAACCGCGTGGATGGACTGCAAGGTCGATTGCAGTCCTCTACCTAGTCTTTTTCGAGAGAAAGAGAAGTATCTCCGGATCAGAACCCTCTCCTGTAAGATATACTTGTTGGCGGAGTCATAGGTCCCAACACAACGCAACTGAGGGTAATACCTCATCGGTTAGACGTTGGCTAGTTGGGTCCGAGATTAGCTTTGTCAACGGAATGCAGAGAGTAGAGGACTGACACGGAAACGTCGATCGTCTTCTTCTTGCATTAGACTAGCCAAGAGGAAACGGGACTGACCCAGTAAGTCCATCTGCACGGTCGCGTTCTCACTTTAGCTTCACTCTCCCCTTTAAAATAATTGTCTGGCATAGTCAGATCAGGAAATCGAAGGAGCTTTGCTTTCTTCTATTTCCTTCTTTTCGTACTTAGTATTAATATTGTAGCTTTGTACAAACTCCAATATCGAATTATCTAGAACATAGTAAAATTCATATTTCTTTGCGATTTATGTGCGAAATAAGTCACGACGCTCTTTCGTGGGCATCTACATAAAGTTTCCGTCACAGTAGTTCGTCTCGTGGAAAAAATTCAACTTCCTCAGAAACTCAATTAACTCCGGCGCGAATACCGTTACGGTCCATAGGTATGGCCGCGGTCAGATTGTTCGGACGAACTTTGCGACCTTAAGAAGTTTCGAGCGCATGCGCGACATTATTGTCTTTCCCTGAACACCTGTTGAAGGGTAAAGTTGAACTCGTGGGGGCTTACAACTCGGTTAAGTGGCTGCGGTCAGGCAGGATAACAATGCTGATATCTAGGTGACCGCCGCCTTAAGATAATACGGTCCGATCAAACGACCGGGTCCTGTAATTAAACGGAATGTGGGCGACAGTACCGATACTGCGTCTTCGTTGCCAACAAACGGAATTTGATAAAATGCATTCCAAATCAGGAGGATAGAATCCTAAGTTACCTTGTATGGGCTGTGAAATGATCGCGAATATAAATAAAAAATCGAATTCCAATTTATGATCAATAGATGTCCAGGTTTAGTGGCGATCGTCCCAAGTCTAGTATATTCGTGAAATAGAAAGTTTTAGAGCGGAAACGTATGCATCCCTAAAATCAAAGGTAACGATCGTGACCTCGATCACTTGAACCCGAGGTAATCGTCGACGTTCCAAGAGTTCTCAGTATTAGGCGACGTCCACCCTTCCGAGATAACCGGTTCGATCGAAACAGGTGGAGATTAACCTACTTGGGGGTGTGTGTGTCTTCTCGTGTGCTTACGTAAACGCGTTGGGGTGCGTTTCACGGTTGAATACGCCCAAGCATTGAGCCCGGCATTCTGTCGCCTACGGATGGCCGTGTCACGCAATGTGTATTGACATATAACGAGCATATAGTCTAGCCGCATAGCTGTGCGAGACGGGATCTGTCTATACCCGTGTCAAGCTCAAACACCTATACCGGTTTAAGATTCCATTCTATGACAACTAGCATCTCAGGTTCGGTTTGGTACTCCGCTTCACACGACTTTTTACTTGACGAGAGACGTTTGCCAGGTTAATTACTCCAAGTTGCTTGGTACGCGGTGTAGAAGCTGATTACTAGTAAATGGAGAAGCACATAAAGTTGATAAATTGGCAATCTATGATGAGCCAATCAGCGACTGCATAATCAGGAGCCCAAGTGAGGAGTGTCCCAATAGCCTACGGCTTATTATGGAGGGACTGAAATTCTTCTAAGTAATAGCTCCTTAATGAGTAACCACCTAGAAACATTTCTCTGTTATTAACCCCTATTTGAATTATGATAGTTAATCAGATACAGTTTGTCGCCAAAAGTCTGACCCACCCTAATGATAAATGCCCATAGCTTCAAGGACCCTTAGTCAAGCGCACGAAACTTGAGATCTGTAATGATCTCTGGTCATCCAGTCCGCAGTACCGAATAAGGATCGACACCGGGGATGACATACGAGAATTCTGGCCACCTTTCGCTTGGAACGGCCGGTCGACAAATGGGACGCGGAATCCCGGACAAGGCGCGTGCGGTTGGCGCGGTTCGTTTGCTCGAGGCGGCCACCTTTTCCTCGACCCCTCGCACACTCGGTGCTTCGTTTCGAACGACCAAGCGGCGATAAATATTCATACTTGACGCGGCGACTTTTGCTCCGTAAATAGATTAAACGAACTGGCGGAATTCTGGGACGTACTCGCGAATCCCTCCAGAGGGTGAAGAGTTTGACCAAAGGACTCCTCAAGGATCCGACTGCTGGCAAAGGAGTTGGAGATAACGAAGAGTCGTATCAAAGAATATCGCTACGAATAGAAGAGTGGTCTTGACTGTGAAGAACGGAGAAAGGAACGAGTGTCCTATAGAACGTCACGTGCGTCGGTGCTAAACGCACAAAAGGCCAGATTTTATGGTATCAAGAAGGGAGATCGGCTTCATCCATAGTCAAATCAAAACTCAATTGGCCGCTTAAGGCCACTTACCCGCTACGAATAACGCCAGATAGGACTTTTGCTTTTATCATCAGTATACTGACTTGTTTTCCTGCGAGACGCAGAGGACGCAGAGACTGAAGAAGTAGAGCTTGACCATAAAATTCGCTAGACTTACCAAAACTACACAAGGAGATGGAATGAAGAAATAATTGTAAGGGTACATAAAATCGAAAGTAGTAATTACCTTACGTCATTCATTAGAACGTTGTTTCAGTCATGAAACCAACATTGTACTCTGGTATTCGTCGCACGAACGTATAAAAATACGCAGAAAAAATGAACGGGACATCGCGCGAATTTTCGAGAAAATTAAGATACATTGCCCAGTCGAATCGTGACATTTTTCCGCGCTCCGACGCGTTCGAAACAAGAAAATGTCGACAACGCATAGTCGAACGTTCTTTCTCTCTTCACTTAATTCCGTCCCAACACGGTTTTCAAAAAGCCACGACGAAAACAGAGGGAGCAGACGAGGGTGAAAGGAGAGGTGCGCCGGAAAATCTCCGGCGATGAGCTCCAGAATAGAAGCACGTCAGCGGTGCCATAAATCCGTATGAGGCACGGGACGGGCCAAGTTTGCGGCGCAACGAAATCCGGGTATAGCGGGTGTTTTAAAACCCCGCGGACCGCGAGTTTGCATTTTAAACGAACAACCGGGTCGCGGAGACGAAGGGCGGGGTGAAGGGAGAGGAGCGGCGGCGGAAAACAACGCGGCAGCCACGCAAACGCGCCGGCGAATCGGATTAAAAAAATTCACGAGGGAGTTGCCGTTCCACGAGCGTCGAGGCGCGCGTGAACCGCGTGGGAGGGTGTTAGAGGAATCACGTACCGGGTGGTTCGCTTCGAGCTGGCTGTTCGATTACTCCTGCCGCGAACAGGAAATTTGATCAAGCTTAAATTACGTGGATCTGTAGGAAATGGAAAGAGATTTCGATAGTAACTGCGGCTATAGGATTAAATTGACTGTACAGTAAAATTTGTCAACTTGTAGGCATCTAGATAACTCTTCGTAAATGTAGGTTTCTTGGTTAATGATCGGCATTGGTAGATGCCGATGAGAAACAGGAACAGAACAGAGCAATCTAGAAACGTGTGGGATCAGACGAAAGACCAGGAGACCTAGGGTTAACGAAGCAGCGACAAGAAAGTTAGTCTCAAGTATCGTAACTGCGCCGCCTTTTCGGTAATTTAGGGTTTCGTAACTTGGTGTTCAGGCATCAAGTGTCTCCTTTGCTCTTGCATGTGTGCCTATCAATGTCTGTGATGACTGTGAATATACGGCGCTTGTAGTTCTTTCGCAGCTGTTCTTATTGAGTGGCGAACGGTGAGGACTTCGAAGGAAACTGGTAGGAATAAGACATTGGCTAATATCTTTTGCAAACTCGATTAAAAAATTCCGCGATTTCGAAGGTACTCGGCTTCGTGTGCAATCAAAGCAGTCGTAGCGCGGTCATCTACCAGACTTGTCTACTCCTCGGTGACGCAACGGGGCGGCCGCTGACGTCAAAAATCGGGAAGTATTCTGAAAATAGTCGCGTCGTCGGGACGCGTTGTGGGCTGTCCTGGCACGCGGCGCAGACAGGGTTTCTAGGCGACGCGAGACGGGATCTAACGGCTCGTTGCAGTCATTGAAACAGTCCCGAGGTGGCGGCGTGTCATTGCATAACAACGATACTAGGAAGTGTCGCGAAAGTGGCACGGTATCATTGCGGCCAGCCGTTAAATATTCTCAACGAGGTCGGATTACTTCCATTACGCGAAGGAACGACAACTAGGCGGCCAGGAACGAGCCCATGGAGTACTCGGAACTGGTCTGTTCGTCTCGGGACCTACGCGTCGCGCATCGGAACGCGTACACTTCAATCTATCCGGGGGCCGGCTATCAACGTTTGTTTTTCGGGTTCCTTTCTTTTGGTCGACGGCCGCTCGCAGCCCCGTGTGATTGGGTTAGTTTTGGTTTGTTGGGACAGGACACTGCCAGACCCGGGCCACCCAGTAGCCATTTAGATAAATGACCCGGCCCCTGTTGAGTGCTGCGGGATGCCAGTAGGGAGAAACAGAATGAGAGAACGCGACGGAGGAATGAATACCCGTGCGAGAGAAACGGATGTAGGTGACGCACAGGGAAAGGGAGAAAGACTGACATGGTTGTAAACAGCGGAGGTGGCCGCGGGTGGGGGAGGGGGTGGCGAGGGAGACGAAGGCAGGAACACCGAGGTCATACTCGCCGCAGACATAAAAAGTGTTTGGGTTTCGGTGACGGAACAAAGAGTCTCTCAGCCGCGGATCCTCCTTTCACGTTCTCGTTTATTTGACGAACCTCTATCCCACCCTCTCGCCAGCCGCCGATATTTGTTGATCTTGCCTCGGAATCCACCGCCGTCTGTCGCCGATAACTCCCTGATTCTTTCCCGGAAATTCAACGAGACGCGTTGGTTCGACGCATCGGCTCATGTCGCTCGTAGAAAACTACTTTTGGACTGTTGGAAAAAGATACTTCGCCGATTTTTTTCGACCAACTTGAAGCGATCTTATTCCGCATAGCAGTGTTCCTTTTACGAACCGATCGGGGGGAAGTTCAAGGTATCGACTTTCCTCCAGGCTCACAGCACTTACGGACCTTCGGATGCGAGAGCATCCGCAAACCGCTGGAGCTACGAGCAGGAATTTTCTCGTAAACCGGCCCCGCTACCATGAAAGGCTCTTCGTGTTATGCGCGAGATTGCTTTCTTCGTTAATTAGACAGTTTTAGGAGGAACGTCTCGTCTTCGAAGTAGATTTGAAAGATTTGTTAAGATCTTAAATTAGTAAAATCGTTGCCCACTAAATTTACTCTAAACAATTACTTCTACCGATCGATAAACTGGTATACCTACTGATCTATCGATCAGAAGTTTGCCAAGAATTACATAGAACCTGGATCAAAAATCCCTAGACGATCTGCAAGTTTTTAAGGAAGTCGTTATAGTCTGGCTCCGACGTCTGGCGCTAATTCGGTGCAGGTTTCTAGCATTTTTCGCAGCCCGTCTCACGACCGACTCTTGTTTTATTTATAGCTGAACGCGCTTCGTTACCTTTTCGTCCGATTATCGATCCCTGAGACGCTAGATACTCGACATACTTCGCCGCTCTCTCCTTCCGTCTCTCGCACGAGCTCCATCTCTCTCTCTTTCTCTTTCCGTTACTTACGGCATTACTTAACATTTTACCTCGATCGCTTGAAACAAAAAGAGGAGTAGGAATTCTTTCCTGTCGTCCAGCCTGTGGTACACGATCCGTCCCCTCGCAGACCGCGCTGAGAAAACACGACGAAAAAAGGCGCCTACGCCAGGGTCGAATTTACCATCGGTTCCCATGGATTTTTTGCGCGTCGGGTCCGCTCGAGCTGCAAATCGCATGGTTTTATCGGGAGCAAGGTCGTCGTGGTCGACACATCCTCGCGCTGAGTACTTAAGAAACCTCGAACGATGTGGATACTCCCTGCAGGACCTGGGCAACTTGTTTATTTCTTCTATCGGTGACCCTAAGCGACTCCTTTCCCGTCACCACCTCTGTTATCCATCGCTCGAGCGCTGTCGGTTCTCGGATCGCTAACGACTAGGCGCGAATCTACTTATGAAGCCTCGAATGACGCAGATCCCCTCTGCAGGAACCGCGCGACTCGTTTTTCTCTCGTCGGTAATCCTAAGTGACTCCTTTCCCGTCACCACGCTTGGTGTCCGTCGCTCGAGCACTGTTGGTTCTCAGATCCCTAACGACTGGGCACGAATTGATAAAGGACCGTTCGTTCGATTCACGGCAGGCAAGGCGACGACCTGGAATTCGGCGTCCCGTGACCGGAAACCGATCGTGTCGGCTGTACTGGTCAGCCAATCATCCGAAAAGCCGCGTCCGGCATGTCTGCAACGCCGATCCCGGAAAACCGGAACCTCCAGCTACTCCCACTACGCTGGACTGCCCCGCCCTACGTCCGCGCCGGTATCAAGATACCACATGAACGTATTCTGGCCTGTCCGCGTTCATTATCGATGCGACGAACGTTTTACGGCATTTCTACTCGCGCTTCCGGGTTGATATCGAGATTTACATCACGGATTTCAGCAACCCAGCTTGATTCGTTCTTGGAACGATCGCGCCCGATCGGTCGATTTCGAGGATGGGTGTCGACGCTCAAGACGCTTCCGCAGAATGGAAGTTACGATACATGTAGATTATATTCAGAGATAGGTTAAACTTTCTCTCTTAGAATTCGCGCAATAACAAATTTTTGTGATCTGTAATCGGTTTAACTTGTGCTAGAATACAACCGTTGCGGATTATCTCAAATAGAACTAATAATAGTGAATTGCGATACGGTTTCTAAAAACATCGTAGATATCTAAGATAAGATATGTCGTAAACCAAGACTGACTAGTTTCGGATTCAGTATCATCCACTTCGTCCAACATAATTTCATTTAATGTGTACTAGGGTCACTGTTTTATCAATTTATTTGTGCGCCCTTCCGTTACAAAGATCGATTTCGCGCGAAGGCCAACTTTCATTTCATCTATTGACTAAGAACTAAGCCCACACTCTCTCATCTATACCTTTTTGTAAAGAGAGATTCGGTCCGAATTCTGCGAATGCTTAGTTCACGCCACGTTCCGCAGTTTCTCGACTATTCGCCTAAGAATTCTTGTTGCGAAACGTGTAGTGCTTAGAAACTACCGTAGAAATAGTATACTGTTAATACACCAACGAGTTTCGTATCCAGACTTCAACAACAGACTCTACTTGACGGGTCTCAGAATTGGCCCTATTAATGTCCTAAAGTCTTGGAAGCTCTACGGCTCATTCTTGCAACACTAAATATATCTAACTTACCAGTAACGATCACCTACAGTGCAGTGGATTCGAAGAAATGAGCCTACCATGAAGAAGAACAAAGAAATCAGCAACTCTTGGAACTTTCTACATGTCCCTTCTTCAAAGAAAGACTCGGACTTGGTCGATTATCGTATAACCGTGGTACCCGTTTCCGGTTGGCAACGTCTATTAGAACATCCACCTAGCATCTTTAAAACTACGTTGACCATCGTCTATGAACATGATACAACGTTAAAGACCGAAACTCAAGGGAGATAGGTCCAAGGAGCATACAGAAATGCTTCCACTTGGTGTCCCCCACGTGCGTGATCGGTACCGGGCAACGGCAGCAGTGTATTTACAGTGTGTTCGTCCTTGGCGAACCACGGATACCGAAGCCGCGGCGCACACGCACGCTTACGAAGGGAGCCTGATCCGCCGTCGAAGAGACCCGACAGCGAAACTAAACCGAATAAATTATTACGCAGGCTCCTCCGTCGTCGTCGCCGTCTCTCACCCTTCCTCGCTCGAGGATGGATGCCCCCCTGCAGTTAACCGTCGAGCGCGGGCCGCCCTCCGGGCACAAAGATTCATATCTGACTCGAAGCCTTGCAAGTCTTCCCTCAGCCATAGCTTCGAACGGGACCCCTGAGCCCGGAGCGGGACGGGATTCGGACAACACTTGTCCCGTCCACGATCCAGACAAAACTTCGGCATCCTCTGACTCCCTCTTCGGAGCCAAGCGTCCCTCTCACTCCTCCACCCGTACGGGTGTCCCGTTCCCTCGTGGCGGGTCGAAGTCGCCTGCGGTGCCCGAGAGAGCCCACGGGGGGAAGAGAAGAACAGCCGCATACGTGCGGCCAATGAGACCGAGGGAGACGGCGTCTGCGTCAAACTGGACGCCGGCAGAGATACGGTGGGACCCGTGAGCAAGAGAGAGGGCAGAATGCGTGGGACGAGGAGGTACCCGGCCGATCGCGTGGTGTTGGAGTCAACGGTGGGAAGGGTAAGGGTGAGATTGAGGAGCAGAAGCAAGGAGAGGAGGAATCTCCGGAGATTCCACGCATGGAGAGTCGTGGAGCGGGCCAGACCAGGCTTGTTGGTTGCACGGAAGGCAGCTGCCAGCCGGCTTACCGACGGCGCGCATTATACCAGACGAGGAAAAGAGAAAGAAAGAGGCGAGATAGAGCACCACGCGGGAAGAACGGGGACGAAGAAAGAGGTAGCGCGTGCAGAGAACCACTAGAGGTGGGGAGCGGGACGCGGATGCCGACTATCCCGTAAAGATCAGCGCTAAAAAGTACACGATAGAAGCCAAGCGGCCAAGCTGAACGGCTGGACTCACTGACGTGGAATCACTGACGGCCAACCTGCGTATCGCGACTAACAGCCACCGAACTCCGCGCATAACCCGGTAGCGTTTTCCTACAGATTGAGGCCCGATATCAAACCTGACCCACACAGATAGAGCTCGAAACGTAGAGCATAGGCAAGGAGAAAGTGGTGGCCGGATTTTAATTTCCGATCGACGCTAGAGCAAACGTAATTTTGTCGGCTCGAGGCGATTAAGCCCGAAGGGTTTCGATCTTGCCAAAGAGGAAAGGCAAGAGTGCTCAAACGAGCGATCCGCGGCAGTCGGCAGGGTCATCTCGTAGCGGAAAAGGTCGCGAACTCTTAAACCAATGCTGGCAAGGAACGGTTCATGATCTTGGAAGAATACCAGGAACGGCTGAGAAAAGAGAAAACGTGGTTGCCACGATTTCATTCGCGACGTAGTTTCTGGGATCCACTGTCGAAACCCGTCAAAGAAAACTTTCAGATTTCTAATCCGTACCCGCACTATCCTGTCGATTAAACTAATTTGCCGTGTTTTTGACATTTCTAATTTCGTCCATAGAAAATTAGTGCATTTGGAGCATAGTGAATATTGTTCTTTGTATATCTAAAATACGTAGAGGATATTTTTATAGCTGTAAATAGACAAAGCTTTTGGTAGAGCGTTTCAGGGTCTCTCCTCTTTCCTTTCACTAGGATTTGATCATCGTCATTTGGTGTAATTACAGTCTTGATTTGTTAGAAGGGATTCGAAATTATTGATGTCCTGTTCGTAATGATAGACAAGTAAGGATGTGACTAGAAATTTGTGGTTAGAGATCAGGCCTCTGTTCCTTTAGTCTTACAAGGATAAACGAACTACCGTTCAAGAACACGTACGAAATTGTTATCGTGAACACTACGCGTTCACCATAATTATTTTAAGAAATAAAAAAAGATGGTGTTACACCATGTTCATAATGAACGACTGGTATACAGACAAATACCTGAGTTCATCCGAACCCATCACTAGAGGAAACCTCACGGCGCAACAAAACTGACCGCGGTTCGGTCCTCCGTGAATTTGTCCTCTGTCGCGCGCGTATACCGTCGCGTATTTCCCTGTTCGGTAAAAAAAGACTTCCATTGTGGGACGAGCTCGCGTTTCCACCCTCGTACGGTGACATGGGAAGTCAGGGGTCACGGGGTTTACCCCCGCGCGCGATCCACAGTCAACACGAACGGCGTAAGCCCACCCCTGTTCCGGCCCGGTCTGTCCTGTCCACCCCCTCGGTGTCTCTCCGACCTCTCTGTCTGGCTGGCGTGTCGGATTTCTGTTTGCGTTACCGTGTCACGCATCGAACCCCGTCGCTTCGAATTCACCGACGCCGGCATCCCCGCGTCCCGCCGCCCCCGCGCGCTTCTATTTCGATCGAGCACCGCTCGTGTAATCTGGACCCTCTCAAGTGTGATTCCGGCTGATCCCGCCTTCGACTACGTGAATTATTAGACGGGCATTTAGGATCGGCGAGGATCGATCGTACCCTCTTTTTCGCCTGGATATAGGTCCGTGAATGATGAACGGGTTGCCGGCTGCTGGGGCCGCGATAAAACCGTCTCGTTCCTTGCCAGAGTTCCGGAGATTCCATGCCGCAAAGGCTTGTCATGGTATCGCTTTATTTATTTTCTAGCGTCCAATCGTTCGAAGAATTCGTTTAGATTAAATGTGCCCTATTTTTGAGAATAGTAAGTAATTCTCGTATGCGTCTCGTGATTCTGAAACAGTTAGTAACAATTCCTTCTTCAAAATGGCCCAACCAAAAACTCAAAACCCAGAGTTTTCAGTTTCATTTCCTTTCGAGTCGAATTCGAATGCGAGCATCGTGAAACATGATTCCTCGACGAATACAATCTCATCCGGAAGCAGAATTCAACGAATTCCAACCCACATCGAGACAGTCCGGGAGAACATCAAAAAACTACTTTATTCCGCTTTGGTGTAACCGTTCCCGTAGTTTGGTAGGATTATGGTGAAGAACTTAACAGTTCTTGATAGTTAAATGCGAATTGTATTATCGCTAAGTATTAGTCTCGCCTAGTTCCATCTCAGTACCTGCGTTACGTCTAAATTAATATTCCCCGTGTATTAATTCAAACAAAAGTAATGTTATGGGCGACCGCGATATATGCCTCTAATGGTTATGCAGAGACGTGTATAGATGGACTCTTCCTGTACATTTCCTTTAGTCGTTGGGGTTATAAAGTCTTTCCAGGATTTCCGAGGAGCGGAAACTGCATTCCTTCTAGAGGCAAACATTTCAGCTCGGTACCTGGGCTGTCTTCAACTTTCCTTCCTCCATTTTTATCGAGCAAAAAACCAGCGTCGATTTGCAGATGAAACGACAACGCGATGGGAAACGGTTGCGTTTGAACCCTTGGCATAAAGCGCGAGCCCAGGGTGTTGCGCGCAGTTTGAAAACCCCGATGGCCGCGGCTTGGAAAATGTAAAAGGCACAGCAGCGGCTAGCAATACGCGCTTCCTCCTCAAAGGTTTCATCGCGCTATCCATCCAGTCGTTCACTCGTTCCACTCTGGCCCATCCCACTTCGGGATCCATCGCGTTTATCCTCGCGCGTTCCTCGTCCGCCGCTCTTATCCCGGACGCTTTGTTTTTCTCGCTTCCCATCGACTTGTTCCGGCTACTCTCGCGCCTGCGAGCTCCATTTTCAGAACTTTCAGACCCGACCGCGTCTAACTCGCTCCAGTCTGGGGATTCCGTTTAAGCTTTTTGCGTAACTTCGAACCTGGTCCACGATTGCCTCTTCAGGATCGCGAGCATTAATGGTACCCCGGTTTTGTATGAAATTCGTTTCTATTTTTCAGCTAATATCTTCATCTCTTGTGGACGTTGTCTACGTAAACAAGATCATTACGTGTCACTATATTTGTCTCCTAGAACAATATAACTCTCCTCCCTACTATCTGCCATCCTAAAAAAAGTAGCTTTTTATAGCGATGCTCTCATTACCGTCAGCCCAATCGATTGTGTACTTAGACGCAATGGCGATTGTTTTCCTCGAACCGAGCGTGTCCCTGGATTTTAAATGTGACCGTCGACGTTCGGCCACTTTTGAAACCCGAGACACAGACGTGTCGCGTGGAGGAGATAACACCGAAGCTCGCTACGAGCCAACAGTTCCACGAAGTGGTGGGATAACTTTTGTGACGGGAATACGAACTGAAATGCTGACGGAACGAACTTTGCCGTACTTCTACTTTTAAGGTGCCGAAAAGTCGATCGTCGTCGAAAATAAAATTCCTACCAAGCTCGGTTCCTCGTTTCCCGGTGCTGGCCCTCTTTCTTGCGTCACCAGACGCGAATGTCGTTCCGCGAACTGACACGCGTACCTTCCACGAACGCGCGTTAGATGGTAGCCGCTGCTCCTGACGGATGTGGAAAGGCTGCGCGCCGACGGCGATTTTTCACGCGCGAACGAAAACACTCGAGCGGGTCGGGCTACGAGCATGGAAGATTACACGCGCTGCTCAAGAGGGGGAGAAAAAAAAAAAGGCGCGCATACCTGGAACGATAACCTACAAACACGAGCGCGAAGATCGCGCGCGGCACACACTCGCTGCTCGTTCGTTCGAACGAGATCAACGCGACGTAATGAACGGGGATTTCTCTCATCGGACTTCGCCACACCGAGCGGGAAACGTCTGACGAGCGACAAGGAGAGAGCAACGCGGCGAGGGGAAGGTGGCGGGAACGTGGGAAGGAAGGGAAAAGGAGGAAGACGAAGCGAGAGCCGGGTGGAATTAATCTCTCACCGCGGCTCGAGGAAGCGGCGAGCGCGGTCTCAGAAAAAGGAACGCGTTAAAGCACTTCCCGGGCGCACGCGATTTTGAGCCTGCAAGAGAACGAACGACACTCTCCCGCGCGCGCGTTTGAATGAAATTGTTCTGATGGAGGCGCGGGAATAAGCGCGCGACGGAGAAAATTGATACGCCGGAAAGGCGTTCCAGGGAGGAATTTTCTCTACATCTTCTGAACATCGCGGAGATAGCGTTTCTTTCTTCCATTCCTTTTGCTCTTTCGTTCGACTCCCCCAAACGAATCGATAGAATTCGAATTGCGGAGCCTAATTTTTTTCTAACTCTAAACTCAAATTATGTGGAAGAACAGACATTTTCTGCCAAGAGTATGAATTCACTTGGAAATGTTACAAAGAAAACGCACATAGCATTGGAAATCGTCGAATCAGGAAAATAGAAGCGAACCTCAAAAATTCATGAAGTCTTTTCCGCCGTCCTCGCGAATTGAACAGTCGCTGCGAGGCAGCGTCCGAATTACGGTATCAGTATCCTGGTTCCACGACGGGATCGGAAAGCGACAGAGGCTGTGCCATGTTTTGGGCATAGTCAAAATTCTGTGGCTACATTGGTTGACTCGCTAAGATCCGGCGGAGCTTCCTCGCCAAGCAATCAGCCGCATCGATACGGTAATCGCTGGCTCTGTAGTTGTTGCTGGGTACTACGGTCTCTGATTGCATGTGGGAATATTAATCTCTACGGACCGTGGGGCGAGTTTACATCGATGCCTGCCAGTAACGACGCGCTGCCAGATGGATTTTAAATGCATCTCACCCCCTTTTTCACTAGCGTTAACATTATCTGGCTCGCGCAATTTATGCACATGTCGACCACGGGCAAAATGCACGAGACGAACCTTTTGAGATCCTCCATGTAGCGATTCAGGTGTGACTTCATTGACGACTCGGCATTGTCAATACTAGACAGCAAACCAACACATAACATGGTCTCGTGCGATGGAGTCTCCTATACCATAAAACGTATCTCTCTCCTTATATGGTCGCCTACTGTAGTTAGATAGCGAGAACTCGGTTGCGATTAAGTATTTGTCTTTCACCAAGCACAATCTACACATTATCAACCAGGCTCTAAAAGTGTCTTTATTGTTTTTATAGTTGAATAGATACGATGTTATAGAGGGCGATGGACAATGTTTAATGTAGAGTTCGGGATTTTAAGGATAGATAACCTTTATGTCAACTAAGACTTTAGAGTCGTTTAGTACTTAATGCTTTATTACTGGAATTTACGAGCATTTAAGTAGGCTCATGCTAAATATCATGTAAACACCGATTAGCTTTACTCGCTGAGTACACATTCTCTTGTTGAACTCTCAAAATCGTCTTATCATTGAAACCTTTCCCTCTACGTGGCAAGATTCTACGGGATAGTGTCTTCATCCTTTAAACTATGCATCGTTAGGCCTCTCTCAATACATTGGATCCCACTCTAAACAATCAATCCTATGACACCCGATAGCTACGTGACTCGAGCCTCTCGCCATCGCTAGGAGACCATCTGTGAGGGTACATGGTTTATGCCACAGTCCCATTAACCTCTGCTCCTTGAGGCCATGAACCTTTCGAAACCTAAACAGCGCCGGGCTATCCTTCAAAACATTCGTGAAATACTTTGGAATTAGCATTTAAACGATTTTGAACTGATTTTGATGTCTGACGTTAGATAGGAGAACGTCAATTTTAGGCTCTGTGCTGGTAGGTCTTATGAAGAAAAGTGTAGTTCCTTCACTGCTTTTTCGCAGTACTGTCTGCAGGTTGCTTAAAGAAGATGCCGTATAAATCGTCCCTGCCACTCTCTACAGCGCTTCAATGATGATGTAGCTGCAGGATCTGAGCGTTAGGATGTTCTTTCTCCCATCATACATTCTGCTTTCCATTCGTAATATTCCGTTCCTCATATAAAATTGCTGTGTTTTTAAAAATGTACAACGGCAATGTTTCCTCGTAGTATCGGTCTAATGAGCATATTCTATTAAACACTTTCGCCAGTGTCCAGTCGTATCGGTTTTTTGGCAGAATTTACTACATATTCCGAGCACCAACATGCCCAGTTGAATTTCTCGTACGTTCAATTTACATAGCGCGTTTTTCTCGCAGTCAAAGGCATCTCATCAGATTTGTTGGATCTCCGTGCGGACCATAGACCAGAAATGGTGCGCGCAGCAGCTGCCGGCCCGCTGACCGGAACCGATGTCGGTTCTCTATTTCGGATTCGACATCGATCGCACAGGGCAAGGACACGCACACGAGCGGCTCCGCTCATGAAAAAATAATTCTCCACGGTTCCGCGGCCTGTTCAATTACGAACGCGGCCTGTTCAATTACGGACGCGGCCGTATCAGGCAGTTTGCACGGTGGCTTCCTGGCCGGACAGCCGGTCGCAGCTGCTTCCGACGACGTTGTCGTCGGCGCTGTTGCTGTTACCGCCGCTGCCGGTCGGCGAAACGGTGTTGGTGTCGGTGTCGATGGTAGTGGTGGTGGTGACGCTCCTGGCGGCGTAGCTGCTACTGCTAGGCGGCACGATATCGGACATAACGTGCATGTGGGAGTATGTCATTACCGTGACGCCTAGGCAGCGCGACGTGGCGCATTGTGTTCGAGGCCGGCGGAGAGGAAAGAAGGAGGATGAGGAGGACTCGACGCGGCGAAGAGGTGCAAGAGGAGGGCGTCGACGTCGAGGGGACACGTACGATGCGCGTGCGCGCGAGCGTGTGTGCGTGCGCCTCATTAACCAGACGTTTGCGTTCGGCTGCCGAGGGAGGAGGAAGCAGAGCCGGAGCCAGAGGAGGAACAGGCGGCGGAGGCCAGGCAGGGTCGAGCACGAGGCTGAGCCGGGCCAGGCAAAGCCAGGCTGCGCCACACCGCGCCGGGCCAAGCTCCAACCTCTGTTTCCCCTTCCCACTCCGCTCGTTGTTATCTCCCTCGCGCGCTATTTCTGTGTTGCTCTCGCGTGCACGCCCTCTGCTCCTCTCTCTTGCTCCTGCTACGTCTCTTGCATCGTTCTTTCTCTGTCCATCCGTCTCGCTCGCTCTGCCTCTCACCCGGCTTGGCACCGTATCGCCGGCACGGGGAATCAACACACCAGTCGGCCGATTGCGGGCTGCTAAACGCCCGAAGCCACGATCCCGCAAGCGGCGACGTTTATACCGGGTGACCCCGAGGGCCGCGTTCGTTGCACCGTGTGCAGTCTCCATCGCCCAAATCGATCATTCGAAAACTGTTCCGATCGATCTGCCCAACCTAAGTTCCGAAGGACTTTCCGACGTTTCTCGTTCTTCTTCCCGAGGGAACTTGTCGATGACGAGGTCAGATGCTGAATCCCCCAAGTTCAACGTTGCTGGTGGATTATCTTGCGGCAGATCTTGCGTTTATTCATATGGAAACTCTGGTCCAATAGTATACTTCGTCCGTTACGTATTGTCTACGTTTGTAAATCATTACAATGGTTGAAAGTTAATCACTTTTATGAGTCTGTCCATTGGTATAATATTCTAATATTTAATTGTTCACGAGTTCCTGAAAGGATAGGGGAATTGTATATATTCTTTCATATGTTTAACATTTAAATTTGCGACGAATGCTTAACATGATGCGCGACCTTCCAATGCCAACTTCGCCAGAGATGTCATATGCCTGCAGCGTAGATATGAAGGGCCTTCGGTATTTTTTTAAAGTGGCTTTAGAAAAACAACAATTTACCATCAAGGGGTTTAGCTATATCTGAATGTACCTGCGCTACGGCCTTTGCGATCCCGAGGTACCCAATCTTTACGTGGGGCTAGTGGGCCCCAACAGACACATCAAGAATGTAATCTAAGAAGTTAAGGATTGCTGTAAAACAGTATATACGTGATATAGAAGAAAACGCATAAACTAAAGAAACAACGAGTCCATGCGTAGAACAAAGCATTACTACTTTACGGAGCTGGAAGTTCTATTTAAATTATCAACTGGACTTTGAATACCAGCGATCGGAACTGACAGTAAACCTGTGATTTGTTACCATGTTTAGACGGTTGCAACGAATCTCTAGGTCTGTTTAAAATGTTGAAGCACTCCTACCGTCTATGGTCGCGAGGAAGGAGGATAGGCGATGCGGGTAAAATGTGAAAAAGAATTCAGGAGTCCATTCCACGGTGGCCGCGCAATGGATTCACGGATCGTTGCATTACGCGCCCACGTTAAAGAGCGCGGCACGAGCAATTCCAAGGCGGGTCCCACTCTAACCTTTTACATCCGCTCCGGTCCGGTGCGCGCGGTCTCCGTCGCGCGTACGGAGAGACGGCGCCGCGAACGTACACGTCCCAAGCGCACGAGTGCGCGCGTTCGGTGATCGTTGTCGCGCTCGTCGGGCTCCCACAGGCACCTCAAGTTTTACGATCGCGCCGCTGCCGCGGTGGAAGTTTGAAATTTCGCACGTCGGGGAGACCCCGACGGGGCGCGGGGCGGACGGCGGGGAGCCGCCGGGGAAGCCGTCGAGTAGTTGGCCGGAGGAAAGCCAGCCGCAGCGGGGAATGGAGGGGGGGACCTGACGTCAGCGAGTACGGAAAAGTTAGGAAGATAAGAGAGCGGAGGCGCGATGCGGGCGCTCGAACGAACGCGTCTAGCCGCGACCAACGCCGCCCCCGGTGTCGTCTGTCTTGTGATTGTGCGGGGTTAATTCAGATGAGAGGAACACGTCACACACTGGGAGGTTGAATTGAACAAAGAAAATAGTGGAACGCGTAAAGGAAGAACGTAGATCTAAGAATATCGTCCAGGACAAGAGTTTAAGTATCGGATGTCATCTGAAGTATGGAAGAATGACGAGGACCGACATTGTGCCCAGATAGTATTCGATTAACTTTAATTAGAGATCTGAGCGAGTAAGCGAGAATCAAAAACTGCGACCACAGGATTAGAGCATGACGTACCCTTGTACAATAAAATCCATGTCATAGAGAAGTCAATGAGAGAAATGATAAGGTTCAGGAAGAGTCCAGGTGGTATCTGAAAACTTTAATTCCATCGCTGAAGCAGTGGTTTGAACTAGAATATGACGTTGAAGCTACTGTTTAGATATCCAACCGAGCTGTCAGGTGTCGTCTGACATTACTTTGAAGAAATAAGGCTACAGAAGAATGAAGAAGTCCATCTTGTGATTGCGCGGGGTTAATTCGGTTGAGAGGGACATAGCAGGTGCTGAGGTGTTTCCTGGGACAAAGAGGTACAACGTGCAGCGCGGGGGATGAATCCAATTACACGCAAACCTTGCACCTACGTCCTATTACGTCTCGCTGTCTCCGTCTCGCAGCGGATTTTTTGCCTCACAGGACCATACGGCTTCTTTCTCCTGGCCGCAGTTTCTTCCCCTGTCCTTTTCTCCTTTGCTTCCGGCTGTCTCGGTTTAGTTGTATTCTAACTCGCTTACACGCACGCGGATTTGCGGTACGCCCCGATTAGCCGACCCCTTCCCCGCTACCCGGCACAATTCCTCGCACACTTGTCCCTTTTTCTCCACGGTCTGGCCGCTTCGTTCTATCCCCTCTTCTGTTTCCGTCTCTCTCCTCGTCGCGCTCGCTCGGTCGTTTCTCCGTTTCCCTCTCGCCGAACGGTCGGGCCGAGAGCGCGCTTAACCGTCGCTCGTATTTCAGCGTCTGTTGGCCGACCTCACACCACGTCGGCGGGGCAACAAATTCCGCGACCCTCCAATTACCCCAGGGCCGAGTTTCGTCCGCTCGTTTTTAGATTTAAATGTCCGTGCGCCGGCTTCTTTCGCGGCGCCACCGTGCCACCGCTCTTCTCTCTCAGCGTCAGACGCCTGTTGAAAATCGATGATTCCGACACCCCCGCTCGCCGTGCCACTCGTTTTTTCGCTCGTCCCGATCGGCGAGAAACGAAACGGCCGCGAGAGTGGCTTCGATTACTCGGAGCTGAGTTTTACGCAGCGCTCTCTTTCTCTATCTTCTTTCTCTGTTCTCCCGCGCTCTCTACTTTTTTTTTTACCGCGCACGCGAAAACGCTGTTTCCTCGAAGTCGGCGGCGGAAAGTTTCATGGCTGGTTTTCAAACTATCCGAATTGAGATGGTAATTTCATCTCGCGTTGGTTGACGCGGGTCTCGGGTTCCTACTATTGTACAGTTACTCATGTATATCTAGCTCTATTGAGACGTTAGGTATGAATTGTTTTTTGTTTATTATAAAGATAATGCAGCTCACAGTGGGAAAAGCTGTTTTAGTAACCAATCGAATTTACCTCGACCATAACAAAGCGAGCCCTGTCATCGTGTCAGGAGAAAGTGACAGCAAAGTCGAACCGAATTTTTCTAAACTTGCGCTTTAATGGTTTACGCGCAGACCGCGATGGGCTTATCGCTCGGCCGATCGAAGCGAAAAGGAGCGAAACCGAGAATGAAGTGCCGACTCACGCCACGCTATCTGCCAGGACAATCGATATCGTTGTCGAGGGAGATAATCCCAGGCAGAAGGTAGCCGCGTATAGTGGCGATAACTATCCTTGCTGCCATTCATAGTGCCGACGATATTATCGACTACACCTCAGATCATCACGGCGCGGCGTCCGATAACGCCTCCTGTTAACCAGAAACTCAGAGTATCTAGCCGAAGCGACCAGACAACTATATTCGACATGAAATCGATCGACAAAAACAATGTTTAATTTATTCCCCGTTGCGGAACGCAGCAGAAGCGTCGGTATCGAAGATCAAGTCCATTTTCATTTTTCATCGCATCCAAATCACAGGCGTGAATAGGGAGCTCTTATCCATCCTTAACGATCTGAAGTATACTCTATAATTCAGGATACCACTGATGTTCTATCGGAACTTTCCAGGAACTTGTGTAATTCGAGTAGAAACATTGTTTCTCAGAAAGGAAGAGGAGATTTTAGAATCTAGAAAATAGATCCTACCAGGAAGCTGTTTCCACGCTCCATCGAAATGCAACCAATTTGCCGAGGAACGATATACGCTGTTCAGATTCAAACGATTCTTGGAAGCTGTATCGTCGCAAGCTCCTAACCAATCGTGGATACCAATTTTTAAATTCTCTTGATTTTCCCCAACCATCTACATCTGAAACTGGTCAATTACCCGGGACTCTGATCCAATGAAATCTTAGTTCCAAGATCGATTCAATATTAGTATAAAATTTCCTCTCAATTGAAATGAGATGCGGACAAGGAAAAGGTTACAGAAAAATCTGAATATTCTTTGGTTCCATTGTCGAGGGGATCATTTCCCTGTGAAACGACGCTTCATCAAATTTTCCTCAAGTTCGGAGACTTCTTATCGCCGCAAAGCGTCGTCTAGACGATCTCAATCTTACTTTAATCTAAATCGTACCGATCAATCTTCGATTCTTTAACTCTCCCCAAAACGAGAAGGAAGAGACCTTCTGCACGAATTCGTTGCACGCAGCTGTCCTTAACGAAGAGCAACATGCTTACCGATGAACACGGTTAAATCCTAATACAACGATCACGTGAACGCTGGCAAACGAACTAGGACTGCAATCAATGGATCTTCCTTTTGTTATACACGACAGCAGTTTCCGCCTCCTTCCGATATTGATAATAGATTTCTGTCGCAGTTGCACGTTCATTTGACGTAATCACTTTCGCTTGAGGTTTTTTATTGTTGCTGTTGGCTCACGTCGAACAGGGACTTAAGGGTGGCAGGCGGACACCGAGGATAAAAACAAAACTTGCTACTCGAGAAGACCGCGTGAAATCCTAAATGATTCGCTGTGAAATGTTATACTTTTTTCTGACAGTGCAAACGGGTTTGGTAATGGCAATGATACGCGAATTTAGCAGGTAGACTAATCGTCGCTAGCATTCGAATCATCCAACTCGTGTTACGCTAGAGATATTGATAATTTATTACTGACAAATAGTGCGCTATTCCCGTTTGACATTCAATATTCACTCTCCAGTGATAAATTCTCCACGTTAAATCGAATGAAAACGAAATCTCGTACAAGCAAATTTTAACCCGTTTCTGGACTTTTCGAATGTGCCATGAATTTGGAAACATACCCCTTTCGATTGTGTCACAAATTGTTGGACACTCCGCGTTAGAAATACAGGAATAACTGCGGCCAATGCGAGAGAATCCTCCCCCTGTCAACGAAGGGCGACCCGACGCGCTTAAAACCGCAGAAATTTGGCCGGCGAGTTTGTCCCGGGAACAAATCGAGTTAAAACAATAAAACTCGAGACTCCGAGCGTACTCTCGCGAATCCACCGTTACCGTATCTGGGCCACCGAAGCGACGGAGCAAGGGCGCCCGTTTCCAGGCTTCATTTTGATTTCCGCTCGTAAACACGCCGTCGTTTCGAGGAATTAGAACGACGTCCCAGCAATCGGGCCGCAAAACACGACGGCGGCGACGCCGCGGCACCGGCGTTCCTCTCATCACGTCCGCGGAAATGAAGAGTAGCGTTCAAAAGATATAATATCCGAGCTTGGCGCAAGTGTCCGAACGTCTTGGGGGTGGAAATTTTCGCGCTAGCTAAGAAGGATGTCGTAGACATTCCACTTGCCGTTCCCGGCGAATTAGCATCGCTTTAACTTGCGCGCGTTAGGAAAACTTGCAAAGTTCGTTTCTTTGCAATGAGATTGAACATCGAATTGGCAGGGATATTGATAAGTATTTGAAAGTGACAGATCATAGAATGTTCAACGAACTAGTCGTTACGGGGCATTCTGTGTCACACTGTTTCTTCGCTGAAAAATCAGCTAATTCGAAAGTGTTGCGACGACAGGGCAAGCAACATTAAGTCCTAGCACTGCAAATTGATTTACTAACAGCTTGTCAAGTCCAGGCGATCTCTACGCAATTTCCATTATCTTCGTTGTAATTGAACAGACGCTCTATTTACTCCTAGTATTACTTTCCATTCAATCGCAAACACTCGAGGAAGTTGGAAGAAGTGTTAAATTTTGTTAATTGCGAACTAATTCTTGCAGTGGAGTTACATTGCGAATGGTGACTTGATCTCTACACCTACTTCTGATAACACGTACACACTCATATCCATAAGCATTGAACGGGTCGATACCCTTCCTCGAATCCAGTACAAAAATTATCGTCCAATAGCGGAAGTCACTGTGATTGAAAAGACGAGCGGACAAAACATAACAGCGAAAGATTAATTCATCTCACGAATAAGGGACGTCGCCCGTAAGATTTGCCACGTCGACCGCAAATTTCTCCAGCGACTACGAGCGGAAACGGTTTGACCGTTCTCCGCGAAAAACAACGCTCCACCATCTGTGGACGGGCGAACAACAAAAGAAAGCTATGGGAAACGTTGGAATGATAAAAGAGCGCGGCTAAGGTGAGGCTAATTAGCCGTGGATAACGGATACCAGCCGCGAGGAGTTTCACTCGGGCTTGGTTCCTCTCCTTGCGCCCCCCCCCCCCCCACTCTGCAACACCCCTCTGTCTCTCTCATCCCTGTTCGACGCCGTCTTTCTACGTCTTTCCTTCCCTTTCTCTGGGCATTCACTCAGTCGCAGCGATCGTCGTCCCCAAGGGGAACGAGGGAAACGTGTTCCGGATACTCGACCGTACTTCTGCATCGATTGTCGACAGGGGTCCGCTCTTGGACAAATCGGAAGGCCTACGGACGCAGAATTAAGAATCGACCGACGAAACGAGAAGTGGTCCGACCGACAGTGGAGAATCTTAGGAATATTCAACAAGCCCGGACTCGATGTGCAACGCATTTAATGTTGTGGGTCGAATTTAACGTTTACACACATGGAATAACACCCTTAGCCTTTTCCAGGCAGATATCATAATTGAGATCCTTGGATAGCAAGTTGCTAATAGGAACACGCACCTGACATCGTTGGTGATTTTTAACGTTAATCAGACGATTCTAAGAATCTCCGCACTACATTCGTGTGGAGACTACACGGATCAGATAGCAGCACCCACGGAACACCCTCGACAACAATCCTCTTCACTGTTAACCTCACAGAGTGGGATTTCCGCATAGCAACACGCGGTTGATATGATCGTCACATATTTAATTACGTTATCTAAGTCTAGACACGTTACTCGTAAACCATTTAAAGCATAATCGCTACCTTGCCTATCAAAACCCGACCCTCCTCTATCGAGATAAAAAGATCCCTGTGTCAAAATTCAATCTACCTATCTGAATCAATTTCACGTTATCAGATTGCTGTAAGACTTTCCGATACGCCCTCGAATCGTGGTATACGGGTCGGCACACTTAGCCTGTAGTTCAAACGAGTTGCTAGATCCCGATACTGCTCACACCACTACACTCTGCCTCGATGTATGGAAGTCCATTTTTTAGTGGAACTCGGACCACGGATATTCCGTCACGCGGAATTACGTTTTCCAGAAAACGGATCGTGTTGAATTTCGTTAGCGTGTAAACGGCACCGAACTTTATTTTCGCGCAGTTGGGACACGTAGCGCTCCTTCTTCACTTAAATGGAATATGTAGAATTTCGCCCCTACATATGTGAGTCGCATAGTACTTCCACGTACAGTTGCGTAGAAGGATATTGCTCTACCTTCCAACATTTGGAACACTGAACATCCCGCTTCGACGTAAAGCGAAACACCTAGACTTCCTTCTGCGTGTAATCGAGACATAAAGGGCTCTACAAGAGAAGTGAAAAGGTCTTTTAGCAAAAGTGTAAGCGTAATGACATTACGGCTAAATTTCTTTTCCTTGCTGCATCGACGAACTTACGAATTTGAGATTAGAAAATCGAAACAGAAAACACTGGGGACATGGGAAGACCTCTGCCGCTGACGGGCACATCCTTGTATCGTATAAAAATGTATGACAGCGAGGAAATGCTATTTTCCAGCTAGGAGAATTCCATGCACGAAGAGAACGAATTGCTGATGCTCGACGGAGTTCTGGTATCGATTACTGGGGGAGAGAGTACATGCCACCGTTGAATCGAAAAATTCGCGTATGCAGAGCCGGTCTTAAGAAAGGTCCCTTAGGATTGGAAATTTGCGAGAAATTTTGAGCCGTGTTACTGTACTGCTCAATTTGCATAAGGTCGCGATGATATTGCATAGAAACATATTTTCAAACAGATCCTGTTTAAATACTTTCCTTGAGTGTAATTAAATTCTTCGTTCGTTATCTCTAAAGAAATACAATTCCGCTCAATTCGAACAGTTGGTTCAGGACCAACGTTCGAACGAGGCCAACAGTTCGCACGGATCGAATGTTTCAAATACTCTCTGACATACGAGTCATTCAAATCATTCGAACGTCCGACACGTCTTTTTGTTCTGCGTGTAGGACGGTACTAGCTCGCAGCACTGCGTCGCGATCTAAAACCCGCCGCTTTAAATCGTGTCGGTGTCAACCGCGGCGAACAAGTGTCAACCGCACCCTGGAACGTAATCCAAACCCTTCCCCCATTCTGGGGTGGCCATCAGCGGCGTTGGAACCTGGATCAGGAGTGACGAGGGGAACTTCGACCATACGCTCCGGGGATCCCGATCGTGGAAGGAGTTTTGGAAGTTATTTGTAGGGAAGGGGGCCGTGGAAAGGGATCGATACGTATCGCGATTTGCCGGGCGGCCGGGTTATCGGGCAGGAACGAGGGCTGAACGAAGGGGAAAAGCGGGAGATCTGGCCTGTCGCGAGTTGCGTGTAGGCACCTTGCCGCCTACGCCCACGTTACCGGACGCCTGGCAGATAGGGATCATCGAGGCGTGTTCTATCGGCTTCATCTCGGGCACCCTCTAACAACCTCGCGCTCTCGACTCGGGCACGGTCTCCGTGTTCGGGCCGTGAACGACGAGCGAGTAGCGAGAGGGGCGAGGACAAGGAAGAGGGAAGAAAGGGAGGAGAACGAGGACGGAAGACCCGTTGGCGCCATTGAAGCTCGAGATACGAGCCGAGGAGAACGCTTCTATGGCACGCCGGTACCCCGTGCACAGACGCGAGCGGGACTGAGAGGGACGGGGAACACGAACGGGGTCTATTTTTGTCGGGTGGCGGCGGCGGTGGCGGGACAAAAAGCCTGCGGCTTCTACCCTGGTCCGTGGCGTCTCTCTTCCTCTCGACGATTCCACGTTTTTTTTCCCTTCGTCCTCTCTTGCTTCGCTCCCCTCGCCGCTCTTTTCACTCCATGCGCCTCTTTTTTTGCTGCCATGTCGCTTCTGCCGCGCTCCGTTCTCGTCGTTCCGCACCGTCCCACTCGCTCCGCCGTGCGAATCGCTTCCTCGCTCTTCGTCTCCTCGTTCCGTCTTTCTCGCTCCCTGCTAAACTAGCTGCTCCCGCCTTCCTTCTCTTCCCTCTCGCTGTCGCGCCCGTTCCGGCGACGGCGAAGCAATCGAGCACACGAGTGACGAAGACGCCCAACGCCGCGCGAGCAGGACGGACTGGAAGAAAGAGGAGAAAGGAGGAAGCCCTGCCGGCGAAGCGAGACGGACAGAGGCGAGGAAGAACCTGGCCGAGCCGAGTACGGCTGAGTCGCGTCAGGTCGGGCTGAGTCGAGCCGAGTCGAGTCGAATCGAGTCGAGTCGAGTCGAGTCGTGTCGAGTGGAGCTGAAGAAGGATGGAAAAGCAGCCGGCGCGGCGATGGGTACGCCAAGGGCAAAGAGGCGGAAAGAGGAAGAGGAAAGGGAAGCCGCGCGCGTCAAAGAGGGAGTGGGACAGACTGCGGCATGGGCGCAGCGGGTTGGGGAAAAAGGCTGAGGCCGAGGCTCCCTTGGCGGCCCGCTACTAATTGCCGCCGGCCGCTCCTGGCTACGGGCCGCTGAGCATCGCGCCACGCACAACAACCAGCACGGTTATGTTCCGTGGGTTATAGCCGTGACTGGATAGCCTAGGCCCGAGCACGACCGTCGCTCGGTTACACGCTGCTCTTTTGGCACAGCTACGTCGCGACGACTTTCTCGATTCTGCGGATTTGCCAGGATTCGAATCTTGATCTGCATTACCTTTTTATTCACCTCGAATCGCTGATATTAGATATTTTTGTTTAGGACTTCTTCCTTAATCAGACTGGGACGCACCTAGTAGCTCGAAACGAAGTCCGTGATTCATTATCCACTTTTGTTTGTGATTCTCACGAGTAAGCTTGACGAGTTAAGTGAAATGCATAGACCCGTTTAGACATCAATCCTTGTCACTCATTCGTAGTCTGTAAGGCTAGAGTGTTCCAGTCACAGAAGCTTAGACAGTTTGCGCGTCAACTGACCAGAAGGGTCCTATAGCACCAGCCAAGCAATGAAAGCAAAAGGCAAAAACGCGAAGATCCTGTTGACGAGACGCGATAGCCGATAAGTGTTACCGAGTGAAATAATTTTCATTGAAGCGGCGAGAGCTGCCGACGAGGCGACGGTTTGCGCAAATAAATAGAAGTATGTATAGGTGAAATATATATAAATCGATCGTTACGTCGGCTAAATTCAAAACGGCCGTCGGCTACGTAAATAGGCGGACGAAATAGCATCGCGCGCGTTCGCACGCCCACGTTTTCTGAACAGTTCGTCCCCGCAGATGGGGTCACAGAACCAGGCAGGATCAATCACGCGACCCGAAGACGACCGAGACCGAAGTTTCCGGCGCGGTAATCGGGAAACGCGGCTCACTAATTGGCCGCCTCGTCGACTGCAAGTTATCAGCGCGAAACGCCGCGATAAGCGGCGTGTCAAGTTGCACGATCGTCGCGTTAATTTGCGGCCTGAGGGTGTCGGGTTTAAGGCTAAGAAACGCGCAACGGATCTCCGCAGCGAGTCAGCACTCTTTTCAACGCATTTTTGTGAATTTAATCTGACCTAACTAGGGATTCGTCAACTCACTGCTCCTGTTTAAGAACGATTATTTTGCGAAATTGTTTAGGGATTCTAGTTGAATTATTACAAATTCATGGATTACATTAGATTAAGGACTGTTTAATGAACTGTTTTAGTGGACTTTGAATGTTATGGATATCTGGTTGAACTACTAGTTGGCCTAAGTGTTCTAGCCGAGCCGACGTCGATATGGACAGTTTAAGAACGACTGATTTACATAATTAAACAAACTTCAGTATTAGGAAATAAATAAATTTAGATATCGATCCAATTTCGTCGTTATTTTCTTCGTCGAAATGGGTTCGATTCCCAAGGTGTGCAACGGTAGCGCTTGGAAATGCCAGAACTAACGGTAACGATAACGAGCTTTATCCAACCGCGGAACAGATATCAGCTCGTAAACTTCCAAGCGGCGTTACTGCTCGCGAGCAGAATTTTTCACGGCGGAAAGTCTCGCGTCGTTGACTGCCGAGCGCAGCAAGAACTCGAAGGAATTGCAGCGTCTCCTCGGCTGTCATTCCTCTCGGACCGTTTTCCTGATTCATCTACAGGTACGACAGCAACCGTAACTCTTGGACAATTACAAATACGTAATCGTAACTGCGACCAACATACATTTAACTGAAAGCTCACAATACATACACAGCACTCGAATCTTTATATACGAATCTTCATCCGATTCCCATGAAAATCCGATCGAGCAGAGAAACTAAAGGACGACATCGGAACGCCGAAAAAAAAAAATATCGACGATCCCCGCCCGGTAATGGTTTCCAACCCCTTGCCCTAATATATCCCGTATTCCGGATCTCGCCAGGGCACCCCCTTCGGCCCTCTCTACCGCGGGCCAACGACGGCGCACGATTATTATCACCGACCCTGCCCCGATAATGAAAGTACACGCACGTGCTGGTATTAGTGTCGAGAGCACCGGGGTTCGCCGCCTGGTTGCATTCAGGCCCGGACAGGGCTCGATGGGGGGGAGTGGGATGAGGGGGGCACAATGAGGGTGGCTCCGAGCCGCTGTTTCGGCTACGCTGAGTCACGCACCGAGTAGAAACGCGTGAGGTCTCTCCGCACGGCCTGTGGCCCCTGGGGGAGGGAACCAGGGGCTCGAGAGCTCGGGCTTTCGTGGAGGAATTTTTATTTTTAGTGCGACGGGCCGTGAAAAACTCCAACTGGCCTTTTTCTAGCTCTCTCGAATCGAGTGCTGGAAAATTAATTTCGTGGCAATTTGCCTGTTCTCCCGACGTACCGAAAAGTTCTGTGTCAATCTGTTGATGTATCATGTGTGATGTACGGTCCATTCCATTTAATATGCATATTTTGCCACAGTATTGCTATCCTTTTCTGAGTGGGTGTCACTAACTTGGTCGCCATCTCAGTCTATCCTCTACCTACATTCTTTTGCGAAATGGCTCCTCCATCCTTGAGGTCGTGATCCATCATAATCGCGAAATTCTCTTACAGAAGCTACCCAGGACGAGCCAGCTTCAATTTTCACTAAAATCCCTCAGTTCATTAAGTCGCCCGATATTTTTCCCTCGAAATCCTCTATTCCACGGCCGATATAGGGGCAAGATATCGATTCTCCTCGAAGCCGTTTTGTCCCTAGGACGACGGGTTCGTCGAAAATGTTCTCTTAATGAAATTCTGCGGCCTGTACGCGAAATAAAAGGAGGCGAATTCAATGGCCGATTTCGTCGGTGGCGCGGACTGTTAACAGAGGATTCCGAGCGTCTGGTCAAAAATCCGAGTGCGCTAGGCGACCAGGCGGTTCCAGCGGTGCCGCATTATTTCCTGCTCTCCTAGAGGAGGTCAACTGTTTTATTGACTGAGGGTCGAGGTGCGCGGCCTCGGGACCACGGTTACGGTTAACTGAGCCAAGCCTCTGAAGTCGTAGCGGCGAATTATCGGTTCAGTTAGTCGCTACGCTCCGTTTCCTCTTTTTCTCAGCGAGCAAGGACGTGGGTGCTCCTTGCTTTCCTCAGAGGGGATACAATCCTCCCAAAAACTGGCTAAAACTAGAAGGAGTTTGACCAACTCGTGTTCTACAAAGTTGTTAGATTTACATGGAAATGTGTTCATAAAGATTTTGTCATCAATTTGACTGTCTCATTGGTTCATCTATAGCAATCATAGACGTAACGACTCATTGTACAGTGAAGCATTCATCTAGTTGTACAACAAGGCTGATTGGACAACTCTGTACACTTTACTACTATACTTGTTCAATGGTTTTAACAATAGTTGCACAAATTATTTCAAAAAAAGTCGTTACATCTGTGACCTCTACGTGTTTCTAGCTAAATCATAATCTAAAATGCGTAAGGTATCAAGCACCCTGGACCTGGAAAACTGGTGGGACTATCATTTTCGACGACGCGACCTTCTCCCATTGTATGTCGCTCGGAAAAGATTGCAACGGGTTCTGGCTTCAATAGAAAGCGGTCGATCAGACACCGTAATCGCGGCATCTGTTACCGTGACGATCGACCAACGATTTGCGCCTCTCCTTCTTCATCCCGAGTGTTGGCTAATCGCTGGGACACGTTGTCTGCTTTCCCATTGGAACGCCTTTGTATTTTTCTACACTTCGAACCACTGACGTTCGTCGAAATTCTACTGACGGAGGAATTCTAGACGGGTACTTGATCAATCGCATTTTACCTTTCTTTGCGACGCAACACGAAGTTCTCATCTTTGGTATTTTGACTATACAACCACTTCTTAAGTACCTTCGAGCTACATTTTGAGGAATCTACGTTGCGTCGATCTATATTACATTAGTATGAAGAAGAACTATATAAAAACGTATTACTTACATCACTTTTATACTTACTGGACTGCAGGATGATACGAATATACAGTTTATGCAAATATAAAACGTATGCTAAACGTACAAAATGTATACACTTATGCCAAATTAAATGCGAATATTACGATATTATTTCATGAAATATATTCCGCATACGTTTTGCATGTATGGTTTCCTCATTACCATGTACCATAAATGCGCCACAAATTGCACCAATTTTCCTATGAATTCACTTGATTCGATTTCGAATCAACCCACTGGCCACTCGGTTTTCCTTCAGCCGTCCTCCCATGTGAAATTTAATTTTTTTTCATTCCAACTTTTAACTACCGGTGAACTGTATCTGCCAGTGACGCGAAGCAACAAAAAAAAAAAAAAAAAAAAAAAACCCTTCCAGAAAAACGTATGAACAGTCGGCTCCCTTTGGAGGAACCGTCGTCCCTAACAATTCCACCAATTCCCACCCAAAAACTCGGCACCGACCGTTTCTCGAACCGGTCGCTGCGTTTTTCTGGCTCTCGTTCCGGCGCGCAACCGAGCGTGCCTTTCCGACGGCAGCGGTGGTGGCTCGTCGTCGGTGAAAACGCGTGCGTGCACGTACGTGATCGTCACGTACACGTACGCCCACACGCAGAGACCCGAGCACGCTCACGGGCCCGTACTTGTACGGGACCTTTAGCGGCTCATGAGCCGCAGTCGGGACGATCAATGACAACCCGCCTCCCCACCCCACCGCGTCCCGTGTTCACGGAAGGCACGATAAACGCTCTCTCGCTCCGGATCACGGGTCTCCGAGAGAACGTTCCCCCTCTCCCCCGAGTCGACCCTGCCTACCTCGCCGCCCACCCTCCTCGCGCCGCGTCCCGCGCTCCCAGACCCCCTCAGTCGCGGTCCCGCTCCGCCAGCGTCAGTCCTCGCTCTCAATCAAGATAGACGCGCGAGAGGCTTAGCACCGGGAGAGGAGGCGAGAGCGTCGGCAGAATTTCTCCGTGACTCGAGGGAGCGAACGATAGGACGGGCGAGGGCGATGCGGGGGACGGGGAAACGGACCGAAGCCACAGGCGGCGGAACCGAGAAGGGAGACTTACTGCTTCGAGTCGCGGCCTGGGACGGGGGGATGGGTTCGGTTCACTAGCGATGGGTTGATCCCTGTGCCGTTGGCGGGCTAACCCACGGGCTACAGCGCGGCAAACCCTTTCTACATGTGTGAATAATGCGATGGTCAGGATCCTTGTCAACAATTGGAATTATGGCCATTGCGATTTCAGTGGACGCGTTAAACCCCACAGCGGTCCGGTGGGATTTGGAAAAATCAGGTCGCCGGACCAATATCTCTAGAGACTTCGAACAATTTCCGTAGGAACCGGCGTTACACTTTACGCTCATGCTATACCGTTGCTAGATCAACAGGATTCACAACGGAAGTAAATTAATGATCAAAGCCAGACTTTTTATAGGAATTGTTTAACCTCGCTTCT
Source organism: Hylaeus anthracinus (assembly GCF_026225885.1). NCBI lineage: Eukaryota > Metazoa > Arthropoda > Insecta > Hymenoptera > Colletidae > Hylaeus > Hylaeus anthracinus. The sequence continues at coordinate 2,363,347 of NW_026534838.1, forward strand.
CGTTTTCTTATCTTTTATTTATAGTTTGTGTATTGCGTGTATTGCTATCAACACTTGACAGCCGAGCGTGGCGTAAACGGAACGCCGAACAAAATAGGCTTGGCATTTAACGTGTGAAAAGAATAAAATGAGTTTGTGGTTAGAGAAATTTGAAGGAGGCTTTTTGTGGGAAATGGATGCTTTCTGGTGCAAAAAGGTGTTTGTTCCACGCTGTTGAGCCACTCTTTCCGACTATTGCCTTGAGGCCTCAAACTAATATTTCGTTCTGGCCCCTATGGAGGCGTGTAACGCCCCGTTGAACGCGCGTCTAGCGCGCGCGACTTTTCGAACGATTTTAACGCCGCACGAGCGCGTGATGGCTATCTGCGGGGAAGGAAATTGGCGGTATGGTAATCGCCGGATAGCGGGGATTAATTGCTGATCTCGTTTTCTTGATTATACAGCGTTTACCGGTCGCCTCGACTGCGTTTCTTCCGAGGCGTCGTTACCGAAGCTACGCGGAAAATATATCTTTTCATCGGAGCTGTGATCTGATCTGTAGTCTTGCACTGCTATCGAGATTGTCATTTACTTCACACCAGATGTTAGTTGCAGCTTGCAGTCTTAGAGCGACAATCTCATTTGCATCAACTTTTTGTTCCTGTTCTCTGCGTACAGGTTGTAATAACTTATGTAAATAATGTAGAATTTCGATTACCTTCGAATTTAAGTTATAGTATTGCTACTGTTATAGTAATCAAATCGATGGGTTAAGAATCTTTAAAGGAAAAATCTTAAAGGACACACAGATGATGAAATCTTTCAAGACCTCCAGACTTGTTAACTACTCCTTATTTTTGCAAGAAACATTCACTCCTTTGCTTTTTTAACCGAAACATGATATATTGCATCACAGAATTGAAAGGGGACTGCCTAATTACTATTTAAACGTTACATCCATCATCTTCCACGTCAGGATAAAAATGGCGCTGAGAGGCAGATCGCGTAACGCTCTCGACAACTCTTCATACGTAATCCCAATATTCAACGTGGCACTTGAAATTATCATTCGTACGCTTTGGACCGTTTTAAGACGGTGGGGACATATCTGAGATGAGAATACAGTCTCAGTTGACAGGATGGAGAACTTTACCGTACATGCCAAGTTTAAACAAAGACTGAGGTTGTCAGTTGGACGATGTTCATAGTCACTTCCGTGGGAAGCGGGGCCAATCTCTCCGTTCACGTTCTCCACAGAGAACCGCCATCGTACTCGTTACTTTCAAACCATCCTGAAACCGATACGTCGCGACTCGCAGCCATCGCTAAGGGTGGCCGGTATAGAGACGCGGCAAAACGCGGCCGAGAGAAGGAACGGCGTCGCCGAGGGAAAGAGAAACGCCGCGTTGGGCAGAGCAGGCCTGGCGTACACCGTATAGTCCACGGCGTAGACAGAGAGCGGGGTTCCCCGCTTGCTGGAGTGAGAGGCCGAGCGGATGCCGGCGCAGCCTGTCTGTGCCTCTGCTTCGGAAAGTGACTAATGACTAGCCGGCCAGACCTACTCTTCTGCCACCCAACGAGAGAGAGAACGAGGAGCGTGCGCCGGCCGGTCGGGGAACAGATACCAGGAGAGGTGAGCCACTGTTATCTCCCGGCCCTTGACGACGGTCAACCGTGAAAAATGACTATCGCGGGGAAGAAATATTTTACAGAGTGCCGCGTCCGCTACGGCCAGCGTCGTTACGTGCTACAGAGAGGGATGAAATGATCGAAAGCTACACGTTAGCCCAAAAACTTGGCAGTTCTATCGCAGGTCCACCGCGTACAGTCCTACCGTATTGTCAAAAGTGGAGGAAATCTATAAAAAACGTTACGATTGAGTTTTGAGGCCTCGATGGATATGAGGTGTATGAAGACGAAACAAATGAGGTGGAGTCCCTGGATATAAATAAATATTTAGAAGAGTCTGTTGAATTTCTATATCCTGTTGTACTTTGTATCCTTCCTGACTCATGACCATTCCTTGACCATCGTGACGCGTCGTCCCTAATCATTACTCACCCTTTAAAAATAGATAGATTATAAGGCTCGCAAAAACCTCAGAAAATGAGAATTCAGTTTTCACTGGAACAGTGCGGACCGTTACTCTGCAAAATATAAATTCTTCAAATGTTTCTTTTTACTATGTTGAACATTTTCCTTGGCTCGAAATCCAACAAGTCTACAGTTGAAGAATGATACTGGAATACTTGGTTCCTCGTTATGTGCGTGTTAATATCTCAATGATAAATGTAGTAATAAAGTCTGATTAATAAAGTTCATATTTTCTGGGCCCCAGAAGCATTTGCACCTTTCCTGTGATTTTAAAAAGAAATATTGCGAGAGAGAGAGAGAGAGAGAGAGAGAGAGAGAGAGAGAGAGAGAGAGA
>NW_026534838.1:2365763-2461294 GCF_026225885.1 Hylaeus anthracinus
AGAGAGAGAGAGAGAGAGAGAGAGAGAGAGAGAGAGAGAGAGAGAGAATATCGAGCTCGGCGCGAATCGAATGGAAGGCGCCTGATCGATCTCCCGAGCAGTACGCGGAACTGAATCCGGATCGGATGAACGAGGGAACCGAGCAACTTTATGCGCCTGCTCTTCCTTCCGTGGGAAGCGGGGCCAATCTCTCTCTCTCTCTCTCTGTCCCTCTTCCCTCCCCCTGTCCCGCCCGCCCCACAGACAGCCGCCGTCGCTCGTTCTCCTCGTTACTTCCGCGCCTGGAATCCCACGCTTACGCCGCCACCGCGGACGTCAGAGGCGTAAATCCGAGAGAGCTTCCTGGGCTGCGAAGCGTCGCGGCGTCGTTAATGATAGCTCCGAGCCGCCTCTGTGCCGCGCGCGCTCTGCCCGTGGCCTGAGAACGCTCCGTAGCCTCTCGGCTCGAGCCCGCAACTCCTACAGAGATGTTCAAATACCGTTGACTTATTCCCTTCCAACCGTTTCGAAATAAATGATTCCGCACAGTTTATTTTTGTCACGGTTCAACGTTATTTGAACAAAGAGCTGTCGAAGAGAGTCACTATCGTGAAAGTCAAAAAAGATGGGAATCTTTGCCGATCCATACCACTTATGTTTTATTGACAAACGGAATCCTTTTAGTTATATTTGTTAAAAATAACACTTCTCGCTCGTGCCAACATTACTACAGTTACTACAGTAGCAACTGGAAAGCGTCTATTAATTTATCTCTTACAAAATACTGACTCTCACAGATTTACTTGAAAGTACCTCGATTCCAAAATAACCGTCTCCAAGAAACTTTCGATAGTTCTATTTTTAAGAGGTTCATCCTCTTTGGATCCGGTCTTAATTGGTCCAAAGTCGGACTGTTCCATGAACGTGGTTTACCAGACAACTTGTTATCGGTTATTTTTCACGGCGGCCCGTGGCTGAAATTTTTCTGCGCGAGCTGCTCGGGATCCTCCGTTCCACTTGTGACGGGAGCCGAGCCACGAGCGGCGTGAGAAATGGAGGCGGCAACTACACACAGAGATCGAAGGCCGCGTTACGTCGGACCCGTGGCCAGAGAAACGGCGGCGAGCTTGACAAAGCTACGAGATCTGGGTCGAAGCGAGCACCACGGAACCGAGGCGTTCGAAAAAAAAATGCGAACGGAGGTCGGGAAACTGAGCCATAGACATTTTTATTTTTCCCTATTGCGAAAAGCATTGAAGTCGAAGTAGGCGATGGTGACGTTTAAATAGCTAGAAAGTAAATTTACTGAATTATTGAATTCAGGAATATGATACTTGGAGACGGAAACCACGTCCAACACATTTTTGGTATAGAAGAAAGTTCAGGCTTATTAAACTATTGTTTAAATAGTTGTAATAGTAGTAAATGCAATATACGATTTCACAGTTGAAAAAGAAGAGACGATGAATTTTAATTCGTACAATTAATTGGGCTATCGCGAAAACAGTGACTGCAAGAAGCACAGCGTAATTGTACTTTTGCATCTAACAATATATTTCCGTCGAGCATCCGATGTGTAGTAATTGAAAGCCCAAGCGGACCTTGAATTTCTAGTTCTATAACAACAATTAACCCGTTGTCGTCAACAGCCGCCTGAGAAGCAGCCGGAACAGTTAGGTACATTCATTAACAGTTTCGCAAACGCACAGGTATTTCCAATCGATCACTTCTGTTGAAAGTAGACTCGTAAAGTTGTAAGCTTGCCCAAAAAATATTGTAAAATATTGTCAAATATTGTAATTTATTTTTTTCACTATCAAGGGGCAATAGTGGTCAGTTCACTTGAAAGCGAGCACTACTGCACCATCGCAAGCTAAGGAGGTTAAACAAAATTCTATAGTCGATTGAAATACCGTAGCCTGATCGCGCTCGTTTCTCGTCAGCCAGCATTAACTTTCAACGTTTCCGTGACCTCGTCCCTTTTTCGCGCCCAGAGGAACGGTCCCACGGCTTTCGTCTCGCAGATTGTAAAGCCTAATCGGCCCGTGACGAAATATTCTGCCTTCCACGGCTAGAGGTTGCGGTAACCATGGGGCTTAACCGTAGGATTTCGTGTTACGTGAAAGTAGTACATCTTAAATTATCTCAACTCTCCTTAAAAAGAGTTGAATTTCCATAAATTTACTAGAAAACATAACGGATTGTACGTGAGCTTCCTGACAGTATCAGTTAGGCCCAAAATCTATGTTGCTTGGGGCCCCATGAAGGTGTACTGCGTCACTGCCAGGCTTCCTACGTGCCTATGTAATTAAACGTAATTAAGCGGCCACCTTATCCGCGGACAGCGAACGCCTTTCCCTTCTTCGCAGTCTTCTTTTTTTTCCCCTTTTCGCGGCTCGTGCGCGATTCATTTTCCTAGCAGCCGCGCCCGAGATTTCTCGCGGCTTTTCTACTTGCCCGCCAGATAAATTTCCGACCCGTAACCCCGCCGTTTCACTGGCCAGGACCGCGTGAATCCGGTGAGAAATCGTCCGCGGTCGACAGGCGAATCGCGGGAGCGGAGAACGTGCGCAGGAGACCCTGTCCATGTTACCAGAGGTACCTCCATGTTTCCCATTTTGATACGCGTGGACTGACTGCTTTGGCTTATCAGGAAATTGATATAGAATAGCTTGCAACTATGCAATCCATTGTTTTTTCGTAAGAGCTCGAGACTGATGCGAGCATTTAACGTACATGGGACTTTTCCCCTAGTGATTTATATGTATAGACGTTTGAAGTATTCGATGACTTCTATGTGTGCCCTATCTTTGTCTAATATTAGACGAATATAGCCCTCAGGGACTGTAGCACCAGCATACGCAGCTACACTACGGGTTTAGGCGATCCCGAGGTAACCGAGCTAAAGGGGGGCCAGCATGTCCCTACAAATATAAGAATTAAGAGATACTGCATACAGCACTAAGGCAATGTAGAAGTTATACAAGACAAAGAAATGTTAAGAAGAAGGGAAATAATTGTATATAAGCCAAGCTAAGGCTATATAAACGATAATAAACGATCTAGTCTACAAAAATAGCCAGACAAAGAGAAGCGTCATGTGTATGCTATAACCTGACAAAATGCTGTCAGCTATAGTCTCTGAAGAATTGATCGATGAATACAGTTAGACGAAAAGGGTGACGAAGTGGCACCGAAGCCACATTTGTCTGGGTATTTGTGACTAGCAATTTAAAAACCATGATTGTATCTGAAACCCGACCGATGCGCGCTGAGCGTGTTTAGACGTGGTCAGAGTATATTCGGCGCATCGTCGGACAAATGTGCGAACTCAATATGAAGTATTTTTAGCACGGCGCGGTTTGGAAACGTTTGGTTAGCGGGAATTGGGTTCGTGGATTCGAATTATTTACTTCGATTCGATCCGGTAGTGATTTGTTCAGTTTGATTCCATTCCATGGGGAGAGCCCTCGGTTAATTCTGTTCCAAAGTAATCGAGCAATTTTGATTAGAAGGATTTCATACTATTTTTCCATCAAAGAATTCATCTTAAACTGGGTTGAGAAAATGATGGCATAAGTAAAAATATTTCACTCGATAAGATTTAAAAGTATTCAGTCCAATTAGATTCAAAATCTATTCTCGTCCACCTCGATTGCAATTAGCAGTTAATTTCATACGGTTCCATAAATAAACAGTCTCTGCCATAACCTAATTTTTAATACCCAATTTTACGGAACCGATCGTACATCCCCGCAAATCTGGTGTCTCCGTCGAATCCACGCCAGTAACAATCGCGAAAAGCCCGATAATCCACTCAGACAAACTCACCTTGTTGTGGGGCAGCTGCGTGGGCACGTACAGCGGAGGATCCAATCCAGGACTCGTCACTGCATGACGGCCGATAATCCTGTCCGCCGGTTTCGCGTCGTATCCTTCCGGCTGGCCGATGTGGAAGCCCTTGCTCTTCACCCAAAATCGAAACTTACTGTTCTCCGCACTATTCACTTCCTCACCTCTGAGTGTTCTCAGTATACGCGCGTACTTAGTGATCGTGATCGTTTTGGTCTTTGCCAGGTCCCCGTAGGTTTTGATCACCCATGGTTGATACGCGTTAAACATCCCGTCGTTTTGGAACTTTTTGGGCAGACTCGCGCCTTCTGCTTGGCCCTTCTGCATGCCGTACTCAGTCCCGTTCACCGTAGAAGTTATCCCAGGAAAGGGCATGGGCACGCTCTTAGAGTCCATCGCGCTGCCCGCGGTCCCATTAGCGGACACGTAGCCCGAACTGAGGCTGCCGGATCCGTTCGAGCTCAACGAACCTCCGGTCATGTTGGAGATGTCCAAGTATGATACCGAAGAGCTCTTGCCGAGGTTGGTTGCGGTTCCAACAAACGTCGCCATAGACGAGGACATGTATGGTATCGGGGTGGGCATACTGAGCCCGCCGGGGCACAAACCAGCCGCCGAACCAGGAGGCATGTTCAGTCCAGCCACCGAAGCGTACGTAGACATGTCGGGCATGTTCGATGCGGTCGTCCAGGTTGGCAGGACCCCGTTGCTCTCCGCTGCTGACGCCTTCGACTGCGCATTGGACCTCGACACCGACCGGCCTTTCGACGTGGGACTGACGTCAGGGGACGACGAAGACGCGGACGCCGCCTTCGTGGCGTTGGTGGACGTCCCACGGGATTTTTTCGTAGGTGGCTCGTCCCGGGTGGTGTTCATCGAGTTCAGATTGCCGTGGGACGGACTGTTGTTGTTCTCAGACCTGGAACGCTTGCTGGACACGCTAGATTGACCCGACGGGGTTGGTGAATTGTTCACCTGCACTCTGCGACGGAGACCCATTGTCGCGCTGGCCATTATTCCTGGCTATATTTAGGACGGGCGCTGCTAGCCGGTTTCTCTGTCGATCGATTTCACCACTGTCACTAGTTCACCGACTGAATCGTCGTCGATCACCGAAACCGTCGACCACCGACAGCATTATCCTGGCAACGTGTACACACACACACATACACACACCGAGAGGAATACCCGGCAGACACTGAGGCACACACACTGATGCTCCCAGGTTCCCGATGCTCCGACGGGGCTGTCGTCGTAGTCGCTTCCGGGTTGAAGACGAAAATCAGCCAACTCTCGCGGAGGAGTCTGCAAAAGAAAAAAGACCAGAGGGATGTGACAAGTGGGATTAGCTATGCGCGATTAAGCGGCGGAAACGTTTAAACGAGGGCGCCGCTAATGGACTAGCCGCCAAGTAGGTGGAAACCGTGGCGCAAGCGGGAGGAGGAGGAGCTGGATAATACGTAGCTGAAATTCACCTACGAAATTGGTTTCTCGTGCTTGCACACGACCGCCTTTCTACGCCTGGGAGAATTCTTTCCGCGTGAAATGACGTGCTCGAGCGGGACACGCGTTACGCAATTTCATTTGGTGGGGGAAAGGTTCGGTGGGCCGAGGAGGATCGGTCAAGTCAAGATAGCAGGACCAGTTATGATTAGGATTCTAGACAAAGTCAGAAGCATCTTTGTAGTGGAATATTCGTATGGTTTATTACAAAACGAAGTGAAACAGCCTGATCAAGAAACAATGAAAGAAGAAAGAAAAACTTCGTGAACTCATGTCGAATTTACACTATGGTGATAGTATTCTTAATTGATAATAGCCTAATACAAATCTAAGTGGCAGATGCAAAGAGAAGTTTCGCAAGGAGCTTTCAACAGTTGCTCCCAGATCCTTTCAGCAACATGTCTGAACATTAGCTGAACCTACAAGTGAACTGGTGATTAATCCACCAAAGTTCCTCGGACAATTTGTCGACTTCTCCAGCTGGTCACTACTCGACTCAAAATAGAAAAATAAGTATAATCCCAGCAATTATCTTCCAACCAGAACACAGATTAGGCCCAGCTATTCTTATTCAGCAGTAAAATATCAGATCGAACTAATTTTCGGTTCGTTCAAGGAGTGTTTCGTAAAAGTGCAATTCCAGTGATCGTCCCAGACACGTATGATCGAGTCAGGGTCGGGGAGGGGAGAAGGAGGAGGACTGTAATCGCGGACCGCGCGTTTACCCGCGACCACAGTTACAAATTTCCCCGTCAGCCGAGTATTCGAGCCCGTGCATGCGCGCCGCTAATGGATTTTCGTAAGACAGGTGTTAGAACGGTGGCGCGACATAGATGGTATGCAATTAGACACGAGCGCGACTCGGACGGCGCGGTGAATTAGGAAACCAGTTATTTAACCATCCACGAACTTCCTTCGTGTATGTCGAGTGCTCGCCGTTTTGAAGTATCGTCTGAAAAAACGGTATGGTCACATGGCGTTTCGAAAATTATTTGGTATAGGAAGATAGAAATATTATGGTTGAATTAATATGTATTAAGAATCATCGGTAAAAAGGAAACCTTCCACTTATGAGAACTATTTCAATACTAACGCAAAAAATATTTCGTCGGAGCAAATCATGAGTTTCAGAGAGCGCACCACGTGTCCCTTAATTGTATTAAACGATTTTTCTGGCGACAGAACTCGCTAACGAAAAAGAACGAACGTGCTGGAACACGAAAATGGCGAAACGAACTTTCAGCTTCCCCTCGGAATATCCCCGCGGGTGGACTCCCTCTACCGTTACGCCCCATGATTCCAGCCCTATCTGAGATCAAACTAACCCCCGCCTGTTATGATCGAGACTAGACCCTCTCTGATCGGGGGATGGAACCGTCGAACACATTGAGGGCGTTCATAGCCTCTGCGTTAAATTCTGCGATGCATAGTGTGGCATACTTAATGGTGTTTCAGATAAAACGTCTGAGATTTCCACAATTTCAGCGGGTACCTAACGTGTAGATTTCAAGATTAGTGTAAATAATAGTGTAAATATCATTGGTGGTGATGTTTGGTTGAAAGAAATATTGTTTGTGTGTTTTTATTGATGAGTAATTTTGAAACGCGACGTAATACGTCCACCCTAATCACACGTGGCTTCTCATTTGCAAACACTGAGTCATTCTCGACTGCAAACACTGCGCCATTTGTAGACTGCGGAATCCTGCGTCATCTTAACCTTGATCTATCCTTCCTGGGCGAACCCTGATATTTTGAATAATCTCCCATGCAATGAAATTATTTGTAATCTGTGCACTTCTTGATACCGCATAATCCAACGTCAAAGGCGAAGTAACACGTTCAAGCGGTGTCTGAAATATTGCCTACCGACAAAGTAGTTCTCAGAACAGCCGGCCCGTGCAACGGAACCACATTTCGCTCTCATTATTATCGCCGATACGACAGCCGTAACGAACGGACATATACACAGATAAGCAGTGTCAGATAATCTCAAAGTAAACCCAAGACCGAATACTAATTCAATAAGGCCGATCGAACTATCCGCGGCGATAGCACGGATCGTATAATGAACTCGCCGCAACGTATCCGCGCTCCCTCAGATAACAGAAACTGAGCTCGTGGGACAACGATACGCGTCCCCGCCTCGCTTTTACGTGACGCAGATTTCACAAAGAGACTCTGCCAAAACTCTAATCGCAAGCACAGAAACGAGAGGTCGTTGTTACTTGAAATCAATTTTTAAAACAGACTCCTATAACGATAGTACCGTGGATGCTCCGAGGTGAAGCCCATGTTCTGCAGACATTTTGATTGCTTCCGAGTTCTTTTCGAGACGTTTCATAAGCACAGTTCAAGTACTTTAAAAGAATATCAATTAAAGCTAGTCCCCAACAATTTGTCAGAAAATTCTTTGAATCCAAACATATCTCAGAGGCTACAAAATTCAGACATTTGCCAGCTTTCTATAAAAGGCGTGCAATCCTAGCTTTGAATTAGCTTCGAACCTTCTGATCTTTCCACATCGTCTACGCTCAGACGCAATTCCAGCACGAAAGGGACATTTATTCGCGCTGAACGCTGGCGAGAGAGGAAATGAAAAACGAAAGCGCGATACAAGCGACTTGGCCGTGGACGATTTTCGAAGCTCGTCGCCAGTTACGAGGGATTAGAATCCAAGGAAACGATAACGAAGCAAGTCCAAGAAGGGAACCGATGGAATGAGGCCGATAGCCTCGACGCAATATAACCGCGCTCCTTTAGGTGGCAGAAACGAGGTCTTTAGCGCGGCGGCTTAAGACGCCGCACAGCTTACTGTAAATTATCTTCTGCGTCGTTATCAAAGATTGCGCGCGCGACCGAGAATGAAAATTGAGGGAAAATCGTTGCGGCTCGAGGCCTCGCGTCCACTTCTATTGCAAATCTTGGAGACAATCGACTCCATTTCCGTTCTCGCAATATATGATTGCGATGTGTCAGGATAACATCTGTGCTACGCCTATGTTAGATCCGTGCTGAATCTATGCGGCATCTGGTTTACATTTACGTCAGGTCTGGATGAGCTCGGGGCTTATGATTGTATCTACGATAGATCTGTTATGGTTAAGGAATCTGGTGCATTTTAAGCCTATTGTAGGTCTGAGTGCTCTGAGGTATCAAGAGGAGTTTAGAAAGTACTTAAAATCTCACAAATGGCAGTTGACGAAGGCTTGATCTTTCATAAACTAAGGTTGTCATTGTTAGATGAGGAAAGAACAATGGCAAGATCGTCAGAGAAAGAACTGGCCATGGTGGTAGCCTTGGTACCCTCCAAGATAATCAGATACTTCTAATCAGAGGCCTGTCTAGGAAAAACTAGAACTCTGAAATGACCTCGCATGCCGCAGAATTCAGATGTCGCGTAGGAATGAACGGAGGAATGCCATCGCTATAGAGCAGTGTGAGCTATGGCCGCAGGTAAAATTGGACCGTTCCAACAAGCCAAGCGATGAGTACTTGATGACGTTAATGACGCCAGGCTGAGAAAATTGATGGCGAGAGCTTGCATTAGTTTTCCTGAAAATTGAACATGCCGCGCAGATTGTCCTAAATACACGTTTTCCACGAAACGTCACTTGTACCACGTTCTTACGCAAGTGCCAATTTTCCTGTAACTATTCGTGACACGTTTGATTTTCACTCGAGACAAAAGTTTGGTTAATTTTTCTCAGATGGCGTGTCTCATCGATTTTGACGAAACTCCTAGCGATCCTTCAGGTTCCTCCAAGTCCCTTCAATTTATCTCTACCTTGAGGTACGAGAATTTTTCCGACGACACGTCTCGACTCGTTTTCTCCTCAACCGAGTTTGATCAATTTTCACAGCAACTTTATCCTCGAACGGAATTCCTACCTATTTCCTCGAGACCACCCGTTTAATTTTCCTGAAGAATCTCTCGTCAGCTTTTACATTAATGGCAAGTCCACTTATGTGTGTGAATGAATTTCTCGTTCAGAATTAAGGGACTGACAAATAGTGAGTAAGTCAGCCTTTCCTGGTATGGTTACAGTTTTGTCGGGTTAACTGGCACAGTAGTGGGTTAAAAAATGATTGAAGTAACTACCAGAAACATCCATTACTTTCAATTGATAAACTTCTCCTGTCCAACCTGTCTGCCTACGCAAACATCTCAAACGCTATCAATTTACACGAGCCAACGCGTCTCAAGTTTTTCCACGACAAGTTTCAGTGGCTCGACGACGAAAACTCCCGAGCAATTTTCTTCGTCGACCGCGACCCGCACACGGCGGCCTCAATGCGCAATCGATTACCATGGTCGAACCTCGTGGCAACCGATACCGGATACAATAACCCGAGTGCAATAGCGGCCGCGCTCCTTTAGGTGTCAGAAACGGGGTCCTCTGGTCGGCCGCGTCCCGGCTTAAAGCTGCACACAAGTCACGTACAGGCATGGGACCACCAAGTATTATGGCGCGTCCTCTGGCTTGGCCAACCCTCTCCCCAACCTTCTCTGCAGGCCCGCCGTACACACATTACCGAGCGGCGTATAATGTGGGCGCCGCTTGCACACTGAGCGGGCCGGTGTCACGCTACGTGCTTCCTGCCCGCAGGCCGTGGTGTGACAAAAGGCCTTATGTCCGCCCGCTCGTGGAACACTCGTGATCGCAATGTGTAATCAAGCTCGCATGGCCACTGTATTACCACGTACACCTACCGTGGCCCGCGGGCATCCTGTACGTGCACGAGCCACACGCGCGCGCGGGCCATCGCCAGCCGCTTCCCTTGCAGGACACGGCCCCCCCTCCCCTTTCCACGATCGGTTTCGCAAGGCAGGCCATCGGCGCCCACTTTTCTACTCGATTCGTCTCGCCCGCTCCACGCGCGCACGGATCCCAACGGAACCTCTCCTCCGCTCGTGTCTCCGGGGAGCAAAGAATTTTTAACACTTTGACGGCCAGTAGAAACCTAGCCCGGATTGTTTCCTTTACGGGGCTTCTTCGGGACAGATATGTTTAAGGACTGGCAGCAAACCTTGCGTTTAAAATGAAGGTGATTATGTTCGGCTCGCGTAGGTCCGGATCATAGACGTTTATGGTCCAGACACAACCCGTGGACATAGCTCAACGAGAATGCATGGGGTAGTGGGCAGTGAAAGTACGAATATTTAAGTTACTTCTGTTAAACGTCGTGTAATAATAGTAATGCAAAAGGGATGGAAACTTTGTACCATCCGAATTGAGATAATGTTGCCATAACTAAAATCCTAAAGGCAAAGAATCAAACGATATTACTAAACAAAGTGAAAGTTAATTTAATTTTCAATGGTCTGTTCCCAATGAAACACAAACAGAGAAGGAGGCAGAAAGTCACGGACGAAAAAGGCCTGTCGTGCTGGACGTAGCAGTTGGCGCGCGTTGCACTTTTGGCAGTTGTCGAGCCGCGTTGGGACCCTGCCTGCCTCAAGTAACGTGTTTACCTAGAGTCTAGGTCCTAGACTATTGATCAAAGCGAATGAGATCTTTGTTCGGCGGAGGTGTGCGGGCGCTGGAAAACTTCGGGCCAGGGAGTGACGGGAATTTTTGTCGATTTCCACGCGGATAGGTTCGGATGCTCGAGGTAGCTCGAGCACAGTAGCTATAGAAAACTTGCAGGACATCGACTCGACAACCCAACGACAGGCTCCACGACTCGGTCAAATTTTTCTATATCCTAAGTAAAGATTTGTCTGGGTCAAAGTTATGCAAAATTTGGAAATTTACGCATTCTATAAGTTCATAATAAATGCATGAAAAATTTCTAAAATATTTGGAAATTCATACACTTTATAAATTCATAAAAGTTGCATCAGAAAGTCGATAACAAATTTCTGAAAAAGCGAAAAAATGGTAGAAAGTCATGATTTTTATATGTCTATAACAAATGCATGAATAAAAATACGTATTCTTTCCAACCAAAAACCAAATGTATTCGTAACTCTAACGAATATCTAGCGAAGAAAGCACCTTTTACACTAGAATGACCAACTACACTAGAACTACTGCGTCTTTGAAAGTAGATGAAGAAGTAAATTAATTCACCAGTATAATTAGTTCCCTATTTCAGTATTCACAACCAACAATCATTTCTGAGGCATCGTTAATAATTGAGTAAATTTAAAAAGGAGTTCAAAATATATTGGTTCAACTTGACTACGGCTCGATTCTAATGCTAATTCCTCGTGAAATCGTCGAATCTCTAACGGCTCGGCGCATAGAAAAGTCGACGCAGACAATTTCTGCACCAGTCGAGTCTAATCCGCCGCGAACATCCGCCTTTCGTGATACCCGTTAGACCGAGGAGAAAACGTCGAAGACTTCGGTCCCGAGTGGCGGTAAGTTGAATTCCCAAACGGGCGGGTGTGGCGACCGCCCCGCAACGGGCACCGAAACGGATGCCGCTATCTCCACACCACCCCAACTGCCCCGTCGTTCCTGTGCGTCCGTTTTCAACTTTTTCCATTCATTTTTCTTTCTCTTTTTTCCACCGACCGCGAGGAACGATTTTTTATTCCAAGGAAACGTTACGCGATACGGAGCGTTTCCGAAACACGAGAAATCCCAAAGAGAACGTGTTCCCTAGTAAAAATATCGTGTTGAGAAATATCGAGAAAAACAGACGGAATTGTATTAGATTAACAGACGACGAATAAAAACTTGGTTGTGTATTCGCAACGATCATCATACGAATGGCACATCAAAGATCGTTAATTATGTAAACTCTGTGCCTAGGTAAGAATTTTGCCCGCCTTTATGGAGATTCTCTCGCAACAGAGATCTCTAAAAGAAAATCGACGCGAATTCGTTGGAAATTAGATTGAATCGATCGAATTCATCGTCGAAGCATCACGGAAAATCCTGGGAAAGTGTCTGATCGATCGCGAGAGTCGAGCGTGACTAAATCGCTCGAAGCACTGTCACCGAACATCACAAAGAGAATTCCATGATTTCCAAGCCCGAAATCGGCTGACAGGCATACTTCGACTCGCGAAAGCGTAACACTGGCGTCCTGTCGGCGTCGATCGAACACTTTACCAGCCCGCTCCGGGACACTTTTTTATTGAAACAATATATTTTTCGGATTCCAAAGCAATTGGAACCTCGACACTCGACACTGAGAACGAATTCGAACGACGACTCGAATTAAAAAACGCATGAAAGGAATCGGAGTGCAATATCGGCGACGGCAAGGAGAAATCGTCGATCTCCGTATTCATGGAATGTTGACGATTCCGCGAGCTTCAACGAGCCGTAAAACGCATCGAAAAAAAAGCGCAGCCGCGGTAACACACGTACAATTACCGCCGCCTTTTGAAACGCGGTGTTATCGGCGGGACGTTTGTCAGCGCAGTCTTCAAAGACAAAAAAAGGAAACACTCACTGTTTGCAGTCGTCGCGACGATTTCAGACTTCGTCACAATAAGAAAAGGAAATCCAACGTTTGCACGAGACAAAGAAAAAAAAACAAACGCGCACCAAGTCCAGAGGATAAAAAGAACGTGAACACTAACTCGCATAAGCACGAATACTATTACCGACCTGTAGAAGAGCACGGTAGCCAGCAGAATTCTGAATCCTCACGTATCCAGCGTGACGATCCGTGCGTGCCGCGTGTCCACGTTCCGAAAGTGTCACCTCCCTCTCCCAGTCGGCTTCAGAAGACGTGCACGAAGATCCGTGAAAGGAGGAAGAAGAGGCGAGAGATCGGGCGAGCCAGTCGCGGTCGGACGATGTCGGTGGCGCGCACTGCTACTCCGTTTCCCTCTCTGTCTTCCCTCCCAACTCTTTCGTCTTCCTTTTCCTTTTCTTCTCGTTCCCTCTCGAAAACCACCAGCTAGCCGCGCACACGTTCGACGTCGCGCGGCGGCAACGAGCCGAGTATAGGAAGAGAGCAGCGCGACGTGTCCGCGCGAGACGCAAAGGAAAGAGCGCGGGCGCTCCCGTGGAACGAAGGAGGAAAAGGGAGAGCAGGAGCAGATGCCGAAGGAGCCAGCGCGGGAGGGTGGGAGGGAAACCGAGCGGCGGCGGCGGCGGCAGACTCGGTTGACTCGGTGGCCGAGCGGTATCTCACCCGCGAAAAGCGTCCCGCGATCAGGTGACAGCGGGAGTACACACCGGCGCTACCCGTGGAGCGAGAGAGAACGACTGGGAACGAAAGGAGCCGAGCGAACGGGACAGAACGGTGGTGGGGGGCGCGTGGTGGGACGGCGGGAGTTAAACACGCCGACGGAACGAAGAGGGAGCGCCTTGGCGCGAGAAGGAGGCAAGGCGTATGACTGACGGCGAAGAGAAGCACCGAGAAACTGCCCAAAGAAAAAGAAGAGGAAGGCGGACGGTGAGGAACGAAGAGGAACCAGCGTAACGGAGACGAGACAGCGAGGAAGATACGAAGTCGGTGTGCAGCAGGGTACCCGTCGGGGTGGAAACGCGCGCGCGCGCCTCTTTCTCGAAGGGGGACGTCGAGGGAGAGAAGGGCTCCCTGATCGCTTCTGAGTGCAAACGGTTCGGCGTGCGGTGGGACACTGGCAAGCGGGCTGAAACTGCTGTGGATAGCGGGTGGCGAGCGGTGCGATACTCCACGGGACGGGACGGGCCGAGAGCCGGGCCGGGACCCCCATCCACAGACGCACACAAGCGTGTCGCCCCTCGCGCGGCGACTCGACGCGCCACGCAGAGAGCGGGCCGCACACAGTCGTGGCCTCGCACGGACAGTGAGTCAGGCAGGCAGGCAGCCAGGCAGGCAGGCAGGCAGGCAGGCAGACAGGCAGGCGAGCGAGGCAGCGCGTACGAGCCACGACACGTTACTACGCCAACGGCGCTGCCTGCCCTCGGCTGGATTCGGTCTCGCTCGGGCGGCGTTGGTCTGACTTTGTCGTCTTCGTCGGCCCGACGCTCTCCGTCCTCGTCGGACTCTAGTAACTCGTCTTTCGGCGCGATTCTCTCTCGTTTCCATCCCCCCTCGTCTCGTCTTTCTCCTCACCCCACCTCACAGCCGATGCTCCCTTCCGCAAGCTCGCTCCGTCTCTTTTTTTCCTCTCTTCTTCTCTTGCTCTCGGATTCTCGCCTATCGTCTCTCTCTGGCACGCTTCCCGTCTCTCTCGGACCGTGTGCACCGCTCCCTTGGTCTCTTTTTCCGAGCGTCGGCTTCTCTTTGTCGATGCGTCCTCGTCTCGCCGCGTCCCTCTCCGTTAGACTCTCCGTCACTTCTCGTTGCGCCGTTCTCGCGTTCTCTTCGGTTTCCCGCCGTCCTTCTTCGACCCTGTCGGTAGTCTCCGTCCAGCGCGCGCGCGAGCGAGCGCGCCCACACCGGAGCGGTAGCATATCGTAGGTCTGCCTGCCTACCGGAACTTTTCAGACACCGTCGAACGCGCGCGCGAGAGAAAGAGAGAGGAAGAGAGAAAAAGAGTGGAAAAAAGGGGCTGAGAGAAGAACGACGGAGCGACGTAGGAGCGAGAGGGAGCTGGCGATGCGACCGCGGGGATGTAACGGGTGTGGATGGAACGTCGGCGCGACGACTGGACTTGTTCACGAATTTTTTCGGATACCCGAGGTGGAAATTGCTTCCAGAGAAATTGGATTTCACGATAATGGCGCGAATCGGTTGCGGAGATTTTCAGGAAACCAAAACGCCGGGAAAGGAGCACAGAGGCCCGCCTCACGCTCGATTCGTCCCGGTATCGGCGGCAGTTGTAAGTTTCTTGATACACGCGAGAACTCGTGCACGTAAACTCCGCTCTTCCGAATTTACGGATATCTGGGGATCGTCGTAGCGGAATGGAATTAAATTTTTCGTGTAACTTTAATGCCACCCAGGCATGCCTGCTGGGATGTCTTGCTGTTGGCGTTGAAATTGATGCAAATGTAGAAAATTCTTTTTGTGACTCTGAATGCCTTTATAGAGGTTCTGTTGAGCTTCCAGCTAGACTCAACACCCGAGCAGTAAACTGTCACTTCTTCAAGCAGATTTATGTAATATCTTCGTCATTGGCTGGCCTTTCGAGGTACAAATCACCGCTAGTTGCGATCGTATTCAGACTTAGAAGGAACATCGCCCAATTAGCAACGTTCTATTTTGATCGAACTTGGCACACTGGGTACTGGAAAATGCTAGGCATCGAAAGTGTACATGTCTATTGTTTAATACTTCATCTGAGTGCCAAGTTTTGTAAAAACTGGAAGTTCTAAATTGGACGATGTCGCTTGTTAAGGTAACTTGGGGTGGGTGTGTCCTTTGACACAGAGAATCTAGGTACTGGATAAGCGTTTTTCGAGCGTGGTCGGGCGGAAACAATGGCGACCAATGGATGTTAACAAGTATTAACGCCTACGCTTCATGTTTACACTGCGGTTACGAAGGCCGCCAGAGTCAAAGTTATTTGGTCCTAATGCCTATCCCCAAACTACTTCAACTTCCTTAACAAGAACGGGAACGCCAAAACCGTTGATCCCCAAGCTTTGCCAGGCGATGGTACGAGAAGATAAAGAATAATCGTCCAACTGTCGGGTCTAGGCGGACGGTTCGGTCAGCGCAAAACGCGCGGAAGCTCCAGCCGCTTTCGTCGCGGCGCTTCCGATCGGGGGCAAGGCGCTCTCAGCTATTCCAACAAAGTATTCCGCACAGTGCCGCGGGCGCAGTCGCTGAGTCTCCGAAGTTGCCTTAATCTCGATCCGCCTCTCTCACCCCGCGTCACTGGTAACGACAGACTTTGAGGGTGACTTTGCGTTTGTGGAGAGAGAGACTGCGAGGGCACTATTGAGACTGGCCGCGGCTCGGAGGGGGACAGGTATAATCCGCGCGAAGAAAGAACGCGAGGGAGAGAAAGCGAGGAAAGGAAGGCGACGTCGGAGGGAGAAACGGGAATACCTGAGCACAAAGGCGCGCTCGAAATGGCAAAACGCAGGCGTCCACGGACGGACGAATACGTGGGACTCTCCGTAGCCTGGACCCGCATCTCGCGACAACCAGGCGTCCCTTAACGCTCGACGCCGCTCGTCCCAGACGGCAAACGCATTCGTTTCGGGTTACGGCGTGATTGTCGCCTATGAAAGCCGGCCGATCTGTCCGCAGAAGGTTGCGGGGGAAGAGAACAAGCCGGGGAGATGAACACAGTGGGAGGGCGGTACCCCTTAACACCGGGCACGAGGCAAAAAGGGGTCCAGCTGCGCTGCATCCTTGTCCGGGCTGCTCCGAAGGGGGTCCCAGAGATTATTAAAATGCCGGAGGGGTGGGGTAGCGTTCTACTGTTACCGGGGCAGCGTAGCCACGAAACCGGTAACCCCCTTCGCTTCCCCGCAGCTCTTTCCGTCTCCCTTCGGCAGGCTGATTCGGTATTCAAGTTTGAGTCGCGGTGCATGGGCCGCTGCATAAAATTCGAACTTCCTCTGCCCCCTCCCCCACAATGATACCAATCAACTCTGAGCCACTGAGCCTACCAATCAGGAAGGCTTTGATGCGTGGCGACAAAAATTTTCGGGGCTAATTCTATCAAGTGTCCGAACAGCACGAGGTGCTGGAGAGTCAGAAAGCGGCTTTGAATGCTTAACGCCTCGGTGCAAATGAATTGGCAGTCACTATTTTGTAACTTATAAGCGGTTACCTGCTCTTTAAATTGTTCGAGACTCATAGACGCAAACAATGAAATATTGACAAAAAAAAATATTGATTCGTTAAAACTACCTCCGACGAATCATGTAGACATCGAAGATTTGACGCAATTGCGTACGATCCCTGTCATCGTTTAACGACCTAAACGACCGAAGCTTAGGACCTTCCGACACCTTGTAGCTCCTTGGACACCTTGCACTCACCGACACAAAGAATCTACAAGCGCTCGCAGTCCGTCCCCTCGGAACTAGTTACCTGCGAGCTTTAAAGATCCTAATACTTTGTTTAGGGTGGACCCATTGTCGAGGACAGTGCGCTAAATGAGTCTATTACACGAGGACTCGACTGGGTGCCAAAAAAGTATTGCCTCGAGCAATTTTTTTAGCGTCTACGTGCAAGGTGCCCCATTCTAAACTTGCTGGGCTAGTGTGTGTTAGCTCTATGTGTTAACACTTTACCCGGGAGTATATTTAATAGCTGCCTAGGCTCAGTGCCTGCCAACTGGAGTCTTAATTGTGCAACTGGAGTGTTAATTGTGCAACTATTCAACAATTTAGAACATTGCAAGAAATTAATACAGGACCCAATCGAATTCGTGTGCAAGTGGACTGCCAGGTGGAGTGTCAAGCTAGGGTTCGTGTTTTAAAATAATTGTTAAGATACTCACACAAGGGTCGTTCGTCTAAGGAAGTCTGAAGATCCAGGCCGTCCAAGTCGTCCAATCAGCTTCAGTGTCCTTCGAAGGTGAACAGCTCTATCTGCAGCAAAAGAGAAGTCATCGTCAACCGACTGTCATCTTTATGATGTGGACTAGATTATCAAGTTTCGATGTCATCAGTTTCTTGATGGATTACGACTCAACCCTAAAGAAAACACCGGACACAAGGCTTCCGAGTCTGCTAGTTTTCGCCTGCTCCCAATTTTAGATCCTCTCTCTTACCTTCGATCCAGGAACCGCTTACTCACGGGCCAGGCGCGCATAATCGCGCGGAAACGTTCCACAAACAGCTACGCCCCGGGGTCCATAGATTCCCGCCGAGTTTGTCCCGGATATCGTCTAGGCCAGCTGCGGGGAGGATCGTCGGCAACGTCCCGTCACTAATTACATTCTCCTCGCGCAATCACGGCCGCGTGTACACTTACAGGCGTCCCGTTCCGTCTCTCTGGCCCGCGTCCAATTCCCCGCTGGATCAGAAGCTCCTTGGCTATCGTCGAGTCCTCTCCTTCACGCTCGCGTTCTTTCTCGAAAGCGGTCTCCCCCGCTACCTGTTCTCTCCGGCTCTTGCTCGAGATGCCCGGGCACGTAAGCCTGCACGCGTGCGAACGACTCCAGACCTGGAAATCCTGAAACACCTTGGTCCCACAGGTTATTGAGGTGTCTCGCTGCGGGACGAGCAAGGACGATGTGATTGGTGTTTTTTTGTAACGGAGGTGCACGAGCAGCTTCCAGCTTAGAAAGCTACTGGTCAGCTTGAGACAGAGGGAAGGTCTCTTGGAAGGAGAATTACAATCTCAAGGATGGAACAAATTAATATCTACCAGGAACAATGGAAAATGTAGTTACTTGGAGGAAAATTATGAACTATGTAGAAACTATGTAGAATTATGTAGAAATACTTATGTACACTTTATACAGAGATACCTACCATGATGAATCTCAATAATTAATGAATATATACACACTATATCTATCATATTTTCTGAAACATAAATACTTAAACAATTTATATACAGTCGAAATATATTAAGTTGTCAAGGAAACTTAGCAATTATTATCACAGTCTAGTCACCCAGCTTAGATGTGTCAGGAAGAAATAGAACTAATTTCGTGTAAAATTCACCTGTCAACCCAATCAATCTCGCAGTCGATACTGGGATAACAAAAAAAAAAAAAAAAATACAAAAACCGTGTATCGACTTCCATTAAAAGGGAAACCGTAATATCCGTAGCGTCGAAAGCGATAAAATTTTATCAGCGTCGGAGTGCGTCGTACACGCGAGCACGCAAAAATCCATACACGCGGCTAACCCCCTAACACACCCTCGCATTACGGGGTGAGATCTGTAAAAGTTGAAACACTCGAGCAGGGAAGCGTCGCGCGTTTATCCGCACGATTGCGCGCAGATATCGAGCCGTGGCGATATCTTCTCGAGTCGTTTCCGGTATCGGAAACTTTCCAAGGAACGATGCAAAAAGGGAAAGGAGCGATTATCCTTGGACAGGATATCCAACCTTCGCGATAGAACGTAGAATCTCTTCACTGGCAAATTTCGCACTGGGAACTATCGCGTGAGAAAATTCTAGAATTCTTGAGAGAATCGGTTTCAATTCTTGAATTTCTTGGCGAATCAGAGAGGAATTCTGGAATTCTTGGTGTGAGTGGGGAATTTTTGAATTCTTGAGCGAATGAGACGAGCATTTTTTCGTAAATAATGCAAGAATTTCTGGATGTTTTAGCGAATCAGGGAAGAACTCTAAAACTTTCGATGAATTAGAAAAGAGCTATTGAATTCTTAACCAAACTAGAAGAGAATGTTTGTATTTGTAGCTCCTTTTTTTTGATAACTACCATTTCAAATTTTATTCTCAGATCATTACATGTCATTTTTTTGTTAGCGATACGTATGGAATCAGAGTCGATTTACGAAAGTCCTGGGAAAGTAGTTTTTCGACGATTTTCATGAAAGTTCCGAGGAACAAAGTTCGAAATTACGTCGACACTGGCGAATCGATGCTCTTGGAGTGCCAGACCAGGCCAGACAAGGAAGAAGAATGGTGCCGCGTTAACGACGAGAAATTCGCGCCAGCGAGATATCGTGAACGCTCGGTGCTGGGCAGAGATGGGCAAAATTAAAAAGGAATAAAAAATTCCGGGGTAACTAAAATTCTAAAATGTAAAAAGAAGTATCGAGTAACGCAAAGTCTGAAAAAATGTTGAGTAACGAACATTTTGAAAAAAA
This sequence comes from Hylaeus anthracinus, assembly GCF_026225885.1. Taxonomy (NCBI): domain Eukaryota; kingdom Metazoa; phylum Arthropoda; class Insecta; order Hymenoptera; family Colletidae; genus Hylaeus; species Hylaeus anthracinus. Next base: position 2,385,699 of record NW_026534838.1, read on the forward strand.
TACAAAATTTGGTATGACAAAAATGAACGAAGAATGTAGGATTTCGAGTAACGAGTTTTTGAAAAAACGGAGGAAAAGGAAATTTTAGGATGAAAGGTAAATATGTTCAACCAAATGAAGGTTGCGAAAAATCAATGTACCTCGGATTTTATTCGTCATCCACTGTTCGAATAAAATGTTGCCCACCTCTTGGAGTCTTCGGCAAGTATGGCCGGTTGGAAAACTCCGTAGCGGGAAACGGGTGGACCGTGAATAAAGCGAAAAATCAGTGAGCCGCGAACAGGGTGACGTATAGCTCAAGAGCCACCGCTAACTGCTCAACGTATAACCGAACTAATTACGTTAAGATGGATTACTCGTGGGAGGGGAGCATATTTCAGTCGAACGAATTGGCTTAAAGGAAACGGAGGCGCGCTTTAAAGCTGATGTGCGCGTCGGGGTCCGCGCGACCGCGACGGCCGCTTAATAAATTGCTAATGCTAATAACGAAGAAGGGCTAATTACGGCCGCGGAAAAAGACGGAGGGGATGATCCACGCGGCGGGCAAACACGGTTGGGCAATTAGTTGAGCGACAGAAACGAATGAACGGACCATGAAACTCGCCGTTTATAGGTGTAAATTAAGCGAACCGTTTGGGGAGAGCGAGGATCAGCCTGGAGACGAGGCCAGACATTGAATTCACGCGACGCGATGGAACAGTAAAGCTATCGGTGAAATGCGTGATGGGATACTTGGAATTGTGTTGAGATAAGTGAGAAGATTTAGGGGCTTTGAGCAAAGCTCAGTTGGCTGATAGGACAGTGTCAAAATTGTAAAGTTCGCGTGTGTTGTGGAATTGGGTGTACAGTTGAAGAAAGAAATGTGACAGTAGCTGAATAATTCTTCAAATTTTATCCTGGATCGCTGATTAAGTTGTGAAGAGTGTGAAAAAGAAAAGTAAAAGATCCTAAGGTACTCGAGCTATACGTGGGCCAGTGGACCCAAAGACATGTAAAGAAATGTAATGTAGGAAGTTAAGAAATAATGTAAAGCATGGTAATGTAAAAAGTTAAAGATATGTACAAAACTGGTGAAGTGTAACAAGCAAGACTGGACCAATAGGTGCTATTGTCAATGTAAAACAGATTATGGACAAAGAAAAGTAAATGATATGTACAGTATTTTAGTAATTACCACGTGCAATATGTACATTTTTATATACAATATATAATACAAGAGTATGTTACATTTTTGTACAATATGTATAAAAAGAAAATGTACAAAAGTAAAGAGATATGTAGGAAAATGTTGTGTAGGTACACTTTGCAATTTGACTTGATAGTTTTGCATGATTATATTTTTAATTAAGTACTAAATATCAGATAATGTCATCTTTGTACAAAAGTGAATTATATAATGTACATATATACAAAAATAGAATGTACAAAAATAAAGAAATATAGAAAATATTGTATAATATATATAGTGGCAAGAGGTTAATGTACATATATACAAAATAAAATGTACAATATTAAAGAAAAATGACACACTCAATATGAATATAGTCATTAACACTTACCATTTGGTTCTCTATGATTTTACAGAGAAACAAAGAAAAAGCTATTTAAAAGACAGACTGCAATGAAAGTTGGCGTGCTGTACAAAAACTTACTTGAAAAGGAAACGGGAAAATATGGGTGAATATAAATTTAAGATGGTTCTGAAAACCGAGGAAAATTATATTATTGCGAAGCAATCAAATTCAAGTCAAGAAATTGATTTTTGAAATCAGAGACCAGGCCTAAATCAGATCAGGACGAAAAGAGTTTCAGGAAGATAACAGACGAAAAACAAGAAAATTCTAGATTGATTTTGATCGGTCCACATCGAGTACAATAGAGAAAGTTGTAAGCAAAATTGAACGCAGACTATTGAATCAGGAAATATATTAAAAACTGAATCCAAAAAAAAGTCTCCACAAGTCCTCTTTTCGACAGCAGTCTCCAAAACAGTCTTCCAAGCTCCAGCGGGTCTTGACACACTGGAAAAATTTACGTCAAGCACGCAATGTCCTCTTCAACGCATCCTCATCGCCGTTGGGCATCCCAGGGGCCACTCTCGAACTTCTAGGTTCTTGCGCGGCGAGGCCCCGATAACGCGCTCCGGCATCGAATCTGGGTCAATTAGAGCGGCAATTAACGTAATCGCAATCGCCTTTGGCGCCGTGATCTTCGACTCTTGTGATTATCGTCTTCGGCCTCCGTCTCTGTTGTCTCACGCTTGATCCGAATGATCTTTCTATCTCCTCCCTTTCCGTTTCACCGAAATCCACCGAACCGATGCGACCCGCGAGATTCTTATCGCGGCACTCTGTTTCCCTGTTCGTAGGTCGCGCGAGACGCACGATCGCGACGAAACTGAACGCAAACATCATTTTTCCTGTGACTGGTCCCCGGGGCTTACCCCCGCCCCTTCACTTATCGTTGGATTCTACGATCCACGTAACTCTGGACCAGTTTTCGATTCCAGGACCGATTCTCACGGGACAGCTACTGGGAGGGATGCTGAGAAAGTGGACAACGGTCAGCCTTGCGGCCCGTTCCAGCTAAAATACGGGAGGGGGGATCTGGTGTAGAGGTCAGATCTTCCGAGATCGGAAGGGGTTGCAGAGTAATTCTTTGATCATGTTGGTGCTACTGTCATCTGGTCGTGCTAGTAGTACTGTTATACGTATTCAAGATGCTAGATCCTCTTGCGTGTTTTGTGCAAAATGTAAGAGTGGTGGTTACGTTACTGAAATTTGCATAGACATTCTATAAATTTTATTGGTTTTTAAAATGATATTTGGTTGTTATGATTACCTTGATTCTGTGCAATTTAAATGAAACCAAATTAATAGTAAACTAACTGGTAAACTACAACGCATACTTTGATTTTTATATTGAAGATGTTGGAAATAGACCTAAAAAATGGACCTGCAACATCCTACTTTTAAATATTTTATAATTTCCTTTATTCGATCACGCATTTGGACTCAGGCATTCCTTAATGTTGAATTCTCCTAAAGGAACTAAAGAGCCGCTAGAAACACACATCGATGACCTAAGGCGTCGATGCGTAATCTCGTGTGCGTGCGAGGCTCTACCTCTTCTTATATAAACATTAAACTGAACCTTTTAAAACATGCTTTGAAGGAAACTGCATCTCCTTTGACAAAATAATCGACCGAATCATCATCAACCGATCAATAGTCAACCTTAACCCAGTCCAACCAGCGACAAAGAGTCTGAAAATGTAACATATATTCAAACCCATCGAGCGAAATTTGAGGCTACATTCTTAGCAATTACATGAAACAAAAAAAAAGAAGACTTGCTACGGAAGGGATGCTGAGAAAGTGGACAACGGTCAAGCTTTCGTCCCGTTTCCAGCTAGAAGAGGGGAGGGAGCTGGTGTAGGGGTTGAAGATCGTTCCGAGATCGGAAGGGGTTGCGGAGTAATTCTGGTTTGATCCGGTGGGATGGCAGCCTCGCGTGAGAAAGGGTCCTCGGATCCGACCTCTAGCGATGCTCTCCTCCACGGACCACCGATTCATGGAGAGCGGAAGCTTAGGAAGAAACTGTTGCTCGAGTGTAATTAGACATTTTCGACCCCTTGGATTACCCGTTTTTGCAATCGTTTGCTAGCTTCTTTTCCCTGAAATTTTTCTTAACGTTTTCCTATTTATAAACTCATTATTCTCTAATCTTACTTGTTCATATTTTAGTCATTTATTCTAATCTTCGTTCTATTCTAACTAGTCGATTTGTTTTCTTTTTAGATTTCAGACGCCCGAGAGGAGAACTTGGACAACAACGCCAAACTCGGTTCATGCCGTCGGAGTTCTATAACCGCAAAATCAAACTTAGCCAGGGTCTCCATCGAAGCCAGAGAGAATGACTCGCGAAGCCCACTCGTGTCACTGGAACCTCGATATTTTTCAATTCGTTGTACCAGTCGGCGATTAAGCCGTCGCGGATGGAATAAAAGAGAAAATATGAGAGAAAGCAAGAGCGAGGGAGAGAGACGGGAATTAGAAGTGGTCCCGCGAATTAAGTCGACGCTATGGCGGTGAAAGAATTACCCAGGCATTGTTCCATCGACGGGGCTCACCCCTGGCTTGGAAACAAAGGGAGAACGAGGGGTGGCCCGGGCCACGCTTAATTCTAAGTTCGACACTAATAACGGCCAGCCCGTGTTTCGTTAGTCCCTGGGAGATTAACGGGCCGAGCTACGATGGCCTAATGGCGGCGTGCACGCCGAATTCGAATAATATTTACCTACGCTGCGACGCGTAGCCCGCTGAAAGTCTCCTGGGAGCGGCTAATGCAATTCCATTCGAAACGCACATACCTACGCCATCGATGATTACCCACCATGCATTATAGGTATGTTTGAGGTGCCAGTGCAAACAGAACTGGGTTTACGCGAATCCAGAAGGAAACGAGAAGATATTTGGAAAAATAATGAAGGAAACAACGTTGTAATGGTAGCTGGAAAGCAAAGAGTTTCTCCGAAAGGGACCTGAGAATTTTATTCTTTAATGAAACAGAATTGGAAATCTAGGTTATAGAATCTCTAAATCTAGAAATGTCTTTGTCCTAGGATCTATGAGTCCTGGAAACTCTGAGTCCTAGAATCTGTGAAACCTCGAATCCCTGGTTCCTGTGATGTTTAGTTCTACAAGTAGCCTCTGCAATAGGTCCTGAAATCTCTAAGTCTCGAGGACCCAAGAGCTTGAACTCCCTTAAAAGTCCAAAGATACCTAAGGTTTAAAACACTGTTTAAAATATGTCCCGATTGAAGTCCCAGCTCTATCCCTAGATGACAATCAAGCGCGTGATAACGCGGGGCTAAGAAGTCGTTTGAAAATCAAACGGCAGCACGAACCTGTTAATCGACTAGGAGAATCTTGCATGGCCGCTTGACACCCGCCAGTGGCACGTCGTGTTCGATCGGTCGCTTGTTTTCTTCGCGTGCCCGGGAGGAAACGGTAGTCGAACGAAGGATCCTCCGCCTCCTAGCGGAGCAATCAATCACTGTCGTCCACGAGGAGTCCCGATCCTAAGCGGCGGAGAACGCGCGGCTCTGGGTTAACCATCGATCGCCGATCGAGATGAAAGATTCGTTCGAGCATCACGGCACATCCATAACTTTCGGCCCCGGTTATTATGATTTACGACGCTCCGCGGCCGGGACAATTAATTTTAATTAAAACGCGCGCGTACCGGGCCAGAACCGCGCGCGCGATTACCCTAATGGGGGATGATATTTTTCGACGATTCGATTGCTGTTGCATTCGTCCTAATCGCGATAAATAGTGATATCTGTGTGATAGTGTTGTGAACAGAAGCGATAAGCGATCGTGATAAGTTCAAGTTTATGTGTTAGTGATTTACTCGAGAGGTGAAAATGTTCAGACTCCAAATATAATGCTTCACTTAAAAGAATCTCATATGAAATTTTGCGCTACCGTCCAGGAGCAACCAGTTGACAATTTCACAACAAAACAACGTATCAGAGAACTCAAGCCAAGCTTGAGCAACTCACTTCCCAGGAGACCAGCTCGGTTTGGCACCAGGGAAGGAACTCGCTCGTGGAGCACGCATTAGCATTGACCAATCTTCGTCGAATCCTGGAACAGAATTGCGTTGGCGAAACTGTCGTCGTGGACCACAGAAAGACCATGGGGAAGTTGAGCAGATACGAGCGATGGTGGAAAGGATTACCAAGGAAGCCGAGAACGACTGGTTTCTCGACGGAGGATCGAAAGAATTTTTCCTTGACACAGATGTCGGGATAAAGAATCCTGGCGGTCGCATCGAACGAAATACGTCGAGATATCGATCTTTTTATTGTTGGGGAAGGGAAGATACCGCTATCGGTGGAGATTGCTCTCTCCTTTCGCCAATAACACATCGCGAGTCCCGCGCTCGCGCTTATATTCTGAATTGTTGCCCCCTCACACACGTCCTTCACACCCCTTCTGGAATCGACACGATACGTATCGAGATAGACGTCGGTCGATAAGCGTCTGGATTTTCGCAGAAACGGAGAAATTTGGTTTTCGAGATGCGGAGAAATCACTCGAGTTGCCTACGTGAAAAGGGCAGGGGGTGGTTTTGAATTTATACTGGCATTTTGTTCGAGGAATGTACACGCGCTTTACTCAATTTCAAGTGAAACATGTCGATATATGAGAAGAGATACAAATATTTTCAAGTCTACGAGGGGTCAGCCGGGGATAACTTTCAAAAAATTTTAATGCTTCTACGATTGACTGGCCTAATTTAAGACAAAAGACAATTAAGTTTGACACTCGAGCGATTCAAATTATGATTATAATGCAACAACAGTAAGGCAACTTCTGTCGCCATTCGAACAGAGACCACAGACTGTCTTCACACTTCCATGATAACATGAAACAAAGGTTCTTCCTGATAAATAGCGACGAGTGCAGGCTCCCAAACTGCACAAAGTGAATGTAATAAAAACAGAGCAAAGCAGCACATCATCCAAACAGCGACCTGTGCCCTTCTCTCCAAGCCTCGACCCTAGAGCCCCGTCCCGCTCCTCCAAAAAGTCATAATTTCCAGCTAATCCGAATCCGTCGGGAACGCGATCCCCGTCACCGAGGCGACGCGCCGCGTCGGTAAACACGGCGTGCCGCGTCGTCGGGAGCGGGATTGTCAATTAGCAAAGGACGCGGGCGACGATAACGCCCGTACAGGCATCGCGCATTAACCGTTCACGGCGACGCAAACTCCCTGGCAAAGCCTCGCCGGAAGGAGATCATCGCCGCGGCGGCTTCGGGTAATCCCCGCGGAGGGTGCAGCCGCCGCCACTGTGTGGGTAGTCTTTATCGGGCGCATATTTGCCGGCTCCTGGAAATCCCACCCAGGGATTCCGCGCCGCTAAGGGGGAGGGTATGGGCAAGGGGTGGACAAAGAGCCCAGGCGAAAGAAGGACGGAGAAAAATTCAACGAGCGAGGCGTCCCACCGCCACCGTCGCCGCCCCGTGTCGCTCGCCACCACCACACGGACGATCCTCCGTGTGCCACCGGTTAGACTCCACGGCTTTGAGGGATGATGGAACGACGGGGGGTGGCAAATAGAGTGGGACAGCGCGAACAAGGGTGCCGTGACAAAAGAGCGAAGGGCCCGCGAGCCGGAGGCGGCAGAGCCGAGCGACGAAGACGGCTAGAGGGCGCGAAAGAGACGCAGCCAGATGACGCGATAGAGCAGTGATTCTTAACCACTCCGCTGCCGACCGGCGCCATTAGGCTACACGGTACCCCTAACCTTTGGCTGTAGATCTCTCGATTCGGTGAATTTCTGTTTTGTATAGTTTTCAAAATAGCACGAGTAATGATTCAACGCTTATAGACCTTTCTTCTTGAACAAGGCAAGTAGTTCTGGCGGGCTAGCAGTACAATAAAATATAGTCAGTGGTCCATGTCGTCTGAACAGAAGAAATCTCTGGAGACGATCCAGAGTAAAGCGTTTAAATATTGGACTGGCTTCTCGAAGACTGCCAGTATATTTTCCTCTATTATTATTACACTACATTAACTTGTAATAAAACACTGACATCGCAGTGACTCTATACTAAGCGGCGCTATAAGATATTAAAAATCCGGTGCGAAACTGTGCCGCGAGCTCAAAAAGGTTAAGAACCACTGCGGTAGAGAGTGAGAGCTAGAGGGCGCGACGGAAGGAACGAGACACAGATCGAGCGGAAAAAGAGGACAAAGGGAGCGACGGAGACGGAGATCGACGAGCCAGGCCGAGGATCCGACGGCGACAGAGTAAATGGAAGCATACGAGAGGGGGGATCGGTTGCAGGGGGAAGGCCGACGGGGTTGAAAAGTTCAATTGCGCGTATTTTCGCAGTGACGTCTCGCAAATCCTGTGCCGCCGTCCCCGCTCCCAAGCTCCCCCGTCTCTCAGACAGACCGAGAACGGGAATGACACTCCCGGGGACCCTTCTCCCCCTCCTCCCCACTCCACCCCCTTTTGAGATATTTAGTTCAACCCGTCGACCGCCGTTCGTCCCAAAATCCTCACAGACGCTTCGTCGCTCGCGCTGATCAGATTAACCCCCTTGACGTCGAGGCCATACGTAGTACGGACCCTGCGTTTTTCACATGTCATCGGTATACTGGACCCACGTTATTGGTTGATTATAAATCTATGTGGCAGCACAGTAGTATGGCCTCCGTCATACAATGGACGAGAGGACTCGTCGTTGAACGGTGCACAACTATGTATCTCTAAAAGGAGACTAATTTAGCCCATACTTGTCGTCGAAACATAGAGTGTAATTAAATAAAATCACGTATGAATTGAATAAATATTCTAGTTGTTACATGGAAACCTCAAACACCAAAATTTGAACTTCTATGTCATTAATTAACACGATTTTACCCGTCTCAGATTTCACAGACGCTTTTGTTCTTCTTTTCGTCGGTCACTCGGTTCCCTTTACCCCATCTCCCTCTCGCGGTTCATCCGCCTCTCCCACCTCACATTCTCTTCCACCCCGCGCCACTCCAACCTTAGACAGCCTCTATTTTTATTGTCATAACCAATTTAATTAAGTTTCGCGTTTCGACGTCGTACTTGCGGCTGTGTTAAACATTTTAATTAAGCGCCTCGCCCATTTACACCGCCACCATCCCCGAGCACCCCCGCGCTTCTTGGCGGCCCGTCAACTCTTACCGATTCGCTTCGTCACGTTTGACTTTTTCGATAGGCATGCTAGCGAGCGTGCACGCGGTTACGTGGAAATTAAAAAAAGGTACGGTGCTCGAAGAGATTCGAATTGGAGGATTCTCTTGGGGTACAGGGTTTGGAAGAGGTCTGAGATACTAAGAAAATTATAATATTCCAAATACAATTTTTGTCCAATAGCATCTATAATTAATAAATGATATAGTTTCATTTAATTTTCGAAACTCGTCATGTTGGATCGATCATTTCGAATTTTCGAAATTTGACTTCAAAAAAGTGTCTTGAAAACAACATTTTCTATGTTCCATATTCTTGTTTGCTCGTTCGAATCTTTCAGCATTTTTCAAAACGCTCTTCATTTAGCGCACGATATAACGTTCTTTTCAGAATTCCCCATTTATAATAATCATTTTTCCGTGACTTCCAACCCTCCGAGCCAGTCCGTTCCTTTCACAAGTCGACTCATCGGCGCGGAAGGGTGCCGTTCGACGATCTTACGAATTAATGAGGAAACGGTTTCGCTCCGGAGCGACACGACTCCCGGTCCGACGCGCAGATGGGGCGCCACTGGGGTGGGAGAGGGACGGTGTCGACAACAAGGACGGCGGGTACGCTCGGGGAGAGGGGAAGGTGTTGATTCTATGATCAGCGAAACTACGGGACGGCGGTTTCGAGGTACACGTCATGGTGCCGTGGTTTCGTGGTTAAGGAGAGTCGACGTCATCGAATATGGGTCCCCGTAGACGTCTCGGAGATGCACGCCGCAGAGAATATCAGTTGGAAGAGCTTTTCGACGCTACGACGTCTTCCGTCCACTCGGAGAAATAAGGATACACGCGGTATAAAGAAATGCTCGCTTTCAAGTGAATCGCTGATCCTGATTTTCGTCTCTGAAAGCGAGAAGTAGTGTGACATTCGCTGTATTAATCAATTCAGTAAATTTTATCTTAAACGACACATACCCTGTGGGTTAAACATAATCATACTCGATCCTTGGCTCACTTTGGGGTAGATACCAGAGTCTACTTGAATGACTGGTTCTCTGATGAATGAATATGGGGGTCCAATTGCTTTTCCATTCGCCTCAATTATTACTCGATGAAGTTAATAAAACCTATCGTTTAAGGAGACGTCAAGACGATGCTGTTAATAAAGCGAGGACAATATCAGATAAATAAAGACATGTGTAAACTTAGTCTCGGAAAATTGAAATTTTTCCACCCTCTCGAAAGAGTTGCAAACTGAAAACGCTGATTTTGCTTCCAACTGTAAACAAAGCCACCAATTTTTCCAGTGGAAGGAAAACAGGCGCGCGACAAATTTGAAATTTTACGCGTCCGTTTATTGCGCGCGTTCGAATGTTGGTTATGAATAATTTAACGCGTTGTCCATTAATTACTGGTGGCCACCGATAGCCCCACGCCGACAGTACGGAAATAATCCATGGATTTTATGGGACTCGCGCCAGTTTGTGGAGTATTAGTCTATTTTGCTGATACACCTGGTCTTGCCCTTATTTGTCTTTTGCTATTGATTATTATTGATTATTTCTTAAACGCTCCGAAACCCACGATCTGACAAACTCCTTTAAAATCGCCTGAGGGCACAACAAAGAAAATCGAACAAACATTTTTTTTAAATATTTCAATAATGGCAACAATTTTTCGTTAAACACGAAAGAAATGATCGACTAGACGGTTCTAATCTCGCATCAATTAATATCGACCTGGGAAAGGATATCCATCGACGAGATAAAGAGCCTTGCTTCCGTTGCAACCCTCGGGCTCGAATAATACGAACTCGAGAAGAGCTAGTTTCAGTTGCAAGCGATACCGGAAAAAATTTCTTCATGCTCGCAGCCCCGGCCAAGGAGAAACTACGCCATGAATCAAAATTAAAGTCGCTTTATCGTAAATTTCCCCCGCCACCCTCGCTCGACTGCTAGCGGCTCTAAGCGGGGCAATTAGTCATACTCTGAGGTTATGATAAAACATAAAAGTCGGCATCCTCCGCTTCTTGGCCCCGTTACTCGTGAAACTTTTAAGAAAACGTCGCTCGAATTTGCTCCAAACACGTTGACACCTTCAACCACTGCTTCTCCAACGATATTTTGTACTTTCATTGCGTTATACGCCGACCGACTAGTAGTACCTCGCTTAATGATCGAATTCTGACCTCAATAAATGAACAGTGATCATCCCCACTACTGTTGCGCCATCTCGATTACGCAGAGTGAACGAAAAATAGTTGTTCTATCTCATTTACTTTGAGTCTACGGAGAATAGTAATGAAATAGGACTCCTTGGAAGAGGATCGATGCTAAATCAACGAGAAACCTGCGAATATACTGTGGGTTGGCAGAGAAACCCAAAAGCTTATCAGTACACTCCCTATAGAAAACGTATCAGAATCGCCGAGTTGAAGGCTCTCCAGCCACATCCAAGAAACGGTCAGGCCATCAAGTACGTCATCGCTCCGCTTCCGAACTTCTTCTCCGCCTCGTTTAAACCATTCGCCCCCGCGCGCGCCTCCTCATTCACAACTCGTCGGTCCATTAAGCCGTCCATTGACTGCGACGTCCGATTCTTTGCGGCGGACCGTTCGTCGAAGGCCAGATATCTCGTTCGTCGTTCGAACACGATCAGGCCTCCCCATCGATTCCGTCATGCCAGAGGGGCGAGGACGGGAAGACAAGGGCGGTTTCACGGTAGCGTGCCGCACCGTGGAATCGGGGTGGCTTCCCCCTGGGTCTGCCTCTTGATGGGGGTCGCCGCACTGAAGGCGGAGCACGGCTAGAGGCGAGGGGGCTGGCAGAGGGTCCGTAATAGAGGCTTGCTATAGCGTTATGGGATTATTGAGTGCGGGAGGGTGGCTCCAGCAGGCTGAAAAGTCCCGGGACCCGTTTGCCACCGCAAGGTTTATGATCCCGAGGACGGAGACAACGTGATTGCGCCCCCGTATATATCTCCCCAGCACTTGTTCACTCGTCCCCCTCCGGCACCCTCGCGAAATGGACGAAGGAGATGCCCGCCCCGGGAAACGAATAGGACGCGTCAGCCTGGACGAATTAATGCCACGATTCGTCGCAGGACTATCCGACACCTCGCTACCCTTCGTGTCCTGGCGAATTCGGATAGGTCTAATTTAGTTTCCGCGCATTGCTGGGATTCTGGATGCCGATGAGTCCTGCTATGGAGACCGTGGAACGGGAACAGTGTTTGGGATGAGTGTTCAACCCTTTACGTTTTGAGATTCTCGATTGAATGAGCGTCTTCCACGAACGGACAGTGGCTAAATCTACAGGGTTTCCTCAAACAAAGGAATGTTGAGACTAATATTAACCAGGCGCCAATGTTGAGGGCATCGTTCTTAATGGAATTCATTGCTAGCTACAAACATTAACTAATGACTCATAGCACTATGCCCAGGAGCACTCTTTATAGCTCCTTGCAACAAAGCATGAAGCTCCGATGTTTGATTCTAGAAGATATGCGGGCCCTCCTGTTCTTTGAAACTTTTAACGTCGTCTACGTAACGCCTACGCCTGAGGGGGATCTATTGAAAGTGTCATTTATTGACTGGTGCGTCGTCCGAGTAACGCACACGGGATTAAGGCGGACAGAAGCGTCACTGAGAGACGAGGCATTTGGCATCACATGGCACCCTTCAGAACTGCACACTGAGCCCTATTTTGAATCAATGTCACGTAATACTTTTCTTACGTTTCGTGAGAAATAAAAGGTACTATCATGGTCTGTAACTCTATAGTTAACACGCGCGATGTGGGGTTGACCTATCCTATAACCTATAATCTTCGTGCAGTGATGTCGATTATGGAAATTGTACTTGATTAGAGTTGTATAAATATAATTAAATGAAAGGTGTCATTTCAGTTTTCAGGATATTTATGGTTTAGTTTACAAAATTCAATAGTCTGCATGTAATAGCGTCGACAGTAAATTTTTAAGACAGTTAATCAGGAATTTTTCAAACTAACGAAATTAAACGCGTTATTACAGTTACCAGGATAGTTCAATTATACTTTGCAACACTGTTACATGAACATAGCCTGTAATCATGCACTGGCGTAGGCAATGGAACTTCAAAATGTCGTTAGTCGATATTTCTCAAAAACGGCAAAGTTAAACTCTGTTAAACGCAGTCACTAGAATAATTAGATAATACTTCATTCGCTTAAAACGATTCTAAAACGAGGAAATTAGACATCTTAACGCAATTAGTACGGTATGTAAGTTATAGATTGTAATATTCGTGGTCCAACATAACCTGCGATAATCCTAGTGCAACAGCGTCGGCAGCAGTGCTCCAAAAGGTCACCCGCAAACTTTCTCAAAAATGAAGAAACGTGTTAACGCATTCGCCGCGATAATTAAGTTATAATTTGCAAAATTCGTGGATTTATATTCCGGTGTCGACGCGAACCGAAAAGTTCGCGACTGGTAGCACGCTTCATTCTCCCGTTTTAACAATGAAATTCGTCGGTGCGCTGTTTTCCACTTGCTTTAAAAAAGAAAAAGGAAAAAACGCTGGCACAGAAAAAAGGGGGAGGGGAACACATAACCCAGAAAACGATAATATTTCCGAAGGTGAAGCAGCACGCAGGGAAACGCTCCGTCGCGTTTCAGTTCCACGCTTTACGCAGGAAATGTGCGATTTATCTCTATGTAGGCAATTTCTATGCACGCACTGCAACGTACGTACATGTTACTGCCGCGCAGAAAAAAAGGTGTTGGGTACGCGACAGCTGTAAGCCCCCAGGGTATACGAGTCCTCGACTTCTACCCCCACGCTTGCCCTGCAACCCTCGATTCACCCTCCCTTTTTCGTTCTCCCTGTTGCGTCCCCCACCCTTCAGCGCCAGTCTCCGTCATCCCTCTCTCCCTCTCTTTCTGCTCGACGTCTGTCCTCTCTGCGGATTTCTCTCCTCGTCTTTGTACCGCTGTTTCTCTGGCTGGCTCTAAGTCTGTCTATTTTTTTTTGTTTGTTTTAGAATTCTTTCCTCTTTTGCGTTGGAGCTCTTATCTCTTCCCTGTGAATCCCGCTGCCTTTCTGATGATTTTTGTCCCTTCTTCGCGCTCGGAGATCCCGCCTCTTTTTATCTTTCAGAGGTGTCTGCCTTTTTTTCTGTTCCGCTGGCTATCTGCTCCTCTTCCTTATTTCATTTCAACGCTAGGATGTTTGCTTCGAGATCGAATTTGTTTTTAAATTCTACTTGTTTGTTTCAAAACAGAAGTGCTACCATCGCGTTGCAGTCGTCCCCGGTTGTGTGACACTCGACGAGGTCCAGTCAGGTTCATATAACTGGGGAAGTTCGTGTTTCTCCCCACTCTTGCATTTCCCCATCACCTATTTCCTTCCTCCTGGTTTTCCAAATACTTAAAATATTTGTTTTCCTAAATTCTCTCAATATTCCTCCCTCATACTGCAGTATTTCTCCCTCAACAGTCTGGTCTCATCCCTTACGTTCGACCAACGTCCCAATGGCGTTGCTACCCCTTCAGGCTAGCCAGGAAGCGCGGGAGGGGTTGGAGGAGGGGTCGCATCGATGTAAGCCCGGATGACTGACGATCACGTTGTTCAGAGGAACATGCACGTCCACGGCAGGTCCTCGTTCGCGTGGCCGTTTGTCCCGCGTTTATTTCACGCGACGCACGGTTCAACAGCGAGCCTCCCTGACTCCCGACTCACCCCATTAAATTTAATTTCGACGCGCCTGCCTGGCTGCTGGTTCGACCCTCCTTCGGATCTTTGGAACGGGAACGTAGATTACACACTCACGGCCTCGTGATCGCCGCTATAATTGCTCGACGAGGAAACGATACGGCGACCGGCTCTTATTCGCCGTTTCACGGATCCCGATACAGTTACGGTAACCGTTTTACAGTTAGCACACGCCTGAGTCGATGCCAGACTCTCGCGTGTCACTGGCAGCTTTTTGGGTAGTTGCCTCGGCGTTGTAATCGTTACAAGAATTTCACGAATTCAATTCTTACATTTCATATTGCGCTACTTTAATTCCGCGACTATTTGTAATAATTCCAATGGTATACGAACACTAAAATAAAATGTCCAAATATTTTTCTAGAAGATTTAAAATATGTCGATTTGAAACAAATAATGGTTTCCCAGAATAGATTTGGTCCTGTATGCTTGACTCGTTTCGGTGGATTCAATATAGGCGTCTACCCACGTTTCGTTCTATTCTGATCCAGTGATCATTAGCTCGGAATCATTCATCATTAGTATCTACAATTTTAGACAGCGTCCAAACAGATCACGTACCTAAATCAAGTTGACTAAATAAAGTTTAACTTTCAACTCAACCATCCTACATTATACTAGATAGCCTCATCATCATGAATCACAGCAGTGATAATTAACTAGAAGGTCTGTACTCTTAGGTAGAGTTCAAACATTACACGAACCTCTACGACCCATACGGCACCTTCGTTGCAAATATATATTATATACGTAATAATATTGCATTTGCATTACATTGTAATACGTATGAAATGTAACGTGTTAAATACGTAAATAATGAAATATATTTACTATCATATATATAATACGTAGCAAATATACTGCACATGCAGGGGAAATATTTATTTACAAATGCTGTTACATATCATATACTTTTCATAAGATGAATATTAAATAATAATACTTTCATGATTTTTTTCACTACTTTAAATTGAATCATCGCTACTAAAAAATGTCTTACATCTGTTAATGGTATCATCATTCTGTAAAAAATTAATCAAAATCGGTGCGTTTTAATTGTATATTGTATGGACCACGGAGCCTCTCAAACGCGGGGCCGGGTTCCGGCGAACGCCCTGTAGCCCCCGAGAATATCCAACACAGCTTAATTTGGATGATCCGAGCGAAACCAGTTTTTTAACACCAAAAACAGACCAGATGCATTCGAACGAGACTTCACGCCAAACAACCAGGCAACGCGGAGAATTAATTGCGAGAGATATTCCTGGACCCATAGGGGAATTAATGCACATTATCCACGGGAGCAGCCGCTTTGTTTAGAGTCGGCTGTCTGGAGCATCGACAGAGGATTTTCCATCGGTCGCCGGCGCGATATTTTATTAAACCTGTCGAGACGCCGCCGCCGCGCCGATCAGAGACGCGGCAGATGTAATCGATTCGGAATCAGTTCCGAGTTCGACGCTCGCTCAGATACCTGCCACTCACGTTGTCATTTCTATTTTTAATGACGGGACTTCTATTCTTAATTCAGGCCTCCCATAGGTTGCCGCGATCCGAACGATTAATAATTGACGCAGTCGACACGTGCACAATTAACCAACAATTTCTGTGCGGTGCTATTCGACGCCGATGAATCTCTAAATTAATCCTGGATCACCGCAAAGAATCAAGGCTACCCTTTCGCGGTTTCCTGGAGGAATATTTATAGTGATGGAAATTGATAGGGATTCTCTCTAAGAGACGCAGGCTCGGATGCAGAGCATGGCATTTACACGAGGAAGAAAAGGAAATTTAATATCTAATTATCTGTTGTCCCAAAATCTACGAGGTACGGCTGAAAAGCTTATTAGAAGAGCCGAGAAGACACTTAAGGGGGTGGAGGAATTTTAATTTTTGATTAATAGGGCTGTTGTCTCGGAATCTCTATGGCGTAGGACAAGAGCTCATTCGTTTAAAGGGCCAATATATTATTTACTTATTTTCCAAATACCTAGAACTTTAATTGCAAAGGTTCCGATACAACGCAATTTATATTTCCCCTCGTACATCGCATATTATAATCAGTTCGATCCAAATTAAGGACTCAATGAGATCCCCCCCGAACGAAACCCAATTAACACGTCGCTAATCAAATTAATCAACCCACTACTGGCTGTCAAACAGGCGAGTGGCTATGTCCAATTATTCAACGCTGCTGGGGAAAAAAAGAAAGGATATATGGAATGAACGAATGACAATGTCAGCAGACGATACTGCGACGCCAGATTTTTGGCAGGCTATTGCTCTGGCTGTAATGACGCGGTTGCGACTGAGCGTACATAACCATTACCTAGCCGCAAGATAAAATGACGCCGTCATCGATCAATAATGCCGCTAACGGCAGAACAGAGCAAGAATCCAGCAAAATTGGACGCTCGGTGAATTTGCACCCCGCTCGAACAGTTTGTGACCCTCGCAGATCAATAGAAAGCGTATGAAATGGTCATAAGAATCAATTCTCTCAGATTATTCCTAAGCACGATATACAAACAAAAGTGGAATGAAATTTCTAAATTTTGTTTGACTGGAAAATTGTTCCCGTATGTTTCGTTTTCGATTGGCAGTTTTTGCAAGCCTAGCCTCGAGTACAATGTTCCTCTTCTTAATTAAGTTATTTCAACCAGCTCTTTCTTCTGGCCGATGCATTCACTGCCAAGGTAGCATTATGTTAGCATTATGATGCTCTTTTGCCACACTCGCGGTATGATAGCTTTCACAATGACTTTCCATAACCAGTTTTTGCACCGACTCTAAAAGTGCCAAGTGAAGGTGAATTATTTTTTGCGGAATACCTTTCGTTCCGCCATTTTTCGTAATTAACTTAATTATACGTTTTTTTCGAAAAAGGAAAAGCCCGACTCGGTGGGCAAGCGTGCGAACGTTCTCACTTGAATTGAAACTCTCGAATTATATTCAAATTACCAGCAAATTTTCAGAACTTGGGCATTACGGAAAGCGAACAAAAGGTAGCTCACAGGATTGCACACACAAAATTTGGGATGCAGGTCCTTTGACTGCCATATTTTCTTATTATCAGCGAAATGTTTTATAAAAGGATAGTCCCATAAGAACTGTCATTCCGCAATTAAACAGACCTGGGACACTTAGATTCTATGTCTTTCTGAAAAATCTATTTTAAAGCTCATCTTAAAAGAGCACCACAATTCATTAATTAGATCAGTGCAACGATATCCCTCCCAGGCGAGTTATTTCGATGCAATTGCTTGCCAGGTATTAACATTTTTCCATCGGGAGATTACCGGCTGCCCTAACGAATTTAGAGGCTGCTTTTAACGAATTTAGCCGCCCTAAGAAATATCTTCGAGCAAGCTCTCTGCTACGTTGCGTGGATATTCAAACGTTTGCCCCGCTCGCTTCCGGCAGTCAGAATAAGGTGGAACGACGCCCAGGCGTCCCTAATGACTGCAGATCCGTCGCGGCGCCCGTACGCCGATGATTATAATCGATAACCCAGGCGGCCTCCTACCCGACACTGGCACTCCCCCGTGCCCGCTAACCGCCCATCCACCGATTCTCAGCATGAGGGAAAACCAGCACACGTGGGTCGTCCCACCGACGACCACCCTTCCTCTGCGCCACCCGACCTTCTGGCCTGCCCGCTCGTGGACGGCGATATAAAGGAGCCTCTAGTTATGTTTATCGCCTCTTTATAAGCTCGTAAGCAGCCCCCGAGCGTCCCCGTTGCCCATTCTCGGACATTTTTTAGCGCATCCCAGAGTGGCCTTTCGGTATAGTGGTTTTTTGATAGTTAGATGATTAGTTGGTAGCAATGGACAGCTGAAGTTATTTCTTGTTAAATTGGTATTCCTGATATTCCTTGCTATCATTATTTTGTGAATTAATGATTCAAAGAAGGTCTAAGTTCAGCGAAGATCCGTGGCGAATCTGCTGGGCTGACTGCGATCATCAGCCGATTGGTTGGTGGATAAAGAAAGTCTAAAGATAGGTGGGGATGATGGTATTGACCGCAGAACAGTGGGGTGACTTTGTGCCTGATTGGTTTCTTGACCCTATTACAATATTCAGTCAATAAACGATTTGGGTTGCATCTGAATCTTATTTCGATGTTCGGCCGTTTGCTTGGGAACGAAGTGAAGTCTGAAGACTGGTCAGGAAGATGGTATTGATCGCACGGCAATAGGGTCATTTAATGACTATATTAGACACGAGTCCGAGCCTCAAAACAACGCATAGCAATTGCTTAATTGTCGATCCTACGCCACTGTGATCTCAGCGCAAAACAGAAATCCGTTTCGCTACAGCAGTTTCAACCAGCGCTAAAACACGCCTAAACTTCCAGTCAGAGTTTCCACCGTCAAATCAGGGTTCACTTTCGCCTCGGAATGGCGCAAAAGCGTGGCCGCGACGCGATGGACGAAGCGTACTCGATAAAATTACGCCATGACCGCTAATGAGCAGTTATTAATCGCTCGGTTTCCATATTCGCTGACCCAGAAATTTCCCGTCAGGCCCACGGGAATGAAAGCGCCGCAATCGGGACGGCGCCCGGTACAAAGCGGCGACAGAATATCGATTATCGAACGGACGCACGAAGCCGTATCCGACTACGGAGAGTAGTCGCAGAGAAATTCGGCATATTTGTACAGCGAACAGGCGGAGCTAGTCTGTCCGTATATTTATGCCCCGCGGTTATCTCGCATAAACAAAAGTCGTTCGGGAGGTGGTTTGAAGCGTGGGCGTGAGTTCTTCGGTGTTCGAATATTCCAACAGCGATCCGAATACTCGGCAAATATTTGAATTGTTTCAGCTTGGCGCTATCCGACAACTAGAGAAGTTCAATGTCTCTGAAATATAAATTTAAATATTACTCGACTGAAGACTACGTTTAGGTTGCCACTTTCCTATATTTTTATTATTACACTTCTAAACGAGGAATGATACTGTTAAATGTTACAATGTCCATACTGAACAAAGTGTAAAGTTACATGGAAACAAATGAAGAAACAAAAAATGAGGAATGGCCGAGGATCTTCTACAGGCTTTATTAAATATAAATACAGTCTCTATCTGAACTCACTTACTTCAATGTGGTAACGCGAATTCGGCAGCGCTTGCTGATCATAGGAAAAGCGGCCCGTTTGTCGGCAGCGCTGACAATCGTTAAGGAGGTGCCTGTTTGTCGGCAGTGGGCCTTTGATGCCACCTGGGGCTCAAAGTAAAGGCGCGTACCGATGCCTACGTTATCAAATGTGTTCCAGAGTGATGCAATCTGGCCATAGCAAGACAATTCATTTACGAACTGCGTTGATCCTCATGTAGGATTTTCATTGTTAATGTTTCAAGAATTTATAGTCTTAAAGTGACTAATGCAATTCTTCTATTAACTTATGCGAATCAAAAGATATATCTTAGGGGCTATACGGGGTTTGACGACCCCGTGATACCCGAGCTATAGGAGGGCCAGAAGGTCCCAACAGATATGTAAGTTAAGTACTGCAAACAGTTTTAAGGTAACGTAAGACTTATGTAAGACAAAATGATAATAAAAAGAATGGAAACCTCATGTATGAATGGAGTGTAAAAGCTGAAGTTCAAATCTGTTTCACGCTTTAATAAACCAGGCCAAGTTAAGCCAAACCGTATTCTTTTCTAGATGACTACGTCAAACTGCGTGGCTTGAACGCCCAATGCAGTCAAATACACCAGAGTAAAATCTAATGTAAAGATATATGTATGAATATACATCTAGGGATGTATTCCGTGGAGCCGGAATTCTCGTAAATTACTGATAACAGACCCGAGGGTCTTGGGTCGTGCTGCGAGCCACGAGACGGTCGACAAGGTGATTAGACGATCGGCGTAAACACGCGAGTAGAGACGATGACGTAATTCGCGCACGTTTGGAGTTACACACTACGCTAAAGAAATACTTCACATGGATGTTTACGGGAACCACATTGGAATTGTAAGCTATTCTACGCCGTTGTATTTGAACCACGAGCTTCGTCATAAACTAGCTATCCAACCAGCATGGACGCCTGTTCAGGGCTGCTGGTAATTACTCCGGGTAACTCTGCGCAGAGCCAGGGTTGTTTTCCTGTAGGAGACGATCCCGATCCCAGAGCGCTGATACGATCGATCCCTGGAACGCTCTGGCAACGCGAACGAAAGAGCAGCGAAATTTTCGCGGTAAACGTCGATGCAGTTTGGGCAATAAACTCTTGGTCGCGGCTAGGCGCTCTGCGTCACGCAATAAACCCCGCACTACGTCTTCAGAACAGTAGGACATTCTGGAAGCGTTACACGCAACGCTTGGCATTGCCGCAACGTGGATGAAGCGTTTGGCAGTAACGCTCGCACGGTGTTTTCAAAGAACGCGATCAATCTTCCCTTTTATTCCGCGGCGGCCCGCAAGACGTTATTCGCGAACGCCCGGCGTCGCGACGACGAGGTAGACAGGGACATTTGGCAAGGGATATTTAGAGCGGTCGGGGAATCGGCTCAGACAGTGTCGCCTGATTGGTCCTGTCAATGACGATTTGTGGCGAGCGTGGGAAAAATTAAGATTCCCTCTGACGCTATAAAAACAAATGAGTGGCTAAAACTTACTTCGCTAATTGGAAATTTGAATTATGAATGTTTCGGAGGGCGCGAAAGTAAGTTCTAAGACAAGAAGAGTGGATTATGTGCGTGTTCTTTGGATCTCAAGCGTGACAGGAAACAGGTATTAGTCTGAAGAGGAGACACAGCATCTTTTATTTTATCGCAGACAAATTTTTAATTCTAGATCTAAAATCGCTACATGATCAGAACTTTGACTTGGCAAGGAGATTAAGAAACGCCTTTATCACTTCTTGGTAAAGAAAGTTTAATGTGACTCCCGAGGGTAGAAATAGACCAATTTGCATTTATCACGAACCACACTAGCTAAAATATTTCTGGTCACGTTCGACTGTCAGTCACGCTACCTGAAATTTCACCATCTGTCGCTCCGTTCGGTTTATCGCGAGCACCGCTAATTCCTCCTGTGATCGTGGCACGCACCGCGAGGACTTGAAATTTTCGTCGAAAGTTTTTCTGGGTCGTGATTGATCGGGTGTACGCCGTCGGTTTTACTAAAAATATTTCCGTCGCCGGCCGCGGAGTCCCAAACGTTGCAGCTTACACCCGATCATTAACCGTAATAAGTTATGCGCCGTTCAAGACATCAAAAGACACGAATGGGGATTAATCTGATCCGATGTCTGTATTTAGAAGTAAAAATAACGAGGCATCTCTCTCTTGGCCTCTTTTTAGTTGCTGTCTACGATTACTAATGGCCCGAAATATTTATTATTAATGTGAAAGCAGGACACTGCTCTTCGAGTCTATCGAAGGCGTCTATTTCTGAAATGCTGACATGCATGTGTACAGGGTGTTCCGAAACGAAGGAACATTAGTCATCTGCTGGGAAATACAATTCCGAATAAGAACGTTCTAAAATTCTCCATACGATTTAAAAAACGTTTCTCTGTTTTTACGCTTTCAATTTCGAAGCCGCTTCATTGAGACGCAGAAATGTACACCCTTTCAAAGAAACGCGATCTTACCTTCATTAAATGGCGTGACCCACGCGACAGGGTCACCAGACCGCAAAATTCTCTCGTCGCCCGAGAACGCTTCAAAACCGTGCAAACCCAGCGATATAAATTACTCATATCGTGGCTCCGTGTTTCAGTCGCCACTAAACTACCAGTGCCCGACTATTTCCTCCTCCTCCCCTTGGTAACCGCGCGCGTCAAGCGTCACCAGGGGTTGTTCGTCCGACCCTCGACGTCACGAGCCGGCTTAGGTGGGCGGTGCCCTTGCCCGAGACCGCGAAAACAAACGAATTTTTAATTGATCACCTGCTAATGAGCCGAC
Source organism: Hylaeus anthracinus (assembly GCF_026225885.1). NCBI lineage: Eukaryota > Metazoa > Arthropoda > Insecta > Hymenoptera > Colletidae > Hylaeus > Hylaeus anthracinus. Next base: position 2,408,116 of record NW_026534838.1, read on the forward strand.
AGCCACAACGGAAAGGAGAGAGACGGACCGGTTGGGGAGCACACCTCAAACTGGTAGGATGGGTTGGAATGGGTTCGCGCTAAGTCAGGTCTGGGGTCGAGGGAACAAGACAAAGAAAGGAAAATGCGCGTGGGCGGCGGCGGGAACTTCGTCATTGACAGTTTCGAGACTTGAGAATTACGGAAATCCTCGTTAAAAGTTCAGATTTATACCTCGATGAAGGTTTAGTTTCCTAGGCGAGAACAATAGTGATGAAAACCCGTATTTGACAATGAACAATTTTCATGTTTGCCTTTGTATCTTTGTGAGATTGTTTGCAACGGATTGGCGAGGTTTACGCGATTGAAATGAGTATAAACACGAACCCATGAAATGCAACTACCACTGTTTATGTTTCTTCGGCCGTCCAGGGATTGTTACATTTGTTTAATGAATATTTACACCTTTTGAAATACAGAAGCTAGCGATGCGTGCTTTTTGGCGTAGATGGTAATGGGTTAGAAGATATTTAGCGTTAATCTTGCCGGTTCCTGGGTGCAGCTGGAATGGGAAGAGGGGATCGAGTGCGCGATGGGTTACGTCTGGGGTCGAGGGAGGAACGCGAAGGATCAGGGAGACCGAGAAAAGAAAAGGAAAAAGCGCGTGGCAGACGGTTGAAACTTCATCATCGACCGTTTCGAGTCTTCGACGAACGATGGAGGAGGAACTGGTATAACTCGAGAGAGGCGCGGAGGAGAGTGAGGGGGGAGACGTATAGGCTCAGACACGTCAACCCTTCTGCATCGGTTTCATTTACCACAAAGAATGGTTTCGAATAGTAGACATTCTTTTTTCTTATTGCAGATAAAGGTGTGCTCACCCGGTATATTAATCCCACGAAAAGATCAATACTTTTGAGCGTGGTAAAGCTGGAAAAAAATGAAACTATATCGCTATGAAGCAAGTATGTACTTACACCCAAACAAGGACAGTTTAAACCTCTACAAACCAATTTCAAAATGATGATGACAATAGTGTGAAGCGAATACCTCACCCTGTATATTAATCCAATATAAAGATCAATACCGTTGATCGCTGAGAAGTTACGAACACCACTGTCGCCATGACGTAACACTAAGCTCGCATCCAAACGTGCTCATCAGAGTCCCAAACTCTGGAAAACAAAGTGCGCCACAGTTTTCAACAAACGTCTCAGCAAGTTGTCTCGCCCAGTGCATTAATCCATCACGAAGATCGATACCTTTGAGCGCAGAGAAATACCAAACATTGCGCAACACTACAATGCTCAGATTCAAACGGTCTTATCGGTGTTCCAAACTTTGGAAAACAAAGTGCGCCACAGTTTTCAACAAACGTCTCAGCAAGTTGTCTCCCCCAGTGCATTAGTCCAACACGAAGATCAATACCTTTGAGCGCAGAGAAACAACGAACATCGCGCAACACCACAATGCTCAGATTCAAACGAGCTCATCCGAGTTTCAGACACCCTCAAACGTCGCCAAACGGAAATCGTTTGAAAGAAAGGAGAAGAGGCATCGAAGCGATTCGCCTCACCCAGTATATTAATCCATCGCGAAACAGTCGGGGCAGGGTAGGAGGAAGGAAGAGTACGCCTCCTCGTGCGAAACTTTTTCCTCGCCGCAGATTTACACGGGCGTGCGTTAACGAGCGGCACCGGTGTAATAATTAGTGGTACTATATACCGTTACCCGGCTGGGGACCACGTTCACGCACACTACGTTGGAATTTCCAGGCCGATTATCAGCGTCCTGTCGGGAACGGGCCACGAGGATCGCGCTCGCCTCGAATATCGATTCCTCGGGCTTATCGGACCGCTTGCATACCCTCCCGTTGCCCCTCCATGCGTCCCCTTCTTTTCCCCTTTTTGCCCCGCGACGATGCTTCCATGAGATTTTCGATGCCTCCGAAGGTCCTCTCCAGGGAGAGCTAAAATAACGCGACTTCGTCAGGGATGTTCGTTTTCGCTGGTACACTACCCCTCTACCTTCGCATCCCCTTCCCGTCCAGGTCGCTGCCTCGTCACAGGTTCGCTTCGCTTCTTCGTTTTCTTCGCTTTTCCTTCTCCAGGCTTAGATATTAATACGTGGCTGGCTCCGCAGCAATGAGAGGAAAAACGCTCGGTGAAATACGACGCGGTGCGCAGCCGGGATGCGTGGAGAACTTTCGAAATGCCTCCTTTGAGAGGCGTAATTGGCGGGTAATAGCAGCAAGAAACTGGTAGAGCGGCGAGAGTGTCCTAGGCCTGATGAGTCCGGGTGCCACAGAGGTTCGAGAAACCGAAGTGTGACAACCTGAAGGATGGGGAGGTGAAATGTGATCGATGTTACATATTCAACTCGACTTTCGATTCATTGGAAACGATTAGGAAATACTTGGGATGCTTTTGTGACAACTTGGGAGTTGGCATCGTATTTTATTTCAGTCTAGAGTAGAACCTCATTTGTACGAACGAAATCATACTGAGGTTTGGATATAAGAACTCATACCTGAGCTCAGTACCTCCTACTCCCCTGTAGCTTCTATTACCTAACCCCATGATCGACCTTAGAGGGCTTATGGAGGAGATAGCTGGTGGACTTCTATTATCTGGACTACTCAGTTATCGGAACTGCTTTGTCTCTGGACCTGTCCGAATAAGTGAGGTTCTACTGCGTGTATACCTAAGTAACACTCAGTTTTACTAATGTATTGGATAGTAGTACTATGCACCTGCCTAAAATATCTTAAAACGTGTTTCTCCGTAATGAAAACACTTTCCAAACGTTTCGCGAATACAATACTTTCCTCGGAGGTTATAGCGTAAAATATGAGCAGGAATGTTGTTAGTCTTTGATCACTTGTAACCAGACCCAACGTAGGAATTCCAATCGATTAGCTGCGTGGCAATTTGTGTGAAACGTTGCCCTCCTAAGGCTTCGAGCCATTATCAGGCAACGGCGGCGCCTCGTATCGCGACGAGCAAAATTTCGATTCTGAGAAATCTTATCTGCGTCGGCGAGCGCGACGCCCGCCCTTCCCCCTTTGGAAAAGCGATATTGTCGGCGCAAAATATCGCGTCGTTTCCCGCGGCGTCGAAACGCTAACCTTTGACGGCTAATTATTTCGCTTAATTAAACTGAAACCCGATGCAACCCTCGTCGGAAATTAAACATCGTTTTCGTAATCGAGCCTCCGCCACCACCACGCTCCTCGTGGCCCGTACTTACCTGGGATTTATTTCCGAGAGTAATCACTCAGTTTGCTAACTCGTCACCACCGCGATGTAAATTTGATCTCTGTTAAAGAATTAGCAGAGGCTAATATGCGTCATAATGCTTATAGAGACATGGTGATGAGTTATGGCAAACGCGGAAACAGACGATAATTATCAAAATAAGTTAAGAGAATCCCGTGATAGATATCGTCGGGGTAGCCGATGATAGAAAAATATGGGCGCGGGATAAAATACTCGATGTTAGTATAAAAGATAAAGGCCTTTTAAAAATCTGGTTACTGTTAAGAATGTGATGGCTGCTGTCAAATATACGCGATTTTGCCTAGCGGTTATCGGCCGCTGTCACGTATACGTGACTTTGACGGTTAATTATTTCGCACAATTAAACCGTGCCCCGATCGTAAATTAAACACTGTTTTCTTAATCGAGCCTCCACCCCCGTCCTGTCGCTCGAACCGCTCTTACCTTGGATTTATTTGCGAGGGTAATCGCTCAGTTTGCCAACTCGACACCGTAAATTTTCCCAGCGAGAACGTCCGACACGTGCGTCGATCGCGAATGAATTAATGATTCATTTTTTTCCGAGGGGGCCATTTTTTGGTGGCTCGTAAAGCGTTGTTAACGCCGCGAATTTTTACAGATTGTTTCGGCGATGGATTGAAAACGTGGTAACCGAGTTTCGACCTGTATTCCGTTCCACGTTATTTTTATCGTTTTGGAATGAAATTTAAATCGGAATCTCGCGGAGTCGCTCCGCGTTTTCCTGACGTTCGATTTCGGCGATGACTATTCGAGGTGCGGTATTATGTTCCGCTTAGGCTAAAAGACGGTGGGAAAGTATTTCGTTATTGAGGAATGGTTGAGCAGAAAATGAGGCTTTATTATTATACATCTAATCGAGGAATAATGCTGTTAAAATGGAGGATTAATACTGGAGAAGAAATATTGGATAAATTAGAAACTTACACAGAGATAAATTAAAAAGAGAAATCGAGGAATGGCCAGGGTCCTTCTCTACTGGATAAGTGCAAGACAGGATTGACTGGATAAATGCAAGATGATTATCCCCACCAATGGGGGGATTCCCCTTGAGAAGCGAGTCCCCCTCTCGGCGAGTTAGGAGTGTAATATGATCCTAACCGATTGATATGCTTCTGCCGACTGCTTTTTTCCTCGGACCTCTTTCTTTTTCACTCTTTGTCCTTTTCTACGTTTGACACTCGACTCGAGCCAAATGTAAACACAGAATAGAAACCTCGATTAGATAACTGCGATGTTTGGGTCCCGCACTTATCCCGCTCTTTCCTGCACTTATCCAGTCTTTACTTCAATATGGTAACGCGAATTCGACAACGCTTGCTGATCATAGGAAAAGCGGCCCGCTTGTCGACAGCGCTGTCAATCGCCGAAGCGGTGCCGTTTGTCGGAAGCGGTGCCAATCACACAGACGCGGCATGGGCCCTTGATGCCACCTGGGTCTCGAAACAAAGGGGCGTGCCGCTGCCTACATTAAGTTATTGAATGCGTCCCTGAATGATGTAATCTGAGTACATAGGAAGGCAACTCACTTACAAATTAGATTGATCCTCATCTGGGATTTTCATTACTAATATTTCACAAATATATGGATTTCTTAAAGTGATTAATGTAAGCCTATTCGCTTATCAAAGTCAAAACGTGTTCTTTTCAAGATTATACAATAAAACATCATGGTGGATGCATCATGACGTTGGCTAGCTACGGTAACAAGATTGTTATGCAACATCCATCTGCCAAATTAATACCTCACAGCTATTTCTCGTTCCACTCTGAAGTGCACGTTCGAACTTGATTAATTTCGCGTAAGATATTTTTTTCGACGTCGACGTTCGAGTGCGATCAATTCGACGCGATCGTGCACGTTCGTGTGCGTGCCATGGAGCGGGTCCTAGGGCTTCTCGACCGAAGTCCAAATCCTCCGGAGGCTTTTCCCGGCGTATTTTCCGACCGGAGGAAATCCTGTTAACCCATTAATAACTCGACCGGCATCCAGGAGAACCAAGAAGGGTTCCACGGAGCTACCATCGTCGGCAGTGTCGGGTCGGTGGGACGGTGCATCGTTTTGCTCGCAGGATTAATGGATGAATATCCAGGATCCATGGGCTGCGAGGGAGAGGTCGATGCCTCCCTGCAGCCCGCTGTCTCTCTTTCTTCCGTGTTGGAAATAAATACAGGCTCCCAAACACCGCCAGCGACGCGATTGGGGGCCGGAGGGGGCTGGGGGGACACCGGAACTGGACGTGTGTAATTAAATGCAGTTTATTTTGCGATAGCCCGTGCGCGATTAGCGCGTTCACGATGGCTTTCGCGGCCGGTGGGCCGTGCTGTCGGACGGCAGGACGTGTCAAGGTGTTATTATGCTGACGTATTACGCGCTAACGTGCTCGTCGGTATTTGCATACGGGACGGGACCAAAAGTAATCGCGCGTTGTTTGCGAATGTCAACGCTGCTGCCTGGATTTGTTCCGCGGTGAACGCGTTACGTGGTTGTGGAGAAAACGATGCGTGCAGAAACATTAGTGTTGCGGCTTGGTGTAAAGACTGTCTAAAGAGTGCGATTAGGAGCTGAGATCGATTGAAGTATTTTTTTTCGTGTTAGAATACTGTAGTACTTTAATAATTGGATATTCTTTGAAATTTCAATAATAACTACAATTTTATCATTTATATCTAAAAATCTTGCCGACCTACAAAGTTCGCAATTCTTTATCAAGCCTGGCCACGTATCAGCCCAAGCGAGCGCTGCTTTAATTACACGGAATCGCCGTGAAATTTCAGAACTTGCCGATGAAACCTGAATAATCAATTTTTGGGCGATAAAGCAACGTCCTATACCGAGAATTCATAAATATGTCGTCGCCTTTTTCCGTCTCGCTCGTTCGGAAGCATCGCTTGCTCTGCACATTCAGCGCCATACACACACACACGCGAACAGACCCACCCACCAACATTCTTCCGCGTCGCTCCCACGTTCGTCCAATCCAATCCAGAGCATAAAAGGTCTGACCGAAATTATCGGGAAGACTGGACGTTTCCGCGAAAAACGGAACGGAAAGGGGAGAGACGTGGATTTGGAGCGAGGAGGGTTTTAGTTATCGCTTTCTAAGCGGCTTCTGTGCCGATTCGAGCCTCCATAGAGATCGGGGAAGCGCATGGACTCGGTGGTTCCAGCTCGCGATCGATATATCGGGAGGCCGCTATTGCGAGAAGCTAATCGTCCGGTCCCGAATGCGCCCCAGTCTGCCCTGGCTCTGCGGAGTTTTGCGTTTAATTCGGAACGCCATGATTTTCTACCAAGTTTAATATATATTCATGAATATAAACGTCGGATGATCACGTGTGGAGTTCAAATGTATATTTTTGCGACCTCGATCGCGAGACCTGAATTTTTTCTCTTGTAATCCACGGATGCGCAAACTTTTATTCGTGTAGTAGATGCCGATTGAAGACGTTATTCCTTTAACGTGTAATTTTTGAAATTGTCATTTTTGTTAAAGAAACGTTAGGGAGTGATGTCATGAGTGGAGCAATTTCGACACACTTCTAAAAATAATTGCTACTTCGACAGTCACGCTTTCGTAAATAACTTTAACGGCAGCCTTCCTACTGTACTGAATAATTTAAACTTCCTTCTTGCTTCTTCCTTCTTGAATTTGAAAAAGTAGCAACCTCCGGAAGTGAAATACGGTTTGATTCGTTTCAAAATAGAAGTAGCATTCCTTAAAAAAATATAAACCGGATATCCTATTCAATGGCCATTCAGGTAAATCGATAAAAAGTTTCAAACTTTTTAGAATAACACAAAATGTTGACTTTACTTCATGCTATTTTACAGTGAATGTAAAACAAACGGCAAATATGTTTTCGGTAGGCCGAGAATATTTTATACTTGAAGACATGATATTTGTTATCGATTCAACGATTCAGCATGTTTTTGACCGTATTCAGAAACAAGCAAAATTCCAGAAACCAAATATAATTCACATATATTAAAAACAAATTGTACAAAATCAATACGAAGGATGTGTACGTACTTCAAGGTATATTTATAAATTTAAACACAACTACCGTCTTGCATTTCCCTACCAAGAACCATCAAATATATCCATAATTCTAAATTATTAAAAAATTCTATTTAAAACAACCCCCGAACGTGAAAAAAATTGATTTATCCTGTGGTCTACATTCCTAATCTTCAAATTCACCGTTGAAAATTTCAGTCCAGATAAGAATTGTTCCCGTGGTCTGGTCCCGACGTCGCCACTGTTCTGCAAACGATCTCGAGCCACGGCGGGACTGGTGCTCGACAGAAATAAAACTGAAAAAAGTAAAACGCGTCTCCATAAATATTTATGCAGCGCACGGGTAGCCAGGCGACGGACCCGAGCGCCTCTCTCATCGATATAATTCACGGTTATCGATCGAGCGCGCCGGAAACGCGGTTCTTCCCCGCAATCCGCTTATCGCCGCGACACCAGATAGGAAGGCGCGCGCGACGCCGACGTCGGAAGACGCCGACCAATTCGTTCAACCTGTTGCAAGGCCATTAACATCGACCCTACGTGTCCTCCATCGATTCACTCGGCGTGCAGCTACCGCTGGGTGTGGCGGCCGACCTCAGGAAACCGGAAAAAGGAGAAAGCGACTGAAACGGAACGAAAAGTGGACCGACCATGCTGAAATCGGCACGCGACGATTGAAGCACGCCCGCGACACCGTCCAACCGCGATAGTGGGAAATCGAATATGTTGGCGATCAACAGAGTTGGACAGAGCCGTGAGCTGAATAACAATTACTATTGCGATCGTTAGTCGAGTATAAATGTAACCATTCAGCGATTGCAGAAGAGGTTTTATAACTGTTATCGTATGTAATATACATAACAAATGCATGGAAGTGATGTGAATGTATCAGGTTGCAAAACCACATACCAATACCATATATTTCACACGCAAATACGCCATGAGCACATAAAATGCTAACACTAGTCATTCGCAACACACAAATTCAAAAAACCTCGTCTTGCATATATCCATTATTGAAATCAGCTAATTAATCTCATCAAATGATCTACAGACGACTTCTGTGGCCCCGAACCTGACCCTATAACGCTCGGGTTCCCCCTAATCAGTCGTCGGACTGACCGCGGTCTCTAAACGGACAAAGGGCATCGGCTGATAACCGAAACGTGGCCAGCGATCGGGCAGAAAATCAGCGGGTTCTCCCCAACGAGGAAGGGACTAATGATTATAATAATAATAAGAGCCACCCCTGGGCGGCGTATCAGAGACGGCGACCTATTACGCGAAACACGACACCGGCGCCGGTCCGAGCCGCTGGAACCACTTGTAAAAGCGAGCGAGAGGATCGCGTGGCCGATGCGGTTTGGCCAAACGGAGACGGGAAAATCGAGGGGGATATTCCGAGCGTCGAGGGATCTGTCGTTGGGCGAGGGACGCTGCACAGCAGGGGAAGGGGAGGGGTAGCGATAGCGCGAGCGAAAGAGCGAAGTTGGCGGGGGCTGGTGAAGAAGGGGAGGATCGGAGAGGGCTGCGCCACCGGTGGTGAAACAGAACGGGGCAAAAAGAACGCCGAGAACGAGCTGGCTGGCTGGCGTAGGGGGGCAAGACGACGGGGGACGAAACAGCGAGAGAGGGTGGGTCGTATAGCTGGAACACGCTCGTCGGAGCCGGGGGGCGTGCGAGGGGGAGAGGGGAGGCACCTACGAAACGAGAGGAAACGAAATGCATGGGGATATATATCGAGGGTACGAGGAACGTTGAACGAGGCCAGGGGAGAGGGGCCAGGAATTCTGACTCTGGATGCGAAAGAGCCGGTACCGCTCTCTCTGTGGTGTGCAAAACTTCCTTGCAATGCACCGAGAGCACGGCAACTGGGAAGGAGGAAGGGGGAGGAGAGAGAGAGAGAGAGAGAGGGGGGGGTAGGAATTGGAAGAACGTGGAGAGGGGAGGAACGGGAGGGTGTCGAGTGCCAGGCAGAGAGGGAGCGAAAGAGCGAGAAAGGACGAAGGTGGCGAACGGAGACGGAGGATAAAATCGTAACCCGTCTCTGGATGAGAGTCAGCATGAAACCCACGGTGTGCGAAACTCCCCGTGAGAGAATGAAGGGAAAAGACAGCCGCGCCGGTCGAGATAGCCCACGCACGCCGCCAGAAAAGAAAGGAGCGTCGAGAGAGGACGCGGGGTGGGGATATTCGCTGGTATCGTAATCAATGGGTTGCGAGGATTTCGGTAACCAGCCTCTGTCTCGCAGAGGCGTCCCTCTTCAACACAGGCATCTTTCTCGCTTCCCTCTGCCGTCCGCGAGGATGGGTATTGGCGCATGGGACGTCCCGTTATTGGGTGGCCGTGTGGCGACGCGGCGTTTATTTTATTTATTTATTTATTGATTTATTTGGAGTGATTTCGCTGGTCATTACTGTCCGATTGCAGGATATTATCTGGGTGATAATGGCGCGTACAAACGATTCGGTGGGCTTCGTTCATAGGGGGAGATAATGAACAAGGGTTCCGTGGCTCGATCCGCGTTCGAATGGGACTAGAGGGACCTGCGGAACAGCGCCATCTAGTGGTGTGCAATAGTCTTGAAAGGAGTACAGTAAGATCCTTGAAAGAGCGGCCTGTGTGCTAAAGACCGAGTGCTTGGAATGAGACCTATCACTCAGACCTGTAGTCTAGCCAGCGTTTGTCATCCGATACTGTTTACAAGAATTGGCTCGAAGAATCTTATCTTTTTTAGCTGTATATATTTGTTCCAAACTATCAGCCACTACAGGCCACTATTGACCATTAGGCCTGTATCCTGTTAGAGATCACTCAACACTGTTTCTTTTCTCTGTGGAGATTCTAGGGCATGGAAGATTAATCCTAAAAGGAAGGTCTTTTTATCACCCTCCTAACGGGAGATCTATAAACAGTCGATCTATTGGTATAACCTCACACAAACACCTATAGATATGGACGCTTAATAAGATCTTAAGATAATCCTTGAGGAAGTGGCCCAAGCGTGGAAGGAGTGGCCTGAGAATGGGCGTTGAAGATGAGATCGGGCGATGAGACTATCTTCTAGATCTATAGTCTAGCTGTTGAGGGTCATCTGATACTGCTCCTTTTTACTGCGTGTATTCTAGAGAGCTCGGGAGAGCAGCGCTGCGAGGAAAATCCTTGTCGTCAGGATATTTGTTACCCACGCAACGCCCATGACCAAGGGAGGACTATAAGCAGTATAATCCAAGTTTAATAAGATCCTAGAAGAGCGGACCGTGGAAGAATTAATGGCGAGTGTATGCACTGGACAACTTTAGAGACAAATGGACTATTGCACGTACTATAAACGGAAACGCGTCATGATTCATCAAAATCAAGATCATGAAGAAAGCTTTTCGATTCGCGAGCTTCCCATTCATTAATGGCGTCACGTTAACGCCATTCAGGGAAGAGCGTTACAAATGCCTCGAGCAGGGTGGAACGAAATAGCGAGACATCGACCAAGGAACGATGTAAATTTGAATTGGCAAAAAGCGATACGCACGCAAGGATGTGACAGTCAAACGTTCGATGTTCCAGCGACCTTAAAGCGTAATGGTTTTACGGTACGTCAAAGCTGGAAGAGTACGGGAACTATCCGGGGTGAAAATGGGGGTGGCTACAGAGAATCGAGGTTGCTCGTAGAGGGTTTGCGCTCTGACGGGGCCATTACACCCTTGATTTCATTACGGCAGCCTTGCTAGTCAACTGCAATCTCTCCTTCTGCCGCGCTCACACCCTCGTCTTTTCGTTCTACCCCCGATATTTCTCTCGTCTCCGCTTTTCCACCGACTCTTCTGCCATTACTTTCCACGCCGTTCCTTCCTTCACTTTTTCTCCGTCACGCCTTCGCCTCTTTTTCATTTTCTCTTATTACTTCTCCGTTTCCATCTCTGCCTCCCTCATTCGCTTTCTTTCCGTTCTTCCACTGGCCTAGCTTGTCTATTTTCCCATCTGTCCTTCGCTCATCTTCTCCATCCTCTCTTGACATCACCCCTCGACGCGTACACCTGTCCAACCTAGCTTCCTCCTGTCCACATCACTCTCAGCTCCCCTGCTCAACCTTCTCGTCGTTGCGACGTCTCCGCTCCCAACGCCCCCATCTCCAGTCCGCCAACCTAATAGTATACAGTCTCCATTACGTGATTCGTTTGCCTAGCAACTAAGATCACCGCGCGATTTTACGCCGCGGGTCGGCCTCGTTCCCCCAGGTCCAGAAGCGCAAATTGGACGATGAAGTTTTTACGAGGAGTGTTGACAGTGCCGTCCCGCCGCCAACTACCCCAGGACCGACGGCTTAATTGTAAACCTCGGCTAGAGTCCCGTCGCCATCAACCAACGCCGAGGGAACGATCGGAAATTGGATGGCCTCCGTGGAGGGAATCAGCCGCCCCCGCAGCCCACGGCTAGATTGAAATCATAGGCCACCGCGTTCCGCGTTATCGACGACCTGGGTAATCCGTCGAGCTCCGCTGATATTTATCTTGTCGAATTTGTCGCCAACTTGAGACTCGAACGCACGGTTGATCGACTGCGGCCGAGACGTACGTCGGGCCACGCAGTCGATTTGCATGATTGGGGGGGGGGGGGGGGGGGAAATGAGAGAGAGGGGCGGATGAAGCGTGAAACGAACGCGGAACTTAATCGGTTGCGAGTTAGCGGAGCGTGCGATCTTGAAGCAATGGCTAGGGGGGCCACGGCGATTGCGAACGCTTTGAAGGAACTTGTACTGGGTTAATATTGGGTGGGGAAACGAGACTGTATTGTTGGCGGGGTTTGGGTAGTCGGGATGAAAGATGTATCGAGTTATGAGTGACTGTAATGTGAGAGTGTGCTGTCGCACGTGCGTCGGCTCGGCCGACATAAAGGACGCCGTCGTACGCCTCGACCGCACTCAGCGACATACAATACCATCGCATACTTTGTTTCTCTTTCGGCGAATACCAAGGGACGTATTCGGGAACGATCGGCTTAGAAAGGTCAGCCCTTTCATCAACTCGCGAGAGAGTCCTAGAAACACAGAATGTACTAATCTGCTGATAACACGGACGAAGAAGCAGTAGTTTTATATCCGATCAATTTTTTGCATCGTAATTAACGAATCTGTTAAATTTCAATCCATTGCCAACGCTGAATGTTACCTTGAATATCGCAAGCTTTTGTCGCGGCAATAACTGTATCATTTCGGTCGGCGAATTCGCGAATGCAAATTTCTATAATGTGCATTTTAAACGACTGTAAAAGGTTCACGGTTTAATTACGAGGAACGGCGTCGCTTTTATGTAAAAGACACATTAATTAATGAGTGTGATTCGTTTAAAACGAGTCCTTGAAAAATTCTAATTAACTACTTAACGCCTCGTGACAAGTCTATCAAAGAGGAAAAAATTAGCATTAATTATCATAAATCAAATTTCGTGAATTATCGAAGATACAATTAACGCGTCGCGCCCCTCTCTCCCCCCTCTTTTGTGCGGAAAAACGTCAAAGGGATGTGACACGCACAGGGATCCGAGTTGTGCGAACAAAATGTAACGCAACGCAGTTCTCTTTTGCGGTCAGATTCCAAAAGGAGTCAATGACCAAAGCGAAATTGCATATAATTGCGCTAATTCCGATAGCAACTGAAAGGAATTCGAACTTGGAACGGAGTTAGATAAAACGTGCAACCCTTATCGCCCCCGTCTCCCTCTCCAAGGTTCACCGATTGACCTTCGACCTTCCTAACCACCCTTACCCCTCTGTCTCTACTGCGGCTACAGTTTGTGGGTGACCACAAGTGGCTGAAAATCGCCGCTGCGAGATTGATCGTCTCCTGGTGATTGCCCCTCCGTCTTCCAACCTAGAAATCTCAGCTTCTCTTTTACCTTCAGCGATTCACCCAACCGACAGATTTTCTTGCCATTGGATTCTTCAACAGATTACCATCTGAATACTTCTCTGAAAGAAATTAGTGTAACTCACAGGGGAATTTCAATAACTCGATGACTAAAAGAAATTCGAAACTTTGTAGAGATGAGGCTGAAATGACGCTAATAACGTAAGTAGTTGTTGTAGTTGGTGATATTTTACTGAAATTCAGAATACAGATCACGAGGTGCGATTGTCCCCTTCGCGGTAAGAGATTGCGAGATGTATAGCGAATTAAAAATAAAAATCAAACGGAGAATCCTCTCGGGAAGCAGTAACGAAGCGAGATTCAGTCACTACAAAGTCTACCTCGAGCTAATCCAACTTTCGAAACATGAAGCTCCGTCCAGAAACGTTAACAGGAAGAAAAAAAGAAACGCAATAAGGATGAGCGTCTTAGCAGCCCCAAGCCCGAGCACGAAATTAATCTCGCCATCGATCCGAATGCCCTCCCGTCCGCCTCGAAAAAAAAGAGACACGAACGTCAACAACCCCGAGCAGGACGACAGTCCTCGAAAGCCCGCTAGCCACTTGTTGTCCACCCCCGACTTCCTCGAGCCGCGTATTTCCCAGAGGGTGGAACCAAGGACGGCCGGTTGCATGTCGACCACTTCCTTCTCCGCAGCCAGGAATTATATTCCGTCCGGCAACAGAACACCCCCATCCCCCTCCTCGAGTCCTCTCCAGCAGTCACTGGTCGTTTTCAGGGGAGATCTTTCCGGATGCTGACGAGGAAAGGGCCTCGTTGGATTCGGAATGAGTTGTCCTGATCGAGTTACCGTTAATTTATATACGCAAAACGGAGATTCAAATCCTGGAATACAACAGGTGCAATCTGAAATTGACGTTTGTTCGTTGATTAATAATGATGTGAGAACGTAACCATTAGTTCATGATGATGCACTCCGTGGATAGTGTAGTGCATTCTGTCGGTAAGACACGGGAATGTAAAAGCCTAAGTGATCCAAGAGTTTACCGATGGAGTGTCCTTCATTGCCAACAGGGCTACCTGTCTTACCGACCAAGTTTTCTACAGTACCGAGCTATGAAGGAAAGCGAAACACTCAACGCAAAAATGCAGTTCAAAATACAAAATGGACATTTGAAACATTCTTCCAGTCTTAGATCGGTTTCGCGTCGACTGCTCGCTTCTCCACAGCAAGGAATTATATTCCAGCCTGCAACAGAACTACTCATCCCATCCACTGGATCCTCTTCGAGCAGCCAGCGGTCGTTTTCAAGGGAAATCTTTCCGGATGCTGACAAGGGAAGGGGTTCGTTGGATCCGGAATGAGTTGAACGACGACTCGGCAAGTAGTCCGGGACGAGGTGAAACGGGTGAGCAATCACATTACCGAGGGAGCCTACCCTAGCCCTATTTCGATGTGCCCGTGTCGCCCGTCTGCACCGAACCTTCGACCCTATCCGCTTCGATCCACCTCCCCCTGCCTGTCCCCCATCCCACTGCACCCCCCTTCGGCCCAACATTTTCTCGTCCCGCTTACCGTGGCAGCGCGCGCTGGAATCGAGCCGTGCTCGCTGGATTATCAATCGAGAGCCACTTTCGGCCGGTCATGAATAACTCCGGGGGCCGATGGTGTCCACGGGAAGGGCGGGGGGACGCGGAGGGTACAAGAGGGGGGCGCGACTCCGCTGCGGGCCAGAGGAAATCGCGTCGGGGGAAAAACACATCCGGAAGCGTCGATCGATTTTGAGAGACGGTTTTCCGCGTGAAGTGTTTCGAGGACTTCCTCCTCGAGGGAGGGGAATTCACGTGATATTAGAATGAAAAAATAAATTAATACACTTGACTATTCGCACTTTTATTTCCCCACTGTGGAGGTATCATTCTTTATGGGGTGACAATATCGCCAACATTAACTTTCTCAAGGGACGAAAAGTTTTTAGAACGGGTCCGTTGTACCATTTACTTGAATTAAATTCCCCGAAAATGCTTACTTCCCAGGTAAAAGGACACGACTACCCCCTTAGATTAATCATTTTCCTTTGCACTGATCAATTCCATCTCTCGTAGGTTTCACAGTTGCACAGAGAGTCGCGAAGTTCAAAGAACCTCCGACTTTCAGCTGGCTCGATAGCTCGTAAATCGAGGTCGCAAGATTAAAAAGGCCCGCAGAGTAGCTGTCAGGGATTAAGTAGTGGAAATCGCATTCACGCGGCTGCTCGCGAAGACGAGAAAAGGTGTTTCTTTGAGTTCTTCACGGTACTTCCCCGAAGATCGTCGAGATTGCTGGGTGGTGCTTTCTTCCACGGTGAAAATATGCCGCTCTAAATAATTAAGGATTCCACGATATTGCCAGCCTCGAAGCGAAAATTATGTGGGAAGCATGAAAAAATAAAATGCAATTAATTCGAGATTGTTTACTAAACATTTAATTGCTTCAGACTTGGCTGAGTGAAAGTAGTCTTGAAGGGCTCGAAATGTGTTCAAGTTATAACATTTTCAACTTCGTACAGGTACGTAAGCACCTGTTATAATTCTTTCTTGCAAAACTACAAGCGAGGAGTATATCAGATTGGAGAGAAATTAGAATTTGGAGAAAACGAATCCGAATAAAATGGACAAGTAGTAGGAACAAAATACAGCACATATTTTACATTGTACCAGCCAACATTTACGGGAAGTTTTACCAAAATTGCAGGCAGACAATTTCGGTTCCTGCCCCGCAAGATGCAAACAAACCCGTGAACGAACTTCCCCGTCCTCCCATCAGCGAGCGCGATAAACAAGCCCCTGTACGCGTCCACCGGACATCCACGAACGTCCCGGTCCAAAGCATAAGGTATTGGACACGAAACGTCAGAGCAGCACGTGAAAGCGGCTCCCCTGTCCCTCCCACCGCGTTCACTATCCTCAACACTAGTCGCGGCGTGTGCACGGACGAGTGAACACGCACACGGGACGCGCGAGCGCGCTGGGACGGTGTCAGTTTGAAAGTGCGAGCAGGCATCGGCCCGCGGCGCGACGCATCGATCCCACTTTCCATCTCTCACCCTCCCCATAGCGTCATATCCTCTCCAGTGGCTCGCCTCCACCTCCGCTGTTTCCACCTCTCTAACGGCCCTCTCTCGCCCTCCCGCCTAACCCCCTTCCCCGTACCCGGTTTTCCACCATATCCCGACCTCGCGCTCGCAGCGACCATTTATACCACTCCACCCCCGCGTTACGTACGACGGCTAACCATGATACAGATACCAGAAATCCACTTCCACCATCGTGCAGGAATGAACGAACGAACGCGTGGGCGTGGGCGCGCGTTTACACGCGGCAGCGTTACCCGCGTGTTACACGCGCCGCCTCATTCCACCGCGACCCTGATCCACCCCCTCATCTTTCCCTCCCCCCCTCCTTGTCCCCTATGTACCTGGCGCCGCTGCAACACGGCTCACCATCATTTTAATGAAGATGTAATTACGGCCGTTTCGGCGCCGGAATCAGCAACGCGGCCTCGCCGCGACGCGACACATCGACTCGCGTTATTGGCTGCCTTATTAACCGGCGCCGTGCACACACGTTACCTGCTCAGCCAGGTGCTCGATCCTCCTGGGGGGCGGGGGAGGGGAGGGGGGAGCACGCTGGGAGCGCAGGTGGTGCGCGATAGGGGGGGGGGGGCACGAGGAACGGCGGGGAAATTGAGTAAAGCGGCGGTCTCGAAAGTAGATTTGATTTTGTGAGGGGAAAAGTAGGAAACGGTTGGAATTAGTCATGGGTACGTACCTACTTTGGTCATCTGTGGAAGTGGGGTCACGTGTTCCGAGTGGGAGTGTGACCCAACCAGTTTGTGGAGGGAGATCTGTAGATTCCGATTGCTAGAGACTTGCATCCCACGATTAGTGTAATTGACGATTGAAACTTGATACGACACCATCAGTGGTTTAATCAGTGCTAGTGGCGCCACAGGTAGCCACCAGGCACCACACGCCGTAAACTAGTGGCGCCATAGTTTAGTGCAAAGTCCGCGTCTATCACTTAAGGTTCAGAGGTTATTATTTTCGTCAGATGGTGGAACGTTAGTTCGACTATAGTTTACAACAGCGTCGAGGACGTTTTCTCTTGGGTTAGTTCTTACTGGTAAAGTCTAATACAACACTACTAGATGTCTAACCAGACATAACTTCTGTAGTTTCTTCCATGCTTCTATGGTCGATGGAGCAGACCTCCTTGGGTGATGGAGCCTGACAAATCGATTCTGTTTGTGTTCTTGAATAAAATTGGCTCGGTTTGGACGTGCAAAAGGAGTTGGATCCTGAGAGAAAGATGCATTTGAGGCCAAGGAGAAAACTGGTAGAAGCAAGACATGGGTCGAGCAGTAGAATCCTATAAACGGTTCTACTTGAGACGGTAGGAAAAAGTTAGAACCGGTAAGGCGAATGGTGTCTAAGAAACGGTTCTGTTTACCTCCAGAGGAGAGGAGGGATACTTTAAAGTTAAAGACAGAGTGGAGCCTTGAGAATCGAATCTGTCTGAGCTTGCCAGGGAGAATAGGAAACGCTAAATTAGGTGCCTGCGAGACAGGGTGTCATATTATAAGAGACAAAACGTTTTAAAAGGAGGGTAATGTCCAACCTATTTTGGTATGAAAATAATCATGGTGACTAGACCCTTGAAGCCTTCACTTTTTCCAGCTGCACGTGACGCCCGAAGAACAGTACAGGATTTTCCATCTGAAGGTCGTGATGAATGTCCACAATATTTTTGCTTTCATAAAAGTGGAAGTCGCGGCGTCGATATTGCGCCGCGGCAGACATTTGTCATCATCGGGACGAAGATGTAATTACGGATTTCGGTATCGGGACCGCCATCGCACCTCCGGGTGCGACATATCAGTCGCATTATTGGCTGCTTTATTAAGCGCTGCCACGCACACGTCGCCTGTCGCTCGATTATACATTCCGATACACGCCGGAATTTCGATCGTAAAATATCCGCGAAAGAAAAGCAATCGTCAGAGTCGAAGTAATTGTCTTCTCGAAGACGCTCCTCAGTCGTTGTCCCCATTCGACGAGACTTGTATTGTAATAACAGTAACGTCTCGAGTTGAAAAAAATTAAATCGTACTTTCGATAAATTTAGACTTATATTCGTTGTCTGGACTTCGCGACGGCAAGAAATACTTCTCACCGCAGGGGGGTTAATTTGTGACCAAAATTACCAAGCTCATGCATAATTGCAACGTCTCTTCCAAGATAAATCGACCAGTCTATTCCAAGGTATATTTTGAAATCAGATCTTAGGTCCCCGAGGCAACTGCCGCGGGCAGCCTTCTACTAACACCGGGGGACCGAAAGCCAATCGGATACTAGGCGTACGTGCGCGCGTATATCCCGCGAATAGGGGCGCCCACAAACAGGGGATAGCACGCGCGCGCGCGCCAGAACCGATGTGTACAGACGGGATTGCATAGCAACGCCAAAACCTCGCGCGCACGTCCTGTAATCCCGTTAGGGGAACGAATCAGGCAAAGCACATTAACCACCGTGAAGGGGATAGTTGCCCTTAACTGCTCTAATTAATATAAGGGTTTCCTCCCGGTCATTCGGCTATCGAGAGCATACGTGAGTTACCTGGCGTGTTAAACTATTACTAACTAAACGGGCTGGTTTTGCGTATCGCTTCGAACATTTGACGTTTTCATTCGTTTCGTTTCTCGTGGCTTTATCCGTTCATTTGTGGCGCGGAGAGCACAGTAATTGCGTTTAGGCATTCATAATAGGGAACATCGAGAATGTTAAATAGGGAATAAATTATGCTTGATGTAATAATAGATCCAGTTAGTGAAATAGGAACCAAACGAGCACGGTAAACGTAGATCTGAACGTATAAAAGTTCCGACCTTCGCGTTTTAGCTCGTCCTCTGTTCCGGCGCACGGCAAGAAGCCAGTTGATGCTGCCACAGGTGGCGCCACCGCTGCGTGTGCCTGTGGCGCCATTAGTTTGAGCGCTCGCCACGTGCCGAAACCACCGTCACGCCCAGCCCTGTTTTTCCACACAGGCAGGCAGCTATGTGTTTAGTCTAGCAAAGTACGGGGAACAGAAACGACGAAAGGGATCGTGGAATACTAATTTCGCGGCTCGCACTTGTACCGCCAGATGGTGAGTGCATCATTAGAGTTCTCGAAGAGTCCCATCGTGGAAGTATTTTGAGGGAGTGAACGATGCTCGTGCCAGAGACTCGGCGGCATTGAAGAGCTTACAATGCCTGACCCTTTTGCAACTTTCTTTATGCCCTGCCACCGACAAAAAAACCTGGAAAATGTAATCCGTTAAATCACTTTCATTGTAAAATTCTTCGAGCAGAAGGAAAAAAATTTAACAGTTTTAATGACGCTGGTAATTCCTTGTTTGAAGCGTCTCTGTTCGATGATGGGGTGTTATATGCACGGATGCCTTTACTGAAGTTATTCCGTGAGTTCCTTTCAGCTAAAGGATTTGAAAGCTTTTGATTTTTAAAAATACGCCATTGTTAGACAGCTAGACTTTAGGGAAATTCTATCACAAAATGTTTAGTATCAAACAATTATTTTTCATTGTCGTTATACGTTCCTACTGTATAATCAAAATTAACTCTAGTTCTATTTTAAAGTCTTCCTACTCGATAATTTTCTTCATCTTCCTCTTAAACTCTATTTTAAGTTTATTTTCATTTTAAGTCCTTCTTGTTTCGTGGTGTCGTTTATTTTAAATTCTTCTCGTAAACGTTCATCCTGAGCGTACAGTTCGAAACAATGCGTACAATCCCATAAAACCTCAATCACGTCAAACGCGTCGATTGTGTAACTGCAGTCGCCATTGGAAAAGGCGATTTTTGCGTTGAAGGAACGTCGCTTCGGGCGAACTGCTCAACTTTGAATAGAGAACAGCTCCCATTACTCTCCCGAGATTTCGTCCCTCGTATCGGGGACCAAGGGGTGGAATCCAGTGAGCCCAGTGACGGGAACTACCCTATCCAGTTCTGGGATGCTGCGTGGTCCAGCGCGAGCGACGCAACCGAATCTTGATCTCGCAGAGGAGGTCAGAAGGTCGTCAACGAACTTCCAACGGTCTCTAGCAGATCACCTTGCTCTGCAAAGCAGGGGTGAATCATCCACGACCACGGTGTTAGCAATGACAAATCAACCTTACAAAACTGCTGCAGCGAAAGTAATTCCATCGAAAGACAAAGTTGAATCAAAGAGAAATATTAGTTTACAAACAACTATTTTAAGTGGGTGACACGTTTGTTTTTTTAGGTCGTCGAAGGCATCGGCAAACGCCTTTTACTTTGAGCACCAGGTGTTATCAAGGGCTCATGCCGCCGGTGTGTGATTGGCACCGCTGCCGACAAACGGACCGATCTTCCTGTCATTTCGCCGCCGAATATCATCCTACATTCTATAATTTTATGTATTTGAAATTCTTTTTGCTTTGTGTGTCTAGAACTCCTTTCAGACTCAATCCAAGAACTCACAAACATTATTAACGATCATATTACCTTCCAGTACTAATTTAACAAAAATTTGTAATGTTTCAGTCTTACTGCATCTACGGTTTACATTTCTTGTTGGATTATACAAGCCTTCTAGTAGAAGGCTACTATGCTAGATACTTCTAGACAGAGAAAAAAGTTTCTGAATAAAACTTGCATGCGTTCCACTTGTACGTTACAGTGGGAGGCACCACTTGAATTTTGAATGATCCGCAAGACTACTGCAGTCGCCATTGATATCAACACCCACGCCATCTCTCTGTTCGCGATGTATTCGCCCCATCAACTATCGCCACTTCGTGCTGCTCTCTTTCGTTTCCTGTCTGACGACGCTCTCCCGAGGAAATTTCCAGGCGCCTTATGCTTTTCCGCGTCAACTATTATTTATTTACCTAATTGCAACGCGGTGCTGCAACGTCGACCGCCACCTACCCTCCCCCTCCCCGGGACAAAACGATTATTTTCTGCGACGTACCACCGTTTCCGGCTACATTAATTATCAGATTAACGTTGCGAAGTAGCGTCGTCTGCACTTCGAATTCGCTGGCGTTTTGGATTTCCTAAAATTGAAATTGCACGGTTGCCTCCGGTGCAGATAATTCTTTAGTCGGCGCATTATGTTGGGAGACTCGATAGTGGTCCTTTTCGTTATTACAAAGAGATCGCTAATAGGACAAATTTATATAGTAAACCACTGGGTAATGTTCAAAACAATGCCTGACCTATCAAACGTTCTTTTCTCGAACATAAATTTAACTTTATCATCTGGTTTATCCAATGAAGCGATAAACTGCCATTAAATGATCTAATAAACGGGAACATTAAATACCATTACCTCGTCAAATTTTAACACGACTGGAAATGAAGAAATTAATACGTGACAAATAATTCGTCCAAAATGGAAAAAATAGTAATTTCTTAATAATTGATATCGTCATTATATTGTGCGTATAAAACTCAACTAACTTGCAACGGAGTTTCAAAATGTTCAACGCGCTCTGTATCCGAATAATTTATACGAATTTCATTGGACTTCATTCGTAAGCTGAAACATAGTGTTCCGCGACTTCATACATTGCAACAACAAAAAATTGACTCGATAAACTTTATATCTGACCCAACAGAGAAATGAAATTAACGACAGTCGCGATGATTGCGCCAGAAATTGTATTCAATAAATTTTCATTCACAGTGGTCCCCATATTTCTTAACAAGAGTCAAATAAAAAGCTGAACAATTAAATCCCCTCGCATTACGCGCACCAAAAAATAATCGACATTTTATCTCGTGCAGTACTATGAGATATTTGTGTGCTGTAATATAATTGGTTATAATCGTTAATTGATACATGGTCTGCTAATAGGCCAGTTGTTGCTTCATCTCTTCACCCAAATGAATTTATTCTTCAATTATACGTTAAAATGACACTTGCTTCTGCTCCAGTCGCATCAAAGATCTGAAACTGCTGGTCGAAACGTTTCCACACGTGGAAATCATCCATGCTCCCAAAAACCACGTATTTCTACCTTTTTTAGCAGTAAAGTAAGGAACATCGACGCAACTGGGCGAACTTTGTTCGCGCTAATTCGCAGCGTAGCTAATTGCACCGCGTTCCAGCCGCCTCGTAGATCCCGGGTAGTCGTGGTGTTAATTCCCGCGGGAGCAGAATTTTCTGGCGACACAGCGATCGCGATTAATTATTAAATGCGTCGGCGCTCGCCGGCGCACGGTGATTAGCAATCGTAAAAGACAAAACGGCCGACGAATTGTTCATTGATTTTCGACGGTCGCCCGAGGTGCCAGTTTGGCGCGCGTTCAGCCAGGTATGATTATCGATTATCCCGTCTAACCGGGTCGAGCAGCCGTGACGCTTTCGCCCACCGATCACGCCAGATAATTCGAATTGTAAAATCGTGTTTCTGTCATTCTTTCACCACCGGATGCAGTTCTCCAGGCCCTTTATTGGTGCACGGTTTGCAATTTTTCTTCAAGAAAAACACGAATAAAGAATAAAATCGAACATATGTTTGATCGAAGAGCTATTCGAACATATCTTTTCGTATTGCATTCATCGGTTGTTAGTATTAACATGTCGATTTGTAACGTAATCGACTTTCTTCGTAATTCCGTGAAATAAAAACCACGCGTGTCGAGTTGCCTCATAAAATTTCAGGGTTGTTTGTCAAGTGGTGAATTTTAGCCAGATTTTCTCGATTTCACCCGCTCTGTGAGTCTCCGCGCCACTGTGATGATATCCCCAGCGGTCCCTTTTGCTCCCATTACACGGCCCGCGGCCTCGAAATTATGTAATTCGAGTAGCTAGACTTCAGAGGACGGCGCAACGCGTCGAATGTACAGGCTGTTGAAAAATATGGGATCACTCTTCGGCACGAATCCTCTGCGTAAAAAGAAAGCGAAAAGTGCTTCATAATTTTGCAATCTGAAGCTTCGTTAGCTCGATACGAGTAATTAAAGTTCACCTGTGGGACTCCCGGTGCGCGCCATTTTTATCCCAGTCAGCTGATTGCGTAGCTGCGCACGCGCGCATCCGTCTACACGTGTAAAAACTTTAATTGCTAGTATCTCGTTAACGAAGCTTCGAATTGCAAAATGGAAACGGATTTTTCGATTCATTTCAACGCGAAGAATTGATTTTAAAAATAGATCTCCCATTTTTAGTGACACCCTGTATATGGACGTTGCTGAACATTACGATGAACGGGCTGAAAGCGTAAACACGCGAGCTGCGGATGAATGGATTGCGTTAAGCTTCCATTATTAGCAGATGGTAGATTGCATTGATCCTTTTTTTCCTTCTTCTTCGATCCTGTCGCTCGGCTCCTCTATTCCTGTTCCCCTCGTGGCTGCACTTGGACACCACCCCAGGGGCATCCCTTCCGCAGTTTATGCGCCCTACGAGGGCGTCGTCGCGCTGCCAATTACTCCGCGACGCGGCCCGTGCTTCGCTGCTAATTAATTTCTAGCGCGCCGAGCGGAAGCTGCCACGGGTCGGGCGCTGCTCCAAGATATAAGTGGCTCCCGTTAAGCGATACCAGTAGTTCGATTTTCCGTCTCGCGAACTTTTCACCGATACGCTCCGACATTACCAGTTTTTTGCCAGCATAGGGCAGAACGTTAACGCGAGACTTGACTATCAGCGGCATCTAACATAAAATTCTGTGAAATTTGGATTTTATCACGTTTTATCACGTTCGTCATGCCGTCATGACACTTTGATCTAAACTCGCGATGTCGTCACGTCGTCGTTGCATCAGGTTAAATATGCCATTGAACACTTTTCCACATTTAGAAATACGAAGACGAAGCACAGGTATTCAGTGGTCGAGCAGAGAAGGCGGCTTATCAGCTTTCAAGCGGCTTTGCTAAGCGTTAACGGAATTTATGTCACTCTCCGACTCCGATGAAGAACGCTAAAAGGCCCCAAAGGCGGGTGGTCAGGAACTCGGTGACCTGTATTAGTGGGATTTTAACGGGCTCAGGCCTATCCACCGTGAACCCCTGATATCCGCTTTTATCCGTTTCCTGTGAGAAATTATAATTCGTTTGACGTGAAACGGGATCGTTTACATCGCTACCACGCTATCGTTTATCTTTTCAAGCGCCATGGATTGTCGTTTAGATTAACTCCTATCTTAATTAACCGAACCGATATTGAGCTTTTAGACATCACTATTTCTATGGTACCACGAAATCGTTTGTGGATGCTTCGGACCAGAAACCACTGTTTCCAGGTGATAAAATCTTTCTTCATTGCAATCAGCTTGTGAGCCAGCTCGGGTAGTTACACCAAAATCTCATAATTCCATAAACTTCAATCATTCTGCCGACACGAATGACACAAAGATCTACGGTTAAAGCGAACGAGCCAGAAACATGAACTCAACCTCCCCCCTTCCTCGGACGTCATTCCACAAAGCATACGCCCGGGAGAAACGCCTAAACACCGTCGCGATCGTAACCAGGCGTCGCCAGGGAACGGATTCCGCCGATCGGTCCAGCGATTAACCCCCAGCTCCCCTCGGACGATATCTTCCTTTTTCCGAACGGTTGCTAACGCTACCGAATCCCCCAGCTCTGAGAACACGCATCGCGTGTCCCGAAAAAGGCTTAATCCTAGGCATTCTGCGGGACGGGTTGAGTCACTGTGGACTGGGGAAGATAGCCGTAGCGATAACAGGATTCCGAGAGGGCCACGAGGAAGACGGGGAGACCGCCGGGACGGGACCAGTCCTCTCCTGGAACCTGCCCGACCGGACGTCTATCCTCGAGGTGATTCTCCGAGGGGAGCGACAGCTATACGGTCAGGGAGAGGATCAGAGAGAGAGTCACGACCCAGGGAGCAAGGAAGAAGCGGTAGAGTCAAGAGAGGAGCGAGGAAGAGACCCGAAGGAACTGTAGGAAGAGCGAGAAGGAGAGGGTCCAGCGGAGCCGAAGAAGCAAGAGAAAAAAGGGGAGACGAAGAAGAAAGGAGAGGAGAGATCGAACTTGGGAGGACCGAGCAGTGAGAAATGGGTTACGAGTTGCGACCGAAGGTGAGGGGGGCTTAAAAAGAAGGGCTGAAATGGAAGAGGGACTCGAGAGGAAGCAAGCCTGGCCGCGACAACGATAGAACCGTAGGTTAAACGAGGAAGCTGAGGATGGTGGGAGTATCCAGTGGGAAGAAATAAGGGTAAGAGGGATTAAAGGAGTGAGAGGTCTAAGTAAGCCAAAGACCTGGTAGGAAACAGTTGACCTATTAGGGCCTGAGAAGAGTGACAGGGCCATAGCATGAGAAAGCATCAAAGAGGATCTCAGAAAACGTGAGAAGATTAAGGACACCAGGAAGTGGCGACGCAGACAGGGATTCTTGACGGAATGAAGAAGTTTGGAGAAGTTAGAGACATGTACGTCGATTGCGATGTCTAGGACAACACAAATCACGTAAGTACGAGACATGTTTGCGTCTGTACTGTCACATGTAAACCAAGAGTGTTTGGAAGAGAGAAAATGGATTCGAGCGAATGTTTAAGGTATGGTGTCGGTTGCGAGCTGTCAGAAGAGGGATTGGTTTCTACGAAGACAACCAGAGATTAGGACGTCCAATAACATATGGCAAGTGTTACTTGAGGAAGAAAGGAGAATTGAGAATCGACTGAAAGTGTCCAGGGCTAGGAAAAAAGAAGTGCAAAAGAAAATCCATGAAGCGTGAGAAGACTAAGCAAACCTACGTAGAAGCGACGCGGAAGGAAGAGTTAAGCTACAAGGATTGGAACAGATGA
Source organism: Hylaeus anthracinus (assembly GCF_026225885.1). Classification (NCBI taxonomy): domain Eukaryota; kingdom Metazoa; phylum Arthropoda; class Insecta; order Hymenoptera; family Colletidae; genus Hylaeus; species Hylaeus anthracinus. The sequence goes on from NW_026534838.1 coordinate 2,434,112, forward strand.
GAGATCAGTTTGCCTCAATCATCGCAAGTCTGCTGGGATTAGAAAAATATTCTCAAAGAGGCCGCCGGACCAAAACATCGCATTTTTGGCAATTTTTAGACGTCTACATTAACGTGTATGTGTATCTACATGTATATAGCATACGGCTCTAAGGGTACCTATGGAATCGAAAAAAACGAACTCCATCGTCACTAACAAGCGCCATTTGACGCAAGTCTACGCTGATTCAAAAGGACTGACAGTCTTCCTCAAGCTGCCTCTACTGTGGGTACAGTCTCGCAAGGATGAAAAATTCAGGAGAGGGGATATGCCAAGGCTCTGACGGAGAATGCAACTGGAAGTTCTGTTGAAAAGGAGGAGGAAGAGTGCGCACCGGATCGGTCGGGGTATCTTTACTTTGTGGCCGAACGATTCCAGCCCGATTCCCGAACGGTTCGTTTGCGTCGCGAGCCTTTTCCTGGTATTTAAGCGAACGAGTAGCAATTTCAGCCGCGATACTCTGGCAGGACCCGGGCATACGGAGGATAGAGAAGCGAGGATGGTGGAGAGATATGGGAGGGGCGGCGGAGGAGGGAGAAACTGGCAGAGAGAATTTCGAACGAGAGACCTTCAGCCAAGCGCGAATTAATTCAACGCGTACCGTTCTCTCTTCCTCGCCCCTCTCTTTTGCTCTTCCTACGATTTCCCGTCGCAGTCTGCCAGGTCTCGCAGTCTTCGTCGCGCACGCATACATGCGAGACACCCTCTTCGCTCGTAAATTTGCCCTCGCCGCACGTAGGGCTTCGGGGAAAAAGAGAGAGCCAGGATGACGGACGCCCGGGGATCCTGGCAGCTCGCGAAATGATACAAAAAAAAAAATGGGACGAGATAGTGGGAGGAGCTTGGGGAACACCAGTGGCGAAATACCATACGTCGAAGGGTCAGCGGGAGCGCCGAACCCATGAGACCGACCGATGACGGGTTCAGAGGGGTCCGGGATCGGGCCCCTTATTCGACGACACGTGTTTTTTCTGATTCCACATCGAGAAATGCTTTTCAACCATGGAAATTGTTTCCATCTAGAGATAAATGAAGTGGTTTACGACTTAAAATGTACGAACGCCCCAGAACCGTTTCATAGAATGTTCTATGTGCAAGAATTAATCGAGATGTGGGGGCTGGATGTGGACCCAGTTAGTTTTGTAACAGAAAATATCAAACAGGGACATCAAACATTGTCGATGAGCAAAGGTTAGTCGTATACATGAGATTCATAGTTCGTACACCCCAATGGTATAAGGAGATCTTTACTATAAAAATAAGATTATTAAATAATATAATACTTCCTAGATATATTCTTTGTTTCAAGCGTTCACGTCGCCGTTGTTCCCCGTTGGGTGCCGAACATCGAGTGTCCCCTTGTCCGTCCCAGACCTTTCCCATTCGTCTCTTGTTAATACGACGGCCGCCTTATCGCTCAGCCTTTTTGGTTGAAGCCGGCCGCCGAGTTTTGTATATGCGATCCGCGGCTGCTTTGACTAAACTTTCATCACAATGGTGCTGTTTGTTATTAAATTTCATTTATTCCTATCTAAGCTTCCCAAGTGTCTCGAAATGTCGCGTCGTCAATATCGGCCGCCGAAACAACCCCCCATGGCCATGTCTCCGGTCACGAAAAAGGAAAATTCCCCATAAATTGCAATCCGCCTGCGGCCTGGTTCCGCTATCGACGGCGCGGTGGAAAAGGCGTCGAATAAGAGAAACGACGTGCTAATCGGCTCGTTTACAGTCACGTGCACGCCCACCGTCCGCCTGTGACGTTCGATTTGCATCGGCCATTTAACGGGTGTACATAATATATGTATCGTGGCTGCGGCGACCGCAATTCCGATGTCTCACCGCTCGGACCCTCGTCGATTCTCACCCTCCGCCCTCTCTCTCTTTCTTTCTCTTTCCCATCAGTGTCTTCGTCGCTCTACCCCCTATTTTTCTCACCCACGTTTCCTTCTTCGTCCCACGCTCGAGCCCCTCCGCTTCTTTACTTCGTCGTCGTTCTCTCTTTCCGCAACCTCGCTCTCCCAGTCTGGTGTCACTGTCTGGCCTGCGTTTTTCTCGTTATCCCGTCTTTGTCTGGCTCTCGCAGCGCGTTTTCATCCTCTCCGTCTGCGCCTCACCCTCTCTATCGGTGCCCACCCGCACTCGAGAAAGCATTTCCACCCTCCTGGCGGCGAGAGTAAAGTGAGTTGGCCCGGAGAAACAAAGACGGGGGTGGGTCGCGGCGCGAGTGCCAGAGGGCAGGGGCAGGCCACCCCCTACCTTAACAAGCAACAAGGGTGGAGAATTAATGAGAGAGGGCGCTCTGGCAGACACTTGTGGCTACCGCCCAACCCCGGCCATCAAACCGAGCAACGATCCACAGAAAACCCTCGAACTTAACGCACCACGCCTGCCGTTTTTCGATCGCGTGCCCCGGAAGAACCAACCAGAGGAAACCCGCTGGATGTACCGGGTTTTCGGACCGCTTTTTTCCTTTCTGTACCTCTTCTTCTCCGCCAGGACGCGGAGCGGGTATTGAGTTTCTGGACGTAGCCGGAATGGAAAGGCTGCAGTCTGATGCAAATTGCAGTCGAGGGAGAAATTAGTGGGACTCACGGTGGCGGAAGAATTGACAAAAGGTGACTTCGACTTGTTCTTTCTATATTTAACAGGCTGCGAACGACGCGAGCCTTTGAATTCTAAGTGCAGGGGTTTCGAGGTTTGCATTAGAATTTATTTCTCAAAATAGTTTATAGGACAGGTTGCCTACTAGGTAGCCAGGGCTACTGAACACTTGGACATCTTGGTCAAGATTCTTGAAACCAAGTATACGTACATCAAGAAGTCTAGGAATCTTAACTAATAGCCTACAGATACACTACCAATGCCTGAAGATCACTTTGCCTTCCTGCCATGCTAGACGGGAGTGACATCTATAACTGACTCCTCTCCATCAGTCATATCCCTTTAACAAGAAAAGGGCTTTCCCAGAGACCCAAATTATTAAAATTACCATCTCTTTTAATTTTTACTTTGGTATCCACTACATCCCAAAAATCGTCGGTCCACGAGACTCCTCTCCTGTTTAGAATACCTCACCGGAAGCGCTCGACGAGAACCGGCCAGAGGAGATCAACGAACGCTGCGCTCCTGCTGCTTCTTCTTTCCCTGTAAACCGAAGCCGTGCCGAGGCAGAAAGAGCGGTACCGTTTCCTTTCTTGTACGCACGGAAACATTCGAATAAACGTGCCTACGCGTTCCTTCGCCCCCCCCCCCCCCTCGTATCCCGCCACTTCGCTGGTCGCCACCCCCACACCCTCCCTCCCTCGCGGTGCACCGATGTCCCGACGCGCGGCATAAATTTTAATTAAAGCAATTAAGCATGCGTCCATAGGTAGTCGCGTTAACCAGCGCGTCGCATTCATGGGCTCAGCCCGGTTAAAAAACGCGACGGCGATGTGTCACGCCACCCGCGACCTGGAGAGCCCGGACATCTCGTTGTTCGTTCGCACTGCCTTCCGCGACAGCCCCCTCTCGTATGGGAAACAAAAATGGGGAGCTAATTTGTGCTAGAGTCTCAGCATGTAGGTCACCTGTGCAGAGACCGTGGAAGGGTGCTAAGCCTTCACGAGTCCTGGGTCTCGAGTGACCCAGTATCCGCCATCTGACGGGTAATGAACACTAGGGAGAATCGAGATCTTCCCCACTCTCCCTATCCTGTCCCTTCATCTTACCTTTGCGGGGGCGGTTGAACGAACGAGTCTCCCCGTGAGAGCTTGAACACTTTCCTCCTCCTTACGCCATATGTCACTTCGCGTTCAACATATGCAGAAGGGGTTGTCATCGACGGATGACTTCTTCCTTCAAATCATCCAATTCGATCATTGGAATTATATTTGGAACACTATAAAACTTAGCTTAACAAAGGAGAACAATGAAAACCCAAATAAGTTAGCAGGAAGAGGCCAAAACTCTCCCGCCATCTGGCTGTCCACCCTCACCCTGTTCCATGCCGCCTAGTTGCCCCCTGGAAATGCAAAGCCAGACGATTTCCACGGGGCTGGGGCAACCACTGATGCCGGGTAACACGGTTTCTCGCGCGAGGAACGCGACACCGTCACACACGCTCTTAGTCAGGTAGACGACGTCGTGCTCCAGTATCGCCATTTTTCTAGATTTCCATCCTCGTAACTTAATTCCTCGATCAAGTCGGGGAAACGAAGGCGGCACGGGGGGCATGAGGGGGCGTGCGTTAGAGCCGAGGAAAAAGGAGAAGAGAGGCGATTCCGTTGGAATCGGGAAAGGGAGGAGGACGTAAAAACGGTGGCAGGTACAAGGGACGTACCGGGTTCTCTGCGCGTCTCGTATCGTAAAAATCGAATATTTCCACGAGCGTGGGTGAGAACACAGGCACACGCGAGGCGCGTTAGAGCCACCTTTATATCTGTAGACGTGACTCCGCCGCCGCCACTGCCTTTAGAAATATATGGTGCCATAACGGTCGCTGGTGCGAGAGCTCGTGCATGGGCCGAGGGAGAGACAACGGGGGATGGGGAAGGGAGCGCTACAGAGAACACTCGAACAGAGACAGAGAGAGCGAGAAAGATAGGCGAGCTTATACCTTCCTGTCCGTTGACCCACGGGACCCTCCTGGCTCTGGCAACCCTCGCGACCCTGTTATTTGCATACGCTGACCTCCTTTGCCGATTTCCATGGACAAACACAGACATCCCGCGGAATCTCTGGCAGTCCTACCTCCTCCCACCTCTCCGCCCTTTCGTCGCCGTTTTCGCAGCTCGTGAAGTGTCGCCCGACCCGTGGAAAGTCTGAACGGCGTGACAAAGTCGCCGTGAAAATACGCGCGCGCGGCACACTTGCGGGACCGTCGGTGGGAAACCGTGGCATATGTTTGGAAGGACTTCCGGAGAAATTGTATTGGAAAGTGTGAACATCGTGGTCCGCACCGCTCGCACATCTAGGTTCATGGCGAACCGCGCCATGGTTCATTTGCCCTCGGGAGACGGGGTTTAACTACCCGTGCAAGCTATCTGCCCGGGAAAAATAGAGGGTCCGGTGCGGACATTGAGTTGGACACGTCGGATCTACGTTCACACGTCCACATTCGTGGCAGCTCTCGTCATTTCCACGGAGCAGAGTGAGGACTGGAAAGAGGACCGGACCAAAATGATTCGATGAATCATACTGGTACGTGAGCATTGACGTTCGACTCCTTTTACAGGGACATCAACCAAGCCCACAACCCAGTCATCATTCGTCATCAGTCAGGGCTCCATCCACTAGATTGATCACCTAAAGGATTAGGGTCTCTACTAAAAGCTAGCATAGCAGTATCCCCAATAAAAATCGTCACCTCCACAATAGAGGAGGAGGGCTGGAAGCGGGACAAGCTCTAAGGATTCGATGAGGCGAGAATCTGTGATTTCTCGTCGCGACACGAGACTCCTCGTCCCGGAATCAGGCCGTGGTGCTCGTGAGCCCATTGTCCCAGGCATGGACAATGAATTAGCGGTGCCATGATAAAGGCGCCGCAAGAAGACGTTCTCCGTAACGAGACGGCACGATGGGAATATGAAATTGGCCGTGGTCTGAGTGTCTGCGTTCGTACGGACACGTACGTATCGGCGTGTCGTCAGCTTTTTGGCAGTCGCGCCATGCCTGATATCCCCCTCGTCGCCCCTTTGTCATCCGAAAGTCGTAAGCGGAATGCACTTGACAATAAAGGAGCCCGCGTGTACATACCACGCAGTTAGACGCTATTGCTCCGCATATCGCCACAATAGGCCCGTGCGCATTTACGCCAGTCCCTCCTCCCCCCTACACTTCAGCACTGTCTACCTTTCGGCTCTTACTCTCCGTCTCGCTATCTCTGTCTTTATCGTCGTCTCTCTTTCCTCCTCCACTGGACTCTCTACGTCGTGAATACTCTCTCTTTGAGCCCCTTGGTCCCTCGGGTCTCTCCTTTTCTATACGAAGTCTCCCTAGACTTGTCCGTCCCTCGATTTCTATCTACCGATATCACTCTTATTTGCGGTTGCTAGATCCGTTCTACGGATTCCTTGTGTGGTGGCACCTCCTGTCCTCGCCACTAGAGGGACGGAAGCCACGAGTCTTCCCACAAGTGCTCGGTCCCGCCTAACGTCCGTATATAAGCTATTCCCGACCGATCTCTAAACATGACTAGCAGGCCCAGGACGAAACGCTCCCTTTCTGTTCTCCTCTCTCGCTCCACAGGCACAACCTCCACACCTTGACTTCGTTCGCCAGGACTCACTTCCACCGGGCCTTCTTTCGAAACGTTTTATTGTGCGTTCCCTGGTTTCAATGTCTGTTTCGTTTGGCATGGTCCACTTCTCTCGGCAACTCTACACTTGCGACGAGTGTCATATCAGGTACTTTGGAATCTCCTTTTACATTCTGCAGCACTTCAGATTCCCAGGTTTCGAGATGACCAGTTTCGAAACAAACCTTCCCCTGAATGAAGTGTCCCACAAGATCACCTATGTCTTGGGATGGTCACAGCCACGAACTTGGTGATCCAAGCATACCGATTGAGGGTCTAATTAGGGAACGCTAGTAGGAGTTAATTGATATAGTGCCCGAAAACTCTCAAATAATCCATCAAACGACCAATACCAACATTTTTTGAAAACATGAAGCTACTCTGCAGCACTCCTTACTTCAATTAAAGGGGGACCGATAAAGTAGACTCTCCAAGTTTCCATGGCGCGGTTTAAGTGGCCAGACGCAGTGACACGCAGTCGTAAGAGCGATCCAGTTCCTGGAAGGAGGCCAAGGCGCCAGGAAGCGCGCGTGAAAAACGTGGCCGAGTCTGGGACGATTTTCCTCGAGATCCTGAAGACGTTCCCGCAGAACGGTGCCCTCCTAGTCACCGATACGTGGCCTCGATCCGACCCGGAGGAAATTACATTGCCTCGAGTTTACAGCCAACCGAGGACGATCGTTCCGATCGCAGCTGTTTCACGAACGCGATGCAATTTTCAGAGTTGGGGTCACCAGGTAGCCAATCCTCCCGCGATCCAATAATCGGCGCATGTCAACGCCGAGGAGTAGATGGCGACCGAGTGACGACCACGGGGCCGCTTTTTGTTGACCCGGGGATTGTTATTCGCCTTCCGATAATGATAAAACGCCACACCCTTATTGACAGGACACTTTTCATCCGGGTCTGGAAGTTACTGGAACGGAATAGGTCGTCCCAGGTGATTGCAGAAACTGGGACAAGTCGTACCTCTTCTTTGGCCGCTGATAGGGAAAAAATAGCGGTGGAAAAAGTCGAACGACTCGAGGAGTTCTAACTCCACGTGATCCCCACTTTCGCCGCAAGTGAGGCGGGATCGATTCTTCTTATTCTGGTGGTTGAGGAATGAGAAGCTGAAAGAGAGAAGGGAGTGGAAAGACGAATACGTCCTGATCGGTCAAAGCAGTTAGGGTCCCATCCGCGCCACAACATTCGGCTGCCACATACTATAGCTTGGAAGCATACTGTGAAATACTCTAGAGTATTATATTACCTATGACTGAGTGCTACTACTATTGCCAATTTCATTGGTTGCCAAGAGAGTAGCCTGCTTTAGATTTATGGATTTGACATGTGAATGCAGCATAATTATTTATTTAAAAACTATGTCAGAAACCATGCATATCTGTGAAAGCGATCGACGACGTTCGGCGAAGTATGCGGCGCCATAATCGACGATAACATGCCGGGAGCCGACAAAGGGCCGATCGAGGTCAAAAACAAAAAATGGTGACTCCAACAGTCGTCACCGCCATAGCGAGTCAGTCTGGTGTCGGATCTCTAGCAGTGACGACGTTAACATCTGTTTCTTTTAAGATATGACATTCGGAGTGAAATCTAACCCCTGAAGCTAGGAGAGCGAGTATTAGTATTACAGAACCGTGCGTCTCGAGATAAACTAAATGACTGCCGAAAGAAATGTCAACAACTGCGAACAGAAGAACTGGTTTGGTAGTCTCGTGAAGAGACAATCGACGAAGTTGAGAGCTAATCGAGAAACTTAACGGTAACTGCACGCAGAAGACGCAAGGAAAACGCGCGAACAAGGACCGTGTTAGTTCTTTAAGTGGCGTTAACGATCTTCCGCAATTTCTGGGACGATTGTTCGCAAATTCGATGCACTCCCAGCAATTGCCACCGATAATCCCCGACAAGAAGCCCCGACGACGGTCCTACTTGGACGCTTTGACAACTTTCAGCAGCGGGCCGCCGTGATATCCCGTAAAAGGATAGCCTGCTCGCTGGAGAGGAGCCAGGTCTCATTCAGAAGAACGTGCCTGGCCGGCTACCAACTTGCTAATGTGCAGCGAAACCCCAGAGAACAGTGTGACGTACGCGTATGCACATGTCGAAGACAATTTTTGAGGATTTGATAACAGTTGAATCCTCCTGACAGGAGATCTTAATAAATGCCCATGTAACACCAATTGGAGATGCCCATGTTCATCCAATTTGCCTCTTTTAGAGGCAATTGGGTCTTGACAGTGTTCCCTGCACTTAGAACAACGCATAGCATTTCAACACTTTCCTGTTGATACCTATGGCAGATCTATTCTATTCAAACAGTGCATTTATAATATAGTTATAAGTAAAGAAGCGAAGAATGCATATGGTAAATGGTACTTAAATTAATGAAATAGGTGCTCGTTGAGCAAATAGGACAATGATTAAGGATATAAACACTAATAGAATAACTTATTTCTATTAATTGAATAATAAAATGTAAATATGGATGTTTTTAGGTTAATGCGTTTATTGCGTCTTGATATGTTATTGTTCACCTTAATGATCGTTTATAACTACAACTAAAAACTATTTAAACATTTGCACAGTTGCACATTTTCCTTATTTTTATACTCTTACACACACATACAGATTTACATTATGCTTTAATGGTGCTGCCATCTAATATAGAACGCCCAAGCTTGTTGAGAAATAGTTTCAATTTTTCACCGCTACCTATCGGTAAAATAATTGAAAGTCGAAAAACCTTATCCCAAATCAACTTTAATATGTATAAAGATTATGTTATTCTTGCAATATAATCAAAAATTCCTTATTTAAGCTAATGATGCAGTTTATGCGAATATGCAGAAATGTCGGTATCTTTCGTGGCGCCATCTACGACAGAACATGCAAGTTCAAAAAATCGTTCTAACTTTTTACCACTAGATGACGAGAGCTGTTTAATCTTTCTATAAAAAATGAAGAGTCCAGAAATCTTGTTCGAAGTCAATTTTAATATATCTTAACACCACGTTAGGCTTCTAGTACAATCACAAATTAATTATTCAATGTAATAAAGCAGTTTATGTTAAAAACTATAATGTTGCAATTTATACGTGTAATTTGTACCATCTAGTGGGTAGATGTTAGATCTATTTCTCGACCAACTTGGACGTTCTGTGATAGATGGTGCCACTAAAGTTTATGTGTACCGACATCTCTGTATATTCGCGCAAACTGCTTTATTAGCTTAGATATTACATTTTTAATTATACTGCAAACATAACATCGTCATAATACATATTTATACTGATTTCAGATAAGGTTTTTCGATCTTTAATTCTTTTACCGATGGTTCAAACTATTCTCGACATCTGTTGGTGAAAACTGTAACTATTTCTCTACAAGCTTGGGTGTTCTATAGTAAATGGCAGCACCATGTTATTCCCCCAAAACCGCGCGTAGATTTCGATATAATATTATTCGATATTTAAATTTAATTACTTAACCAATAGAAAGGAGTTCTTGTAACGAGTGTATATATCCTTAAATATTATTTTGTAACTTAGAAAATACTTCTAACACCGAAAATAAATGGAAATTTGTGAAATTGCAACGAAGTGCATAATAAGTTTTTATGAGAGATACAAACTTGATTCAAAACTTATTTATTTACCAAAGACAGGTTTTACTGATCTACCATAATACCTATAATGCCAGAGTATACTTTTTTTAACAACCCACTATAATAAAAATTGTTCCAAATTTTCGCAAGATCAAAGATAAAAATTATTTTTTGATGATCATATAAATTGTTATAAATTCATATATCATATTTAAAAGCCTATAATATTTACTTTTATAACTACAATATACTCAATGCTAATCTTTTACTGTTCTCAGGACCCATACCACGATTGTTCTTTTAAAAAATCATTCGAACGATTGCAGCTTCGATTTTTTTTCCATTTGAAAGTCCAATTTATCATGCTCGGTGCGAAACTATTAAACAATAATCGTGTGCAAGAGACGATACGCCTCTTCGGACCGAGGCGCTTCTAATAACATCTGTCACGACGAGTTAAACTATTTGCCATGTGCGTCAGCGCCCCACCGGACGTTATTAACAGACAATTATTGTCTATCGGAACGAACGTACGAGCACGGAACGCGACCGGATCTCCGTCTCTTTTCAGGACAAAACTTCCTCGACCGCTGGCACATTCTGCCAGGTGTCGAGGCATCCATGGGAATTCTGCTGATAACTCATCGCCTATTCTCACGGTGGTCCAACATACGACATCGTATGTTTATGCGTAATCGTCTCTCGTTAATTGCGAATTAAATTTCATTAATGTCGTATTTGCCAACTTGCCGACCTCGAGAGATGATACCTGGCCTTTTTCGAGCCTTTGTCTCGCTATGGGAACAAATGGATACCATGAGGACTTTCAGGTGAGAAATAAATCATAAATTATTGAGCTAAATGGAATTTTTTAATTAAATGTTCCAAATTTTTATTGGAAGGGACACGATTGCGAAGACTGGTCACGAAGTCTACAGACACTTTATACACTGCAATATTATTATTATTATTGTTAACGTGGTAAATATTTTGAAAATATTATATTGGTGGTATATAATATAATAAAGTGATAATTAGACTGCGGATTTTTATGCATTTATAGGAAGTATAAATGCGCAAAAAGAACTACAAAATGCACACAATGTGCAAGAATATAAAGATAATGAAAGTAGAGTTTACATTATAATATTTGCAGGGTAAAATAAATTCCTATTTAGGTTCAAATATTGTAGGTACGTTTGCAAAAATGTTATTTTGCATAAAGATCCGCAGTCTAGTGATGATATTTATCGAAAAATATCAACAAGTACAAGAAACGATATTATCAATGTGTACATAAAATATTTCTTCTGTAGACAAACAGTTTATTCGAAATGGTTTAGGTTGGATAATGTACAAAGATTTATAATAATTCTTTTCATAAAAGGACGAAGAGAAAGAAAGATAGCTTCTCTGAGAAACAAAGGATATAAAATGATCCATGCCTTGCTTGCGAATTCTCACTTCGACTACTTCAAAAATAAGTTTAATATGATCACGTGAATATTTTGCTATGTATTAATGTATGCGGACTGTGTGATTGCGTCCACCCCCATTGATTCATAATTCGGGGGTAGGGTATAATCAAGAATAAGCGAACGTGGTTCCTGTAACTGAAATTGTTCCAACGTAACCGCAGGTAGCCAGAACAAAGCAACTCTGTATCGCAATGGTAGCATTCCCATAACGATAGCGTCATAATCACGCACATGCCACGCGTGCAAGCACCTGGAGAGCATTTCTCATGGTGGACGACTCCGATGCGATAGCATACGGGTTTCAAAACAATTCAGAAGGCTTCGGTGCGATAGAGCATGCAAACGATATCACTCCCAACTTCAAAACAGTCCGAACTCGCCTCATCGAGTAACCATAACGCGATCGCCTAAACTCGTTAATTCCGTTTCTTTAGAAGTGTCCCACAGCAGGGCGGTGGATCTTCTAATTGCCGCGCAAAGGACGTGACCACTCGTCTTCAGATGCAAATGCATGTCCCACTTAAGCAAACTGCAGGACATTCCGGCATAGTTTGCATAATCCGAAATTTAACAATAACAAGTCTGTACTCACAGCTGCTGTAAGTACGTTGCATGCTGCGGAAGATTAACCTAGTCTTGAAAGAAACGAGGCCACTCAGAATCGGGTAAGCCCTCCACAAAAAGGAACATGAACGGACACTGGGTACAACGTCGATTGAGATTTTGTCTATGGGGTGTTCAAATTATGTATCTTCTGGAGAAGATGGGAAGACAGTTTTTTAATTTGGGGTTCTAGCATGGCATACATAGTGACATTCAATTTCATCATTTTTATGGTTAGTTGTTTGTCAAATATATTTTATTAATTAATATGTCAAAAACTGCAATTGTAAATGTACTTTTATTGTCGAAATAATTGTGTTGAAACTTCAGTAGCAAAATAGCAGCACTATTTCATTCCGCATGTTTCATTTCGTATGTTTTTTTTTTTTTCAAATTTAATTTGGAAAGTCAGGCTTCTAAGGGTTAAAGTACGTTGATCATGCAGGTCTATAATACAATAATTCTACAATATTTTCTCTACCACTTACCAAACATCGTTGCTTGGTGAAACTTTGTTACTACAGTAAAGTCTCCATAAATGCATGAACTCGGGACTGAACTGGTGCATTTATGGTACACTTCGTACATTCTCTGATGGATTAAATAGCGGACGTGGAATAGTTTGTATAAACCCTTAAATGTCCCAAGTTTTAAATTTGATATCGAACTCTTAAATCGAATTGTATACTTGGCAATTGGTTGGCACAAGCAAAAAAATTGCTGTCAAAATTGTTCAAATGATAAATACATCGATATTTTTTCAAATTTAATTTAGAAAATCAGACTTCTAAGAGTTATAAGTCGATGGACTCGTCTCAACGTCAGCTTTCATAACGTATAAACAAAATCCCATGGTTCCACTAAAAGAAATGGCAATGAGCTTGATACAGTCTCAGCATCTTGGCCAAAAACAGCAATAGCCATACAAGACAGCCTCCCTCGTCCAGGCATTATCGGTCTGTAACAATTTAGCTGCCTCACCCTGTAGCATGCAGACGCAGCATCAATTGTCCGTTCGCTATCATATAACCTCTTGACACATCCTCGATCCAAAGTTACAGAGCATCGAACACAGACAGAACACAAAAGCACGTCAGCGAACCGGGCCGATAAAACTCGTTCTCCCTTCATTCTCTCTGTGTCCACAAATCCCCAAATATTTCGATACCGCGTTTCCTCCGGGCACGCAACGAACACGCACGAAGACACACGTGCTTCCTTGGGCATCTGTCCTCGGCATCTGCGAATTTCACGATCCCACGACCCCCAAGGGCCCATTACCATTCACCGTTCGCCCCCAAGCAGATCGACTTACGAAGAGAAAAGGAATCATCGTGCCCTCGCGCGTCACAGAGGGGGGAAGTGGGATTCCTTGGCACATGCTGGTGACGTCACGCGATGCACACGTCACGTGGCGTGACGTCGATCGCACCGAGGGGGTCACGAGATCTCGAGCATCTGCGGGGTGCATCTTGGGGTGGGCCCCGAAGGGAGAGGGTCTGATAGGGAGAGCACGGGGGGCCCTGAAATCACGAGACCCCGAAACGAAGACGAAGAAGAAGAAGGGGATCGTGCAAGGAGAATGAAGTGGATTCGCGAGGGTCGCACACGTGGGAAAACGGCACGCGTCCCCCTTCGGGGCCCGGTGTCGCTTACACCTGGAATTTTTCGGGCATTTATCAGCGCATGGCCTCCGTGATGGAATTCCTTCGTGTGACTTCGCGTGGCGGGCCTTGGGCCCCGAGAATCGATCAAAGAGACGATTATTGCCCGAGCCGCGAGGGGCCATTTTGAATGGGCCTTACCTTCTTTGTTCGACGACTGAAATTATTCTTCACGGTGAGTCTTGTTTAGGACGAATGAAACACGAGAAGACGAGGATAATCGCTCGTCAAACTTGACGAGTAATTCGCATTTACTGTTAAATTGGGGAAATTAAAAGTGCATTTACCTCCTGAGGCTTGAATTCATAGTCAGGAAAGAAGATGGGCCTGAATAGATATGGATGATTCGGATCGAATGCTGAAGTTACTCGATGTCAATCGTGTACAGATAACATATTTTAAGCAGATAATCATACTAATACTCACTCAGTGATACTCCTTTTAGAATTGATGTTAACCTTTTGACTGCGGGACGATTTTTGCTGGAAATTGTAAGAGCCGTAGATATGTAGATTTGAAAAAAAGTATCAGGTTATAGGAAATTATAAGACGGAACTCTTTTATATTTACAGTTTTTTCATAACATGTTTAGTTTCAAGAATAAAAATTAAAAACTGGAAAGGTCTTTTTACTGAGATCTAGTAGTGGCCTGATCCTGTTGCTGTTCTTAAAATAAAAAAAAAAACAATAGTAGAACAATCGAATTTAAAAAACATATGACCTTATAGAGACAAAATATATGACAAAACGAAATTTTTTTTATATTTACAGTTTATTCATACGATTATATTCATATTTTCAGAGAAAAAAAATTGAGAATTTAGAGAACCCTTTTCCTGAAATTCAACTTATTCAACGAACTTCTAACTTTTCAATTTTTATTTTCGAAACTAAGGGTCACATGAATAAACTGTCTGTATACAAAAGTTTCGTCTCATCATTCCCTATAAACTGATATTTTTAAAAATTTAATTTAACGAATATAAACATTTCCCTGGGCCCATTTCTCGAGGGCGTATATATACGCCTTTCGAAGTCAAATGGTTAAAGAAGCGTCATGTGTGAGCACATAATATATTCTATAATCGACAAATGTCTCTTCGATGCAAGAACGATTCTCAATTATAAAGGGATTTCTAAAGAAGCCTTTTGAATTTTATTTTGTTAATAAAATTTAAAATTGAATAATAAAAACTGTATCAAATAATTCCTTTATAAACATCATTTTTCACCTATCCAAAATTCAGTACGAAAACTTGTGTAAAAATCAAATATATTCGACACAAATTTTATTTAATTACTAAATAAAATCCTGAAGGTTCCTCTGGAAAATCGTTAGCTTACTCATTTTAAATAAATTCCCACAAGAAAGAGGGCAGTCTTGAACCGTTAATGAGTAACATGAAAGGCAGTTATGAGTCGAAGCTAACGGCAGGTGTACGGAAACGCCCCCGATTTCGAGTAAAGGTAGCGCGAAATCAAGGAATCCCAGGAAACGGGAATCTCAACGTTTCGACCACATGACGCCGACGATAACGACGCGGAGGCGACTCGGTCCGGTGATCGACGCAAGAAACCGCGACGTCGCAGCTGCATGTAAAGAAAATCGATATAAGGACTTCGCTAGATCGTAGCACAGGCAGGTGACGTTGGTCGCGTGCCAGACTCTCCTTCCTTTGCCCCGGCAAGAAAAGCATTTTGCGCAAACCATTGTATTTGGCTCCCTCCTTGCTCACGGTTTGTGGTCCCTTTAACGTGGGGACCAAGAAGCCCGTCGCCCCTCAAACGTCGCGAATGAATTTCCCCTTGGAATTGGGGGGGCGCCGATCTGTATGGTCGGATGTACCACGCGTGCATCTCGAAATGATCCATGTGCCCAGGATTGACTTAAGGAAGATATTTGAGTTGATTTCGTGCCAAATTGTGACCATCATACTTGGATCTATTTCATGAAATTATTTTTGTTATTTGGTTCATGTTGTGAGAGTTGGTTTTGGAATGAGGGAGAACAAGGAAGATTGGTATGCGTGGAGAGGGAGTAAGGTTAGTAGCGTGTAAGCGAAAGAGGTTAGAGCAAATTAAGGTGAAAAAGCATGTGCGTGGCATCAATGATGTTTTAATATACTAATTACTTATTAAATATATTAATCACAAAAAGTGTTGAAATTTGTTCCACCTTCCCACACATGTGTTCTACTAGTATTAACCCTTTGCACTCGAGAGGTGAGTCTAAGTCAGCACTAGGTTTCACGTAGCAAATCTACCAGCAATAATGTTTCTTTAGGTTTAATTTCTCTGGAACTAGAAGTCTCAATAAAATGACATCTGTGAAGTCAATCGAAGCTTAGCATTCGTGGCAATACAGAATGTAGAATGTAGAATGCCAAGAAAGTATCTCGAGTTGCTGGTGGATACAAAAAAAAGGTCTTGAGTAGAAAGGGTTAACCTAAAGAAGGTATATAGAAATTGGTCGGATCTCGGAGTTCGACATCCTTCTCTTCATGATTAACCTGAAAAAAATCATCGAAGTACCAGTACATTAGAAGATTGACCTTCCAGTTCACATTGATTGATTCATAAATGCATTACATAGTTACAATTAATGTTATTCCTCATTAACAATTCCTAAATACAAAATGCCCAGTTGTGTGCATACCCATGAACCATTCATGAGGATTATAAATGCCGCCGAGTGTAAAACAGTCTACAGAGTGAAATTCAATATAAAAGTACACTACAAACTATTTACTTAGTCTAATGAAATTCTATTTTTAATACATTTTATTTTGGTATCTATAATTCTGTAGTTCCTCAGTTACTTAAACAGAAGGATCAAGTTCCAGAATTACTTCTTAAGTTTATTGTAGGTTTTATATCAGGGACAGTGACAACCTGTATGAACATACCCTTTGATGTTGCTAGAAGTCATATTCAAGGACCTCAGGGTGAAATTCAATATAAGCGTAAAACAGTCTATCTAGAACAAAATCATTTTTAATTTCTGTGTTATATAATGTAAATTAATTCAATTGTGTAGGTTAAACACTCGTTCAATGGCCACTTTCCAGACAAGTACACTAGCTAGCTAGCTACACTAGCTCCTGGCAGATTCGAATCCATCCTGTTCGAGCAGACGGCTCGAAGAAGGTCGTAGGCAAGGATCCTAGGAAGGATTACCTTCGCAATTCACGATTGTCCTTGCTGTAGAGCCAAAGGTGTCAAGGGGCCCAGGGTTGAAACCAGCAATTAAAGCGGATGACGTCCTCGCTCGAGTGGTTCCTTGTACCGGAGCATCTGCCTCGCCGTGATGTAACGCGACATTTTAACAATGGTGTTCCTTTAAACGGCAATCGACGTGGCCCATTCCTCGAAAACCTCGTCGCCTCAGCTCTATGCAAATTTCCACGGAGGTCCCATTGGGGGACCGCGCACCTCCGGTGAAATTTGTCACTTCGAACGAGTTAGTTCACGCAAGTAAACCGGCTATTAGGCCCGAAGGAATCGGCTGCCGCTGCTTGTTTCGCAGCGAGAATAAGGTATTGTCTAGCTTTTAGTTTATGCGAGAAGGCTGCCCGGGTAAAAGGAAGAGAGAACGTCCCACTGGTTGCCCATGGCGAGACGCTTCGACTGCTTGAACTGGCCGATTTTTATTTATCTATTTTAGGTAACAAAAAAAAATAAGAAATACATGACGAATTGAGTAACCTGCTCTTTTTCGAAGTCAGTTAAAAAAGACAAGTAAATATTTCTACTTAACGTAGCAGTTATACCGAGCTCGGTCATTACCGAATATAAAGGCACAGAATTATTTCTACACCTAACATTTCAACTTCTGCAGTTTTGTGTTTTGTGGCCTCTGGAGAACATACAGATTAAAAGAATCCCACTGAAATTAACCTCATTAAAATTCAGTAAGCAGAGAGTTTACGATTGGGATTTCAAGAATCATTTCTTGACGTATTTTCAAGTTACCGTCACATAATACCGTCACGTACTATTCATTCTGCTTCCTTCAGTTACCAAAAATCATTTTAAAATTAATTTACAGTTACAACATTCTGAAGGATCCTAGGACAGATACTTCTATTTGAACCCATTTCTATTTAACTTCGTTGTATAATTATTCTGAATTATTCTAACTCTATTAAAAGAAATTTGCTTACAGAATGAATCTATATTTTAAAATCAATTTACAGTGATACCATTCTGAAAGATTCAAATACAAATACATCTATTTGAACCCATTTCTATTTATCTTATTTCTAATTATCGTATAATTATTTAGAATAATTCTGACTCTGTTAAAAGAAATTTTTTCACACAATGAATCTAAATAGTAATCTACGTCTGCCTTTATAAAAAAAAAATGCCTTACACAATTTGAATCTAGGAATACCCCGACGAAAGAACTAAATGGTTGAAATGGCCGCCGTTTTAGGGCCTCGATAGTCCTCTGACGCGATTGGAGCGTTTGACGAGCTCACGGCAGGTTGTCGCAGCGGCGTCAGCAACGACGTGACAGCAGAAGCGCGTCGTCGCAAGCGACAGCAACCTTGTTCCTCAGAGGCGCTCCCTAGGCGCCTCGAGAGAGAGAGAGAGAGAGAAAGAGAGCTTGGCTGGTGAGAACACTCCACGCCACGCGTTCCCACCATCCTCCTCGGGCATCTTCGTCCACCTCTTCGGGCTCGTTCGGCTCTCGCTTCGCTCTCGATATCAGCTTCGGGGGCCCCCCTCCCCACCATCGGCTCTCAGCCCCCTTACTGGGCCCCGATGATGCCCTTTTGTTATTGAAAATTGGCAGCCTCGTTTAGGTGTTGTTTGGTTAGGAGAATGACCAGGATGAAGTGTCGTAACGATGCTTCGCGGAGGTTCGAACATGCGAGGTCCCGGAAAGGGTTGCACAAGCTCCTATCCTTTCGAATTTCCGCCATTTTATGATGCCAGTATAATACCAGGGTCTGGGACGATAGATATTTGAAGAGGTTCCGAATATTTGTTGCTTGGCAGGCGAGGTTACTCTGGAATAAATTCTAAAGTATCGAAAGGTGGCAAGATTATTGTAGACCCGTATAACATTTGGATGCTGAGTAATAAATTTTGTGATAATATTGAATTCGCTTTGGAGAATAGTTTCCCTATTTGTATATAAATAACACGTGGCAATTGTTCCTTTATTCTACTTAGTACCTCTGCTTCATGAAAATTATCAAGCTATGAGTGTGCAATCTCTCTAATTTTCACAAAATCAAAGATCCATTTGTTCTACGTCTTCTGTCTTCGTGAACTAAATCTCATAATCCTTTTCTTCGCTTCAAACTAACCCAAAAATTAATTCTAACATTTCCACAGTTCCTCCAAAAAGTAGATTTCCAGTCAAAGTTCATCTAGCGAATAGTTAACCCTGCCGTTTCCGGTGGAGACGTCGGAAACAGGAAATAGTGATTTAAGAGATCGACCTGCGCGAGCAACCCCTTCCGAACCGGAGCATTCGTCGCGGCGGAGGCAGTTAAGGAGACAATTTAAAAACAATTCCAGCCTCGCTGCGCACGGATTTACCGTTCGTCCTCTTGGGACAGGCTATCGATGCCGCTGGTCCCATGAAAGAACGACTTTCGCTTCGGAGCACACGAAGACTAAACAGATCGTGTTTCATAAAGATCGGCCGCCGTCTGATTTTAACGGACTCGTAAACAGATTCTTAATACTGTTCGACGCGGCGCTGGCCCTGTGGCCCGATCTGCTACCGGATGTGTTGAAAAGATTATGTTACTCTGCTCACACACTCGAGCAACGAGTTTTTAATTCCCATCGAACCGTAAAGAAGGAAGAAGCGATTAAACGATGCTTCCAGCTAAGTGTTTGGTACAAATTTCGGGTTAAATCTGCGACACACCAGGTAGATTCACTACCAGGAATTAGTAGGTTTATATGGAGATTTTATTATAGGTAAAATTGATTAGAATTTAATCTTCAAGCAATTGATTTGGATTTTCCTTGGAAAACAAAGATAGGTGACGTTAATCTATAAGAGGAAAGGAAATGAAACATGTTCAGTAAGATATTAGGAAATGATACAGCATACATCCGCGACACAGGAGGATCGTAGAAGAGGATTCTAATACATTGGATCGATATTGCAATAAATCTGAGATTGGCAGAAACGAGTATCCTGCGGAAAGAAGCGACGGTCCCGGAGTTCCTGCAATCGGAAGCAGAGTGAGCATAAAACAATAAACCACGGATCGAGGCACGCGGCGGGCGCAGGCAGAGCCATATAAAGGATTCCCACAGGGGCCCAACCTCCCACGATCCCCCAAAGGGAAACAGTTACCGAGACTCTAGCGGGCACCTGAAATTTTAGCCTTTCTATGCAAATACCTGCGTAGCGGTTCGACTCTTCGCACCGTTTTCTTTTTCCCCTCCTAATAAAACGTCGAACGTCCGGGGCCCTGTCGCGGGTCCCTCGTGTGTCAGCCACGCGCACCTCCGTGGCGGTCGGGGCCCCATAATGGATGCACGAGGCACGTCTCGTTTTCCTTTTCCTTCCACTTTCCTTCTCTCCTCTCTCCCACCCTCTCTCCTTCCTCTCTCGTCGTCCCGGAGGGCCTCGTGCCCCCTCCACCTTTTTTCCATCGTGCGCGAACGGCATTATGGGCCCCGGAATATCCACCGCCACGACGGCGGAATATAAGGCGAAAAGGGTGAAGCGAGACGCGAATCGCAGAAACGTGGGAACCGTCGCCAGGTGATCCCTTGCGCCAACGTGGCGAGGCCTGGCCACGAACTTTTGCGAGCTAAGGAAGGCAACGGGGCATTCTACGGAATAGGAAGAGGGGGGTACGGGCGAGAATGGGGTAGCCAAGTAGGAAAGGGGTACGTGGACGCAACTGCGTCGCGAGTGGTAGACCAGATACGTGCGTGGAACGACGGGGTTGGAGCGAGGTGCCCAACTACTTCTAGGTGCAGTTGTTGGGGATGCAGTTGCTGGATTCCCTTGCTATCGAGGTGCTGCGTAAGAGTTTCGTCTCAGCTGCCTCCTAGAAATAAATCAACTCCTGTAGATGAGAGGAACGAACGACGATCGATGGATTGAAAAAGAATTGGGAGCTTTGCAGGGATGAAGTACACGCGAACTCGGACTAGGGGCTGTTCTTATAGTGGTGCTGGCCACCGAGTATGTCATTCAACATTCCCTGTTCGGGAGCATGGGTTTATTGAAATAGAAATAGAAAGACTTGGGCTGGTAATTGTGGGTTTGGATAGCAGGCTTTTTCCTTGAGGTCAAAGGAAATTATGAGTCAGAGTTAACTAGGTTTGAGATGTATAATCATCAGGAAGCTTAAGTTATGGCTGATGTTAGTTAAACAGCAACATAACGACGCAAATCTTTAATTTATAATAGATATCTTATAAGAGGAGGATTTTTTTTAATTACAAAATGTGTTTTTCACTTGTGGTGGACATGAAAATGTATTATACAGATATTTCTGAAGTCTGAAGATATACAGAAAACGTTAATAAATTATTAAATATGATATCTGGAAAATTTATCTTACTCCCTATGTGTCTAAGGTTTAGACTCTAAACATAAAGGACATCTTGTATTAATTACATTTTTGTTTGATACAAAAACAAATCCCTAAAAAAGAATCCTTACTTGAAGATTCTTTATTTTAAAATACTCTTGAACTTGTACTAATTTATCTATATCAAACATAAAATTTCAATAATTAATTGTGAAAGAAATATATTTACATGCGCTTTGTAAATTTGTTTGTTACAACGATGGAGGGATTTGAAGCGTGTATCGAACATTACCCAGCCGAATTCGCTATTGTAGTCGTTTCCCTTACGTGTGTCCAGCACACGACCCAATTCCCAGCGACACGAACCACTGACCCAATTCGACTGAATAGGGAACTTTCAATTTACGATCGGGATTTCGAGGATCATTGTTCGACAAATCTTCAAGTTACCATTGCACAATCGAAACAGGCCGTAAACTGTCAGTCACGTACTATTTTTTCCCTTCAGGTATCAAGAATCATTTTGAAATCAATTTACAGTGACACCATTCTGAAAGATCCTAGGATAAGTACTTCTATTTGAACTCGTTTTTATTTAACTTCGTCGTATAATTATTCTAAATAATCCTAACTCTGTTAAAAGAAATTTTTTTTCAAAATGAATCTAAATTTTAAAATCAATTTACAGTGACACCATTCTGAAAGACCCTAGAACAGATATTTCAATTTCAACCCATTTCTATTTAACTTCATCATATAATTATTTTAAATATTTCCAACTTCCTTAAAAGAAATTTTGTTACAAAATGTACAAACCCTCCTGTTGATCCAATAGAATTTTGAAGCATATGTAAAGCACGAGGTAGAATAATTTTTGTTTATAAGAAAATCCATGGGAGTTACCCCTCTCGTAGAAACAAACACTCCCCTGTTATAAATGGCACCGTCTGTCGCGGTGAGACATTTTTTCGTTCGACGGAAACGAGTTACATTTTCCTGTATTCCACAATCTACCCGTTTCCCTGGTACGACGATCCAGATGTCGGTTAAAAAACGACCCCACGCACGCATTTTTTTCAACTAGAATCTGTGAGGCTGACTTGTACATGCATCGTTAATGTGTCGTCTTTGTGGCGCAATTAAAATTCTATCCCAGACCAACGTGTTTATTAATAGCAACAGAGTTAACACAGCATTGTTTTCTACGGATTCCAGACTTTACAGAAATTCATGTAATTTGTTGTCTAATTACTTGTGTTAAAATTTTGAAAATTATTTTCAAAATTGAGTTTTCAATCTCTAAAACAATTATTATATATCAGCCATTTATAGTTCAATTTAATCAACTAATTCACGTACATATAAGTAATTAAGCATTATATGAGAATTCTTTCCATAATTTTTGGAAAATGAATCCTAGGGCTTCCACTGCTTTGGAATAATAAATTACAATTCCCCCAGAAAAATCCCCTCAACCCCACTCTAAAGTATTTTAAAACCGTGCATATTGATTCGAGTGATCCATTAATTTAATTGTGCGAAATCAAATTATTAGGTTGGTACATATGAAATGTTGTTTACACAAATGAAACTCTAACTATATAAAACTATTATTAATTCACATAACTCTATATTTATATTAATTTTGAATGCATTTCTTCTATTTCATTGCAATAAGATTGTGAATTAATTATACAATCGGAGGGTCTAAAGTAATGACGAATAAATTAATTTTCTAATAAAAAAGTCACCAGCTTTAAATTTTTCAAATAAAGCGTTGCATTATTATAACATTCACATAACATTCTTTAAAAGCTAAGCTTTTTGTTTTTAGCAATGTTCACCACCATCTTTACAAGTTTATACTCATATAAAAAAATTACGCGAATATTCCAAGTATTCATAATTGTTGATAATAAGGATCTAAACTTTCTATTCTAAATATCTTTAGTATTTTAAAGTGCGTGCCTTAGAGTATATTTCTTCCTCTTTAATATTATTATTATACTGCGGATATTTATGTAAAATAATAAATAATAAATAGGAATTAATTTTATTCTGCAAATATTATAACGTGAACTTTATTCCCAATCTTTTTTATATTCTTGCATATTGTTTGCATTTTTTAATTTCCACAGTCTAATTATTACAATCAATTGATGACAGTAGACTAAAATGAATGTTACTGGCTCGGTTGATCGAATCACGGGAAAAACGACATTCGATATGCACCAATCTAATAATTTCAGGTACTCGAAGGCTCCAGTGGTCGGAAAAAATCGATTAGGCGCCCCGTGGGACTAGGAAGCTCGTCCTTCGTGCGAGCGGAAGCGAAGATTTCGAGATTTCTGGGAGAAAGGTTTCCTTCCTGCCGAGTCTCATGGTGGATGCAAGGTGCAGGTGTATCCCGCGATCGGCCCACGAAACCAGAGGGTGGGCGTTCCAAATTTAGACCGTGGACTCGCCTTCTTGATCTTCCTCAAGAGGTTTGTGGTCAAGCGAGACTGCTTTGGGCCTCTCAGGCTCTCTGGGGTTAATGAGGAGGTCGCGACATCTGACCGAACGCCTTCCGTTATGACAGCCAGCGGGAATATTTATGGGAAATCGTCGACCATGGGAATAAGTCAGAAGCAACGAGCTCTGAAAATTTTCTGGGTCGACGTTTCGACAGACGACTCTTGTGTTCGACGACTGATTGCCGTAATTTCAGCGATACTTCGAACACTGCCGCTATGGCGAAACTAAAAGGCGAGCAAATTGCTAGGGGATGGAGAGAAAGAAAGCGGAGAGAAGGAATTGAATAATTTTCTTGAGATGAATCCTTAGTAAGTGCGAAAGAAGATACTGTACAGAGAAGGAAGTACATGTTGTGTACATGACGATTGTTTGTACGACTATTGGATGTTTAAAAATGTGAAAAATACAAATGTAAACTCTTGTAGTAGTAGTATATCTTTATTTCATTATAATCTCGATATTGAAAGGGACTTCCTATTCATACGATAGAATTAATTACATTAATTTCATTCTAGTTGGAAATTTGTATCCTGAATTCTCTATACTTTGTCAACTTAAATTTGTTTAAATTTCTCATTTGTTATTTCCATTCATCAACTTCATCTATTTAACTCAACTATTTATCTGAAATTTCTAATCTGAGTCCATAGCTTAAAATAATATTCTTTATTTATTCCTTCTATTCTCTTTGGTCTTTTTTGCTGCCTTTAGAATCATTTTCATCCACTTAATTCCAGCACCATTTTCGCCTTAAATTGTCTCTACTTCCATATCCAAGTCTCCTACCCCTTCATTTTCTTATTAAATGTATAATTCTTTCGCCTTTCTATTCCCTGCATATCCTTCGTCTTTCAGCCAATGTAAACTCTCGTGGACACAGAATTCTTCCAATATTTTAGGCTCATTTGAGGTACAAGTTCTCCAAGCCAAACTACTTAAATTTCCGAGGGTAGTTACCCTACTTTGACCTCACCCAAATAAAAATCCTGATGATGCCCCATAACAAATCCCTAAATGGCCTCTTTTCTAGAAAATGCAAAGCAAAATATAAATCAAAGGAATATTTCAATGTTTGCATTCACCTTTATCATTGTTTACTCGGAGAGCGCAAGATTGGTTGCACTTCGAGCCTGATGACGCGGTATGTGCGCCAGGTACGGCGAACGTTAACTATGAATCATGATCGTCGGTACACCGAAGGGGGGGGGGGCGACATTTTAAAAACAGAATTCAAGGCCGTGGCCTGTTTTATTGTGGAAGCCAGTCTACCCTCGACGGAACTTCCGAGTCCAGAGTTTGCAGATGCAGGAGCAAGAAGGGACCAAGCTCTTACTTGGCCCTTCTCGTAACTCGAGGGGTTCCTCCATGGCTACGCAATAATATACCAGTCCCAGGGACAAAGCTGCAGTTTAGCGTGGCGCATTATGCATTTACTGATGGTAGGTACCCGAAATAAAACCATAAAGTACCTAGTTTTTGAGGACCTATCCTTTTTGCTGAATGTAACGGACTCGTCTCGCTCCGGCTTCAACCGAACCGACGTCCATGGCACAGATTAGGATTTAAAAACCAAGGAACTTCATGATCTACGAGACGTTAATAAAATAAAATCCCGCAACCCATTCCCTGCCAGGCTAATTTAAAGCGTTTTGCCTTGGGCGCCAAGTTTCGATACAAATGTGTAATCTAGGTTATTATTTTGCTGATAAAGTGTGGTATTAAATTTGTTGTTTTCAAAAGAAAATTTGCCATCTTCTTTTGCAATAATTCGTGACTCAAAAGGTATAAACTTATCTCTGAAGTAATTGCAATCAATTTGAACTACGAGACACTTATTGTTATTTAATTTCTATTTTGTTATTTACTGTTATTTAATTTTGTCGAAGTGGAATTGATATTTTGTATAATGGAAAGCTCGTGGACACTGTGAAGAAAATATTCATTGACTTCCTGTAGTAGAATTCAATTTTGGGTGGTTTTATAACTTTCAATATTTTATTATATTTTTGACACTTCCAGGGCCAAAGGAGACATTCTAATTTAATTTTTGAACGAAAAAACTATGGAGCTTTTTGGTTATGAATGAAAACGATAGTTTACGTTATAATTACAAAACAACTCAACTTCACTCATAATTAACCACAAACTTAATCGACACTATTCGCAACTATTAATTCATTTCCCAATAAACGTGATTAAATTGCAATTCGTATCAATTCCAAATCGTAATCCTCACTCGTTACTTTAATTCAAATTCGCCCAACATTGTCTACACCTATTTATGTCATCGTTTACCTATTTGCTCTGTTATTATTGCAACAGTCAACCATAACTAATTTTCTCGCTAATTAAAATTTCAACGAAGCCTGGAATTTCCACGAGGCAAAGCTTCCACGTACTCGTTTCCCCCCATACTCGATTTCCAACCCTAATGTCATTATAACGAGCCTCGATAATCATCGAACGGTCACCCCACCGAAATTTCCAATCCTCCAGAGTTCCAGACATTCCCCTGGCCTTTGAATCCTTTATCGGCGATCTGGAGAGTGATCCAAGAGCCACTCGACAAATGAGCGAGAAACAAAGATCGGGCTCGACGCGTTCGCGGCGAGATTTTCACTCTTTATTCGTCCGGTGATGCGATCGAGCCTGGATCTTGATTTCTCGATCTCACTGCACCGCGTCAGAGCTCCCCGATCGCTGGCGAATCGTGCATCTGCCTCGCATACGCGACCATAATGCAACGGGAGCAACGTCCACGCGGAAGTTCCGTGGACCAGCTGTTTCGAGAAACGATTTATATCGCGAGACGCATTGTGACGCAATGACGCGTCGGCGAAGTCATTCGTCGCGATCGCGATACCGCGGTATGGTTTATATATGGTAGGTAAGTATAGTAATGCGTTTGGGGGGCGATAAGAACGATCGATTTCAATGAGAACTACACCTAGGAGAATATTCCAAGGGGGGTGTAAGGATGACAATGTTATCGAAATATTAGAAAGGGTTACATAAGAGACTTCGCAGAGGATAATCATTGGATCATGGATGTTTATGCATGTTTATATTCTTACAGATATAGTTGATGAATTGAAAGTTAAAGAAAAGTGTGTTTCATTTTCTAAACAATGTAACATGCAGTTTATTATTCATATTTTAGATACTTTTGCATTCATCCTCGTACATTTTCTCACATTTTCACTCGCCATAAATAAAATGTAACTGAAATGAAATTTCAGGAAGCGAAACTAATGTAAATAAGACTGTTGGAAAATTTTAACGAATTACGGAACGAATCGTAATCGTTGATCCCATAAAATCCGTCACATGAAAATTTTGCATTGTATCCCAAACAATTTCTTTCTCTTCACAACCAAGTCCCAACCAAAGAACGATAGTAACACATAAACAGTAACATAAATAGCAACGAATTACGTAACGTCTCGTTACATTGCTCCCATAAAATCCG